>NC_135825.1:43988825-44288825 GCF_964213995.1 Mustelus asterias | reverse complement strand
TTTCAACCACGGGTTCTGCAACTCAATTTGGATCTTTGCTTCACCGGTGTTGTCACTGGGATTCTGGATAAATCTTCACCCTGGGAGTGTCAGACACTGGGTAAATCTTCACTGGGAGTGTCAGACACTGGGTAAATCTTCACCTGGGAGTGTCAGACACTGGGTAAATCTTCACTGGGAGTGTCAGACACTGGGTAAATCTTCACTGGGAGTGTCAGACACTGGGTAAATCTTCACTGGGAGTGTCAGACACTGGGTAAATCTTCACTGGGAGTGTCAGACACTGGGTAAATCTTCACTGGGAGTGTCAGACACTGGGTAAATCTTCACTGGGAGTGTCAGACACTGGGTAAATCTTCACTGGGAGTGTCAGACACTGGGTAAATCTTCACTGGGAGTGTCAGACACTGGGTAAATCTTCACTGGGAGTGTCAGACACTGGGTAAATCTTCACTGGGAGTGTCAGACACTGGGTAAATCTTCACTGGGAGTGTCAGACACTGGGTAAATCTTCACTGGGAGTGTCAGACACTGGGTAAATCTTCACTGGGAGTGTCAGGCACTGGGTAAATCTTCACTGGGAGTGTCAGGCACTGGGTAAATCTTCACTGGGAGTGTCAGGCACTGGGTAAATCTTCACTGGGAGTGTCAGGCACTGGGTAAATCTTCACTGGGAGTGTCAGGCACTGGGTAAATCTTCACTGGGAGTGTCAGGCACTGGGTAAATCTTCACTGGGAGTGTCAGGCACTGGGTAAATCTTCACTGGGAGTGTCAGGCACTGGGTAAATCTTCACTGGGAGTGTCAGACACTGGGTAAATCTTCACTGGGAGTGTCAGACACTGGGTAAATCTTCACTGGGAGTGTCAGACACTGGGTAAATCTTTCACTCTGGTCCCACCTTCACTGAATTGGGTATCAAAGTGAAATATTACAATGTTTTCTTCCATTTGGAGCTGTTAAATGAAAATGGTGGGTATGGGGTGGCTCCATGGGCGGGGCCAGGGCGAGGGTGTGGTTGTCCCCAGTGGGTGGATATCTGTAGTAATAGTTCCAAATATCTCTCTATCTCCCCTCAGGGATGGGGTTTATTCAGTGAAGTCAAATCTGAAGCTGTCTGCTGCTGGTGAGCCGGGTCGGTGCCGGTGTCTGTGCTGCTGGTGAGCTGTGTCTATGCCAGGGTTGGTGCTGGGTGCGTGCCTGAGAGCACCCCAGCCTGGACACATTGATCGTGTCCAGACATTGCACACCATCTGCTTAACTGCATTGGCTTAATGAATTATCCGTGTGAAGTATTTACACCAAATTAGCCCAGTGACAGCTCTGCACGCAGTAATCTGTCTGAGGTGCCATTGTGGGAATGGTGTTATCTGGGGTTTACTGGAGCTTGCTGCTTGGAGCTTTAGCTGACTGGCAGCCAGCAGGTTAATGAAAGGGGAGGGGGGGATGATTGGTGGATCTTTTAATTGTACAAATAAAGCAGCAATCTATTGCTGTGTTCTCACATTCTCCTTCTGTCCAGTTGCAGTGAGTAATCACTCGGAGACAGACTACAAGAACAAGGACTGGGTCTTCATCAACTATACCTATAAACGATTTGAGGGACTGACCGCTCGTGGAGCCATTCCTTCCTACATGAAGTCCGGGAAGTGATGAACTTTGACCCCAAGGGCTAACGTCACTGCTTTAGTGCCTATTTTTCTTAGCAACTTGATTGGTCCGTTGGTGGAGCCTTACTACCGAGGATAGTGACAGTTGTGAAGGACTGAGAAATTACTCAGATTTTATTCCTAATATCCAGATATCCCTTATAATCTCTCGCTGGCGGCAGGCGCTGATATTAGACTCAAAGCAGCCATGGAGCTCAGGCAGCACGTGTCTGAGCCAGCAGTATTGGCAGCAGAGAGCTCGGTGGGATTCTTGCCACAAGCCCCTGTGGTTCCAGAGCCTCTGCCTCTCATTCTCCTGCACTGCCAGTCACAGGCTGTGTGCCCGAATCTGCTGTGTCCACTTCAGCTGCTAGTGGCTGATAAAGCAAACCCTTTACCAGCAAGTGCATCCACTGTGGCTCGACATGATGTTTCCTTCACTCTGCTCCCTGGTGGCTGAGGCGGGGCTTTGTCCCTTTCCCCATGTCCAAAAGCATTTTGCTTTTTCCAGTGATTCAGTGTTGGTGCTGTGCGGGTCCTGCTCATACTGGGCAGAGGGTGGTGTAGTCAGACTCACCATACATACAGTGATGTGCAGGCTGACCATTGTACACCTACCGGAGTACAGCTGGCTCCTGTATGTTTGCCTGAATACGGCTGTTTAGTGTACAGCTGCCTGAATACATCTGCCCATATACAGCTGCCCCACAGCCATTCATTCCCCGTGCTGAAACTGGCAGTGCCAGCTCTCACTGTTTCTGTTGATGACTGTCTTGTCTAGCACTCTGCGAACACCAAGGTACTATTCTCATCATCATGTGTTTTTATGTGCATTTAGATGCGTTTATTAATTGGATGGGGTTCGTAATGAGCTCTGTGTTGATTTCATTTTGATTTCTAACTATATACAGCTTTATTCTTTTATAGGGAAAGCATTTGTGCTGGTTTTTGTTTGTAAATACCGGTTGTGTGTTTGTACTTGTATAGAAGATGTTGGCCCTATTTGCATTGTTCTGGGTGTGTGGGTTGGGGAATAACTGGCCTGAATCTGCAGGATCGGCTGGAGACTATTTTTATTTCAGAGCTGAGGTTTATTATTTACATGTAGCTTGTGCACCAGTTCCAAGGTATACAGCAACCTGCTGGTCGGAACTAATTTATACCCCAGGTAATCGGTCTAGAAAATCTCTTATTTTATTTCATTTCTCCCTTTCCATCTTCCTTGGATTGAGCTTCCTGGCCCAGTATTACTGTCCAAGCCGGTATGTATCAGATTGTAGAATGCTCAGTGCATTTTTCAGCCGCCATTTCAGTAAACACCAGGGGCAAAAGAGAAGCTGTTACTCATCGACTGGATATTCTGGCAATTGCCAACCACTGATTAGAGTGAAATTCTGACTACCTGGCAGTAAGTTACTGACTAGTTTTTCTGTGTTCTGATTGTTTGTCTTTGCCCTGGTTCCTACGACAAGTCGGAATGAATTTCGCCTATGCAAACAATCTTGCTGCTTCCTTTAGCTTTCCAAAGGAGTTTCACTGGCTCCGGGAAGTGGATGAGGTGGGATCTGTACGTTACTGAGTGAAAGTGAATGTTCTGACTGGGCCTTCATCAGAGGGGAAGTGATTCTGCCCACAAACAGTGTCACCGTATGAGTCTGGGGTTGGGGCTGGGGGTGGGGGAGTGGGCTGGGATGGTCGAAGCCAGGCGAGTCAGGTATAGAGATTCCTGAGATGCAGTGGTAACTCCGAGTTGTTGAGGGTGATGGAGCCACACCACTGGTGAAGCTGCAGGTGCTGGACCTGTGTCTTTGTAGGGAAGCCCACCTCCTGCACAATAGGGATGTTGGTCAGCCATCAGTGAGCTGTTTTTTTTTCCCATTAACCACATTCTAACTATGGCCCAAGGAAGTAATTCAGGTCCCACGGATAGAGTTAATGATTAAAATCGACAACAGTTGTGAATATTGCAGAGCTCCGTGAGGTAGCTCGTTGCCATATCTGATGAACGGTAAGTTTTAGTGCAGTTTGGGTTCTGCCATTTTGTGCCTGTTCCCCTTTAAGACCCCATTCTCCCTGCGCCGCATTCTAGAGCTGACTCTGAGGCTTCAGAATAACAGGAGAGACACTGATGGAGGTCACAAAAGGCACTGGGAAAAATCCTTCCCCTCTGATATACGCGGCGGGGAGGCGCAAGTAACTAGTCTGAGCACTGCACAACTCACTGGGTCTTAATCTTTAACAATCGTTTCAGTTCTCTTCCACCCCCCCCCCCCCCCCCCATCCAACTAAAACTGTGGTGATGGATGGGGGCTGTGAGGATCAGTGACCTTGTTTAGAGGAGCAGTTACTTCCAGCACAACAGTGTGGCTGAACTTAGCCATAGATTCCGCGCCCCCCCCCCCCCCCAATCTTTAGTGTGAAAGGAGTGTGAGAGTGTGTTGCCTTCTGCAAGGTCTAATAGCTTGAAAGCTCTGATCTAGTCTGGTATGTGAAGAATGGTGTCAGACAGGCTGTAGCCCAGCAGACAGCAACGCTGGATCCCAGTCTAGGGCTGATGCAACTGATTTCAGCACCAGCCATTCTCTATCCTGGCCTCTATCTGGATGGGGGTAAGGGTGTTGTACAGGCCTGGCCTCAGTAACAAGTGGGGAGGAGGAGGAAGATGGGGGGGGGGGGGGGGGGGGGGAGGAAAGTGGGGGTCTGTAGTCTCCCAGTGAGTGAGGCAAGCCAGTGAGTGGGGTGGAAGACCGAGTCCAGTCAGAGGGAGGGCTGTGAGAGGGACTGGGTCTGGTGTCCCTGGGGCTGTGTCCTGTACGTCCTGGCGTAAGTGTTGTGTAAGTTGCAGTATTGCTTTTTACGATGGCCACTTACTTTGTTTAAAACTGTATTATAAAACCTTTTACTTAACATCACAGAGTCTGTCTGAAACCTTTTTTGGAGTTTTCTGATTCATTTGTTTACTGTGAGCGGGGGGGACTATAGAAAATAATTTTCTGCACCATAATTACAAGTCCATTCTTTAAGAATACACTACACTGTTTCTGGGGACGGTGAAAACTGCTGTGTCTGTGCCATCACAAAACCCAAGGAAGCTCCAAAAACCAATGGTTGTTCCATGCTGTTTCACTGTCGGTCTCCCCAATGCAAGTGTGGACAGAGGTAGGCCTTTGGAACATCTGTAACTTTAGCAATTCTCCAGCCTGCTGACAGAGTGATGGAGAGAAGCTTGTGCAGCATCTGATGGCTGTTTTTTACGCAAGGGATCAAACTCCAATCTTCATTCTAGCCCCGCTCTACAGCAGAGGTGCCATAATGGTTAGCACTGCTTCCTCACAGCGCCAGGGACCCGGGTTTGATTCCGGCCTTGGGTGACTGTCTCTGTGGAGTTTGCACATTCTCCCCGTGTCTGCATGGGTTTCCTCCCACTCTCCAAAGATGTTCAGTTTAGGTGGATTAGCCATGATAAATTGTCTCTTATAATAAAGGCATATGCTGAAATCTGAAACAAGAACAGAAAATGCTGGAAAATCCCAGCAGGCCTGGAGAGAGAATATAGCGATTAAAACCCCAACACAAACTGGAGAAACAGCACCTCATCTTCCAATTCCAAAAGCTTCCTTTACAACCTTCCAGACTGAATATTGAGTTCAGCAACTACAGAGCATGAACTCTCCCCTCCACCTTCACCCCCATTTCCATTTATTTTATTTCATTTCATCTTATTTATCCATTTCCATTACTTTATATTATTTTTATTTGTCTACTTCTGAAATCTCGCTCTCCATCTTGTCTTCCAATTCCTCTGTCTCTCTCTCTCTGTGTCTCCCCCCCCCATCTCCCACCCAAGGCCAACTGCCACCTTCCTCAGGTTGTTCTCTAACGATCTCTGATCTCTCAATGGATGCTTTTAGCACCTTTCTCAGCCTTTCCCATCACTGTTTTTATTCCTTTGTCCATACCATTCCTATCAATTACAGCCCCTGGAACCCATCTCCCTCCCCAGTATAAATATAGTATAAACCTTGACCAATTTTCCTGGTCTTCAGCTCTGAGGAAGGGTCATCTAGACTCTAAACGTTGGCTCTATTCTCTCCACAGACGCTGTCAGACCTGCTGGGATTATCCAGCATTTTTTAGATTGTGCCAAGATGTGTAGGTTAGAGGGATTAGTGGGGTGAATGCGTGGGGTTATGGGGGTAGTAGGTGGGGGGGGAAATGTGTAAGATGCTCTAATGGAGAGTCGGTGCAGACTCGATGGGCTGAATGGCCTTCTGCACTGTAGGGATTCCATGACAGCAAGTGGATTTTATTAGTGATTCCACGGGGTAATTGGAATAGTTTGAGAGCCCACACAATCTCAAACTGGCATTTCTCACAGTAATGGCTGCTTGTCCACACTCCATTGTTGAAACATTGTTTAATGTGCAAAATCAAACAAAAATTATCAGTTAACAAAAAAAAACACACCAGAGTTCATTGAATTCACCTTCTGCCGTGCTGGTAGCTGCATGATTCAAGGATGATGGAGTTTGTTGACTAATCCCAGCTTCAGATCTGTTAATTACTTCACAACCGACCCTTGCATAAGGTGAAGGAATCTGTAGGGTGAAGAATTCTGGAAACTTTAGATCCAGTCACTCGTTCCCCACAATCTGCTGCGTGAAAATCTTACGTTGCCATTACTTCTACACTTTATTCACAAAAACCGACTTTCTGAAATCAAACCTGAATTTAAATTCAGCAATATTAGCTGCTTACTCCCCCTGTTCCATAGATTGGTTACTCATTGAAACATTGGCAGACCTTTTGCACATTGCCCCACCCTACCCCCCTTACACTGTTGGATTCAGTATTTACTTCATGGGCAGGTAGTTTGCCTTCTCTTCCCAGCTGAAGATGCCAACCTTTGGGGCATTCAACCATGGCAGACACCCCCCCCCCCCCTCCCCCTTTAATCCCATACGCCACTTCCTGGCTGGGATCAGTGCACAGCTGAGCCAGTTGAAAGCAGGGTTTGGTTTTTGCCCTCCCTTGCCTGGGCACACGGAGGTTGTATCTAACACCAGAGAGAGCTATCTCATCAATGTGTGTAACAGATGACTGGGGACATGACCATTATTGACCTATTAAATAAATATACTGAGGCACAAGTTCAATGTAGTATTTCACAGTGTGAGCGCAGTATTGGGGAACTCAGGGTATCTGCTCTTGTGCTATAAATGAGCTCAGATCTGAACAGGGAGTCAGAATATTGGGATTTATTTTAACGGTGAACCTGTCCCAAATGTCATTTAAAAGTATGTAAATAATTATCAAAGCATGACTATCCTGACTCATAAACCTCACATTCAAATCAGAAACCGTTCAGTCGGAGAAATGATTCTGTGGGAATGGGTATGTCCGGAACAATGTGCCCCAGACACACCAGCCAGGATGTGTGTCATTTCTAGCAGACAATGTTTGCGCTTACAGATCCTGTGCCTCGGTGCAGCTGAAGATGACAACGCACAGCTCATGTTAAGGTGGCCCAAATCTGGGTGGCTGTTTCCTGTTGAACTGTCTGATATAAAGGGAGTGATGATGAATTAATACCAAATGTGGGTCACCATTGGACATAGTGTGTGCAGTTTTTTGAAAGAACATTTCTGATTTCCCAAGGTGCTGTCTGGGATGGGAAGCTGTCGTAAGAAAAGAACAGCGATTTAAGAGCATGCAAAAACTGAAGGGTTTGGCTTAGAATCCCTACAGTGCAAAAGGAGGCCATCTGGCCCATCCAACCTGCACCGACAACATTCCCATTCTATCCCTGTAACCCCACATATTACCCTGTTAATCCCCCTGACACTAAGGGACAATTTAGCATAGCCAATCAACCTAACCCGCACATCTTTGAACTGTGGGAGGAAACCACGCAGACATGGGGAGAATGTGCAAACTTCACACAGACAGTGACCCGAGGCTGGAATTGAACCGGGTCTCTGCGCTGTGAGGCAGCAGTGCTGACCGCTCTGTCACCATGCTGACCCCTTGTCTTGGGAAAAAACTACGTCCACAAAGTAAAACGTTGGAGTAAAGACCATTGCATCTTCAGGAAATCTTCAAAGTAGAGAGAGAATCAGAGAGTGGGGATTAGTTTGGGATTGTGATGCACAAGCCACTGGGGAGAGAATGAGATGAGTCTGGAATTGATGCAGGGATATGGGGACAATTTGATTAATTTGAGATTGCTACAAGTCTAGTTAGTTGATATACAGCAGGGCTGAAAGGTTCCCCCCACCAGCTGTAACTGATTCACTTGTCGCACTGAACCAGAAGTTCTGCTCCTGGTGTTAAAGCGCACGGCCCAGCAGCCAAAGACTGGCCCAATCTGGCTGCTTACTCTGGAGGCTCACCACCAGGCACAGACCTAAAAGTCCAGGACCTGCACTGAGGTTGCTATGGGGACCATCTCCTCCAGTAATGACTATCATGGTAATATTTCGTAATCAAAGTTTGTCAGATATGCATGATCCTGTTGTGCTTAATTTATTGATCATTTGTTTAATTGAAGGGATAAATGGGGAAAATGTTAGTTTTATTTGTAAATTTAAACCAGACTGAGCCTGTGTCACTAATTCTTTCTAAATTTGCACAGGACCGTTGGAAACTATAGAAATAGGAAGAGGCCATTCAGCCCCTTGAGCCTGTTCCACCATTCAGTGGCTAATTTGTATCCTATTTCTCCCTGTCTCACTTTTTAAAAGACCATGTACTGTTTATTGTGGGAGAGTTCTAAACTTTGACCATTCTTTACGTGGAGACCCACTTGCCTGAACACTCTGATTTGGATTTTCAGCTCCCCTGCTATTGCAAAAAATTTCTGCTCTTCGAAAAGTCTCAACTAAATTATCTATTAAACTGGTTCGGCACAGACAAGAATAGGTTGGGACTTTATTCCCTGGAGCGTAGAAGATTGAGGGGAGATTTGATAGAGGTGTATAAGATTTTGATGGGTATAGATAGAGTGAATGCAAGCAGGCTTTTTCCGCTGAGGCTAGGGGAGAAAAAAACCAGAGGGCATGGGTTAAGGGTGAAAGGAGAAAAGTTTAAAGGGAATATTAGGGGGGGCTTCTTCACGCAGAGAGTGGTGGGGGTGTGGAATGAACTGCCAGATAAAGTGGTAAAGGCGGGGTCACTTTTAACATTTAAGAAAAACTTGGACGGGTTCATGGATGAGAGGGGTGTGGAGGGATATGGTCCAAGTGCAGGTCAGTGGGACTAGGCATAAAATGGTTCGGCACAGACAAGAAGGGCCAAAAGGGCCTGTTTCTGAGCTGTAATTTTCTATGGTTCTATGGGTTTGTATTTACTGGAACACAGGTGGTCATCCTTCCTCAGCATAAGGCTTGTAACCGGGTGATATTCTGGGGAATCGCTATAAGGAACCTCTTCTAAATCCAATATCCTCTCCTAAGAAATGCTGCTGGAACTATACGCTGGTCTAACCAGAGCTTTGTATAGCCACAGTCAGATATCCTCTGCATTATATTCCAAAGCTCTGGTTATAAAGACTAACATTCCATTAGCCCTTTGGATTATGTTTCGTATCTGACCCACGTTGCTACACTCTGCACCAATCACCTTTGGCTATTTGGCAGAGCTGTGCTTTGCCACACCCAGAGCAAGGTGAACGCCCCCTGTTCACTCATTGTCACTGGGGACCTGTCCCCAACATCACAGGCCCTTAGCTCACAGACTGGCAGCTCTGAGCTGGGTGAGGGGTGTGGTGATCACAGACTGAAATCAAAGCTGGGGGGTGTGATCTTGAAGTGATTGAGTTGGTGTCCCCCACTGAGCATGCTCAGAGATCCCGAGAGTGGCTTGTACCAAGTGTGAAAAAAATGGCCAAGTGTTTCTTCCAGGAGATTCTATTTCGACATGTGGCTAGCCTGACCATCCCAGAGGTGATTAGGTTCCAACTTTGTAGTTTCAAGTTGTTCCCACCGTTACTGGGAAAATAAGAGGACTATGTAGAGACAGGTTCCCAAACACCCACAGTACACTGAGCAGTCTGTAAGGAATGCAGCCACAATAAGGTTTGCCTCTGTCAGGTACATGTCCACCAACGCCCCCCCACCCCGCCTCTCTCTCTCACACACATGCACACACTCTCTCACACACACACACTCACAGACACACAGTGGCACCAGTGTTATCAATACAGGGAGCGATGTTCCACTTCACATCATCAGCTGCTTCCCATCTTAAGCAAAACCATTGGAGTTTATACAGAAATGAAAGTTCCTGAGTTTGCAGATATGTAAAGATTCCCATTATTGATCACTGTGCTGGATTCTCACACCCGATCACGATCCCAACTTTGGATAGGTTGGGACGTATAGTGGAAGATTCCGTTCTGTTTGCAGTTCTGTGTCCCTGTGTTGGAGCACCAGCCTGTAACACTCATCCCAGGCCTGCTGCCACAGTGCTGTCACCAGGGACCACCGCAGACCTCCTCAGATATTCGATTGAGTGCAGGGTGAGTGGGGAGCACTCTTCCTGTAGCCCTGTCTCCATGACATTCATTCATTGCTTGTTATTTGTGACATTATACCCCAGGGTCTCTGTTACTCCTGGGCATTGTCAGCCACGACTTGCTCCTGTGGTGGGCCACGTATGTCAAGCTCGTCCACCTGTGGGTGGTCCCGGGGAACGTTGGCAGCAGCGGAGGCTAAGTTAGTGATGGACCTGCTCCTGACACACTGGAAGTCCACATGTCGGCTCTTTCCTTCTTCCTTTTCCCAGGACATGTGGATGAAAGGTCTCTGCACGTAGTTATAGATCACCTCGTATCGGCCGCCAGGACGCAGTTTCATCTTCTCTTTACAGGTTGGGTAACCTAGGCAACAGAACACAAACACATTTACCAATCACTCATCTCTTGTGATCTTTTTGGGATCCTACTGTGCATAAACACATTACAGAGCTAACATGTACAACCGTGGCTGCACCTTGTATAACAAAGGCTGCAGAATGGGCAAGTCTATCCCTTCTGTCCGTGTCAGCCTGGCTCAGTGGGTAGCACTGTCTCTGAGTCAGAAGGCTGTGAGCTCAGGTCCATCTCGAGAGAATCTATAATCCAGGCGGGCAGTGCAGTGCAGACAGAGGAGCTGCTGTGCTGTGGAAGGTGACACCTTTTATGATGAGTTGTTCAGCCAAGGTCAGTTGGATGTACAAGATCACATGGGACTATTTCGGAGAGCGAAAGCAAGCAGGAAGCTATAGACTAGCTAGTTAGCCTAACATCTGCTATGAGAGAAACGCTCAGATCTATTTATTGAGTTTATAGCCAGACATTTAGAAAATCAAAATGTGACTAGGCTTTGTGAAAGGGAAATTGTGTTTGACTAATTCATTAGAGTTCTTTGAAAGAGGATAAAAGAGGACCTGTAAATGTGGTGTATTTGGATTTCCAAAAGATATTCAATAAGGTTCCTGAACAAAATAAGAGCTCCGGGTGTTGGAGGTAACACGTCAGCATGGATAAAGGATTGGTTAGCTAACAGGAAGCAGAGAGTAGGGATAAATAGCAGAAAGTGACTAATGGAGTGCCTCAGGAATCAGTGCTGGGGCCTGAGCTACAATGGATATCAATAAAGGGGCTGGATGTATGGTAGCTAAAATTGCTGATGACACCAAGATAGGTAGAAAATTAATTTATCAAGAGGAGGTACAGAGTTTGCAAAGAGATAGAAATGGTTAAGTGGGCAAAAAATTAGCAGTTGGGAAATGTGCATTTGTCCACTTTGGCAGGAATAGAAAAGTAGACTATTATTTAAATAGGGAGAGATTTCAGAACTCTGAGATACAGAGGGATCTGGGTGTCCTGGTACATGTGTCACAAAAAGTTAGTCTGCAGGTACAGCAAGTGATTAGGAAGGTGAACTGGACATTGGTGTTTATTGCAAGAGGAATGGAATATAAAAGTAGGGAGGTTTTACTCACAGCTGTTCAGGGCCCTTGTGAGACCACATCTGGAATTCTGTAGTTTTGGTCTGCTTATTTATGGAATGATAAATTGCATTAGAAGCAGCTCAGGAAAGGTTCACTCGACTGATTGCTGGGATGAGGGGACTGTCTTCGGAGGAAAGGTTAAATGGGTTGAGCCTATACCTATTGGAGTTTAGAAGAATTACAGCATGTGAAGGGTCTGGACAGGGTGGGTACTGGGAGGATGCAATTCAAGAAGGCAGCTCACCACCACCTTCTCAAGGGCAATTAGGGTTGGGCAATAAATGCTGGCCCAGCCAGCGATACCTACATTCAATGAATGAAAACACTTGTGGGGGAGACTAGAACAAAGGGACACAGTTTGAAAGTAGGAGGTCTCCCATTTAGGATGAAGATGAGAAGAAAGTATTTTGCTTAGAGGCCTGTTTGTCTGGAATTCACTCCCTCAGGGAACAGTGGAGACCGGGACATTGAATATATCCAAGGCTGAGTTTGCTCGATTCTTGGTGGACAAGTAGTGCTATTGGCAGGTGTGGGGGTGGGGATCGATACCTCAACAAACATCTCCTAAAACAGGAGAGAATCTGATTGCTGTTTATGGGAGTTTGTGTGCAATTTAACCATTAGCTTTCTCACATTTACAAAGATGGCTAACTCTTCAAAGAAACCAGTAACTGGCTCCAAAACACTTTGGGACATCCTGAGTTTGGAAAGGTGGGAATATAAATGAAAGTAGAGACTGGGGCTTAAACGTGGCTTGAGTGTAGACTGAAGGTGCATTTGATCAAAGTCTCTGAAATATTAGTTAATAAGTTAGATACGGAGGAGGATCTACTTCCTCCGATGGGGGAGTCCAGGTGTCATCATCTTAAAATGAGGGCCAAGCTGTTGAGGGAAGTTAGGAAACAGTTTTACACACACACAGGGTCAGTGAAATTGAAGGGTTGTGGGTGCTGGGGTACAGTGTAAGCTGCCAAGGCTGAGATCAATAGTGCTTAATGGGGTAGGGTTATTGAGGATTATAGAGCAAATCAGCCGTGAGTTGACTGAATGGTGGGATAGGCTCAAGGGGCCTATAGCGTTCCATTCACCTCGACTACGTGCTGTACCTGCATATTAGCTTATTGTGACTCTTGCACAAGAACACCTAGATCCCTCAGTACCTCAGCATTCTGCAATCATTCTCCATTTAATTAACACTCTGCTTTTTTATTCTTCCTACCAAAGTGAACCACTTCACTTTTTTCCAAATTAAATGGCCAGATATTTGCTCATTCACTCAACTTATCTATATCTATCTGCAAACTCCGGCTGCCTTCTTCACAGCATACTATCCTACCTATCTTTGTGTTGTCTGCTAATTTAGCGACCTTCACTCTCCTTATCATAGTCATTGATGTAGATTGTAAAAAGTTGAGGCCCCCCCAGACAGAAATTGTGTCAGATCTGACTGGCCCTTGATCAACTGATAGATTCCAATAACTTCCACAACTGATGTTAAATGGACAGGTTTGTAGTTCTTGGCTTCACCTCCCCTTGATTCTTAGGCTTAGCAACCTGTGCAACTTTCTAATCCAAAGACATAATCCTTCAATCTAGAGAGCTTTGGGACATGGCGACCAATATTCACACTGCGCCATGAGTACAAGCTCCAAAGTAAAAGCCAGTCCTCTCCTGCTCACCTTCAATTCCAATGCGGATATTCTTCAGCCCTCTGTCCTTCAACACCATCTTTGCCACCTCTCGGTTCTCAATGTACTTGAAGAATCTGTACATTTTGGTGCTGTAAATAACTGAAACACAGGACATGGATTAGAATCCCATACCTTCTCTCCTGTGCATTGCTCCGCATTCCCCAACACGGAAGATTGCACTGTTAGACCTGCAGCAAGGGGCCCATAGCATCAGGTGCCCCATGCTTTGTGTGGACAGGTCGCTGGGGAGAGGCTGGAGGTGGGCAGAGAGGGAATGAGATAGAAGTGAGAGTGACAACAGCCCAGTTCCTGCTGATCCAGGCAGAACTGGCTAATAACTGGCCTTGTTTCTCAGGATGTGGAGATGCCGGTGTTGGACTGGGGTAAACACAGTAAGAAGTTTAACAACACCAGGTTAAAGTCCAACAGGTTTATTTGGTAGCAAAATAATCTTCATGTGACCTGAAGAAGGGGCTTGGAGCTCCGAAAGCTTGTGTGGCTTTTGCTACCAAATAAACCTGTTGGACTTTAACCTGGTGTTGTTAAACTTCTAACTTATTTCTCAGGCCCAGCTAGTCATCTCCCTTGCTGACAGACTGGGTAAATGTACTCCCTGGCTTGTGGCCTGTGGCTCCTAGTCCAGCAATGTCTCAATTTTAAAATTCTCATCCTTGTTTTCGAATCCCCTTCCTATCTCTATAAGCGATCCAACCCTACAATCCTCCGAGATTATCTTCGTTCACCAAATTCTGACATCTTGGCATCCCTGATTTTGAGCTATGCCTTCTATTGCTGGAACCCTAAACTCTGAATCTCTCTGCTTCACTCTGTCGCTTTCTTCCTTTGAGCTCTTTAAAAGCCATTATTCCCATCCTAATATCTTAAGTGTCTCAGTAGAAGGTTTTGTCTGACAGCGTTCCTTGTGAAGTTTTATATACTGAAGGTGAAATGTCAAGATTACCAAGTATTGCATGTATCGAGTGTCACACCTCCCGAGCATCACACGTGTTGAGTATCACACGTGCTGAGTATCACATGGATCAAGTATCAAACATATTGAGCACCACATGTATTGAGTATCACACGTGTTGAGTATCACACGTGCCGAGTATCACATGGATCAAGTATCAAACATATTGAGCATCACATGTATTGAGTATCTCACGTACCAGTATCATACGTATCGAGTATCACACATATCAAGTATCACATGTATTGAATATCTCACATATCGAGTATGACACAAAGTATCACACGTATCGATATCACATGCAGTGAGAATCACACATATCGGCTATCACACATTATCGGGTATCACACATATCAGGTATCACACATATCAGGTATTACACATTATCGGGTATCACACATTATCGGGTATCACACATTATTGGGTATCACACCTGTCGAGTATCATGCAGTTAAGGGCGATCCTCAGAAAAGCTCAGCTGCACTCAGTTCTTACTTTGAGAATATTCCTCCCCCATCTGTGGTGGATGCTGTTCATCCCAGTCCACTGTGTCTTCATGTGCCAGTACCACCACATGGCACTCCCGTTCTCCCTTCCGTGCATTGGACACCATCAGGGGTAACACCAGATCCTCCAGGTTTCTCTCAAACTGTTTCCGTGCCCCATCGTTTGACAACTCGTGTAACAGAGCACCTGGAGGTAACAGCAGAGGAGTGAACACTGAGGAGGCAGCAGTGAGCAGATACTTTGTCTGTGTTATTCTGTCAATCCATTAAATGTATCTCCAAAAGATGTTTGATAAGAGGTCACATCAAAGCAAGAGCTCATGGCGTAGGGTTTAGCATATTGGCATAAATAGAGGATTGGTTAGCTAACAGCAAGCAGGGAGTAGGGATAAATGGGCGGTTTTCGGGTTGGTAAGCTGTAACTAGTGGAGTGCCACAGGGATCAGTGCAGTGACTGCAACAATTTATAATCTAATATGAAAGCAAAATGCAGCGGATGCTGGAAATCTGAAATAAAAACAGAAAATACTGGAAAAACTCAGCAGGTCTGTGGAGAGAGAAACAGTTAATGCTTCCAGTCTGTATAACTTTTCTTCAGAGTAGGAATGTGATGGATTCTAGAGTTATATATATTTACAAGCTAGGTCAATGATTTGGATGAAGGGATGAAATGTATGGTAGATATATTTATGATATATAATAGATAGCAAAGTGAGTAGGATGTAAAGAGTTTGCAGAGGGATATAAAAAGGTTAAGTGAGCAGGCAAAACACTGCAGGTGGAGTATAATGTGGGAAAATGGGAGGAATTGGCAGGAGGAATAGAAAAGCAGAATATTATTTAATTGGAGACAGACTGCAAAACTCTGAGGTACAGAAGGATCTGGGTGTCCTGGCACATAATCACAAAAAGGTTAGTCTGCAGATACAGCAAGAGGTTAGGAAGGTAAATGGAATGTTGGTGTTTATTGCAAAGGGGAATGGAATATAAAAGTGGAGAAGTTTTACAACAGCTGCACAGGGCCTTGCTGAGACCACATCTGGAATACTGAGCAGAATATTGGTCTCCCCTAAGAAAGGATATAACTATTAGAAGCAGTTCAGTAAAGATTCACTCAACTGATCCATGGGATGAAGGGGTTTTCTTGGGAGGGAAGATTGATCAGGTTGGGCTGAAATCCAGAGGAGTTTAGAGATTGAACATTGATCTTACTGAAATACATAAGATCCGGAGGCGACTTGATACGGTGAAGGCCGAGACGATGTCTCCTCTCTTGAGAGACACAAGAACCAGGCGACACTAGGGATCTCCCATTTAAAACAGAGATGAGGAGAATTTGTTTTCTCTCAGAGGGCTCTTAGTCTGTGGACAGCAGTGGAGGCCGAGGTAGATCGATTGTTGACTGACAAGGGAGTCAAAGGGTGTAAGGGTGTAGGAAAGTAGAGACCACATTTAGATCAACCATGATCGTATTGAATGGCAAGGCAATCTCGAGGGGCTGAATGGCCTACTCCTGCTCCAGATTCTTATGTTCTGATGTAGGACACATATTAATCCATGAATCACAAGCACCAGAAAACTTGAGGCTTCTTCAAATGTATCTTCCAAAACCTGTGACCCATACCACCTAGAAAGACAAGGACAGCAGATGTATGGAACTCCACCACCTGCAAGTTCCCCTCTGAGCCACTCACCATCCTGATTTGGAAATATGTCACAGGCATCGAGTATCGCACGTATTGAATATCACACGTATCGAGTATCACACGTATCGAGTATCACACGTATCGAGTATCGCACGTATCGAGTATCGCACGTATCGAATATCACACGTATCGAGTATCACACGTATCGAGTATCACACGTATCGAGTATCGCACGTATTGAATATCACACGTATCGAGTATCACACGTATCGAGTATCACACGTATCGAGTATCGCACGTATCGAGTATCGCACGTATCGAGAAACACGTGTATTGAGTATCACTATGTGTGAAAACTGCTCCTTCACCGTTGCTGGGTCAAAATCCTGGACAACTCTCCCTACCAGCACTGTGGGTGTACCTACACTGCATGATTGCAGCTCACAAAGGCAACTAAGGAAGGGCAATAAATAGTGGCTTTGCTGAACCATCGATATCTCACAAGCAAATTATAAAAACTTGAGTTGATATACAAGTTGCTCTGGTGACTTACAGATTATAGTTTGTCCCCAAGTCTAGGGGTGGAGGATCATTTCCTGAGATGTGAGCAGGCAACAGATTTTATGCTGAGATCTACCCCTATTCTAATGAACTCAGCTGAGAAACCTAGAATTGCTAATGCATTTGCCAGTCCTTTAAAGCCATGTTAATAAATGTGAAGATTATTTGGTAAAGAAACTGGCCACAGGTTCATGATAGCCAATACCTGTACAGGTGGGAACCCTCACCTCCCTGTAACATACTCAGATCTTCCTTGTTGTGTACCTGGATTGCCGCAAACACACACAACCCCGAATGTTAAACTGCTCCGTGTTACAGAGCCAGAAAGAAGCCTAGAAAATGCACTTACTGAGGTCTCGACAGCGGATTGTATTGTGATTAAAACTGATGCACAGATAGTCACAGGCATCCCTGAGCTCCTGGATTGGAATTCCATCAGGACACTGGATGACTCCGGTGGTGTAATAATCCTGGAATGACACATTATTGATATTGCTGAGTTCAGTAGACATGGTTTGATAAAAAATCCATCTCTATTTTCTGCTGTTTTTGAATGCGTTCTCAGGATTAGGACAGTGCCTATTGGCCATCCCTCAATCCTTTTTATATTCTTTCATGGGATATAGGTGTCACCAATTGGCCAGCATTTATAGCCCATCCTTAATTGCCCTTGAGAGGGCATTTAACAGTCAACCATGTTGCTGTGGCTCTCGAGTCTCGTGTAAGGCAGATTTCCTTCCCTAAAGGACATTAGTGAACCAGATGGATTTTACAACAATCGGCAATGGTTTCATGGTCATCAGTAGATTCGTAATTCCAGATTTTTATTCAGTTCAAATTTAATCATCTACCGTGGTGGGATTCGAACCTGGTTCCCCAGAGCATTACCCTGGGTCTCTGGATTCCTAGTCCAATGACAATACCACTACACCACTGCCTCTCCAATGTCCCAGAGAGGGTGGTACTGACCCAGCCTCATGAACTGCTGCAGTGTCTGTGGTGAAAGGACTCCCACCATGCTGTCTGGTGAGGAGTCCCAGGATTTTGACCCAGCTATGATAGAGACAGTGACGTATTTCTAAGTCAGGATGCTGTGTGACTTGGAGGTGATGATATTTCCTTGTGCCTGTTGACCTTGCTCTACTGTTTGGGAGTTTGGGAGGTGTTGATGTGTCATTCACTGCAGGTTACCCAACCTTTGACCGGCACATGTAGCCACAACATGTGTGTTTCTGATCCAGTTAAACTTCTGTTCAATGGCCAGGATGTTAATGAAGGGTGGGTTCAGTGATGGCAATGCCATTGAATGCTAAGCAGAGATGGTGAGATGCTCTGCTGTTGGAGATAGTCATTGCCTCACACTTGTGTGGCATGAATGGGGAGGTGATAGCCTAGTGGTATTATTGCTAGACTATTAATCCAGGAACTCAGCTAATGTTCTGGGGACCTGGGTTCGAAACCCATCAGGGCAGATGGTGGAATTTGAATTCAATAAAAAAATCTGGAATTAGGTATCTGCTGATGATCATGAAATCATTGTCAACTGTCGGAAAAACCCAGCTGATTCTCTGATGTTCTTTAGGGAAGGAAATCTGCCGTGCTTACCTGGTCTGGCCTACATGTGACTCCAGAGCCACAACAATGTGGTTGACTCTCAACTGCCCTCAGACAACTAGGGATAGGTAATAAATGCTGGCCAGACAGCGACACCCATATCCCACAAATGAATTTTAAAAATTATGTGTCACCAAGCCTGAACATTGTCCTGGGTTTGATGATGCAGGTACAGGCTATTTCATTATCCGAGGAGTAGCGAATGGAACTGAAACTAAGCAATCTTCAGTGAACATCCTCAATTTTCACAGAATCATAGAAATTAATAGCACACAAGGAGGCCACTCAGCCCATCGTGTCTGCACCGGCACACAAGCAGTCATTCACAAGTAGCTACTCTGTAACTCTGATTTGGAGCCTGGCAGCTTACAGACGTTAAAGTGCATATCTGAGCAATTTCTAAACTCTATGTGGATTTCTGCCTCGAGAACTCTTTCAGACAGTGACTCCAGATTACCACCACCCCGTGGGTTTGTATATTCATACTCTTTTCACCCCTTTGGGAATAACTGGAAAATTCCTCACTGGGGAATAATGGGAGATTTAACAGGCTGACTATCAACCTGTTGGAACCGCACCGTTAAAACATCTTCTGTGGCCAACTAGCCCCAGCTTCGGACGTGAAACCAGACCTTCCAACTCAGAGACATAGACGCTGAGGCAAGAGCCGCACTCTCTGGGTGAAATAAACTCCCCTGAATCCTCGCGAATCTACCACCCACCCTCAATCCATACCCCTGCTTATTGACCCTCAGACCAAGGGGAACAGGGCCAACCTACCCACTTCATCTGGACCCCTCTTAATTTTACACATAGAAATTAGCTCTCCCCTCAGCCTCCTCTGTTCCAAAGAAAATAATCCTAGCCTTTCCAATCTTTCCTCTCCCTCAGTCTCTATCTCTCTCCCTAGCCACTCTCTCTCTTTCTCCAGCCACTCTCTATTTCTCTCCCTTTATCCACTCTATCTCTCTATCCACTTTCTCTTTCTCTCTATCCACTCTCTATCTCTCTCTCTCCACTCTCTCTCTCTCTCTCTCCACTCTCTCTCTCTCTCTTTCTCCACTCTCTATCTCTCTCTCCCCTCTCCACTCTCTCTCTCTCTCTATCCACTCTCTATCTCTCTCTCTCTCTACTCTCTCTTTATCTACTTTCTGTGCGGGATTTTATGTCCCAAAACCGTAAAATCCCGCCCGAGGTCAACGGACTTTCCCATGGACCGCACCTCGCCCGCTCTGATTCCCGTGGCGGGCAGGACAGTAAAATTCCGGCCTCTGTGCCACTCTCTCTCTATCCTTTGTGCCACTCTCTCTCTATCCTCTCTCTGTGCCACTCTATCCTCTCTCTGTGCCATTCTCTCTTTCTCTCTAACCTCTCTCTGTTCCACTCTCTCTCTATCCTCTCTCTGAGCCACTCTCTCTCTATCTACTCTCTGTGACACTGTGTGTGTCTCTCTCTCCCTCTATCCTCTCTCTGTGTCACTCTATCTCTCTATCGTCTCTCTCCTGCCACTCTATCCTCCCTCTGTGCCACTCTATCCTCCCTCTGTGTCACTCTCGCTCACTCTCACTCTATCCTCCCTCTGTGTCACTCTATCCTCTCTCTCTGTCACTCTCGCTCGCTCTCTCTCTATCCTCCCTCTGTGCCACTCTCTCTATCTATTCTCCTCTGCTGCGCTGAGGTTAAAAATTTCAGCAGGTATTCCTAACATGTGTTAACAGCTGCAGTTCGGGTGGATGTTGCCAGTGTGTGGGGATACTGAACAAACCTGTTGTGAGGGATGGACTCACCAGGATTGCGCGGAATACAGTGGAGGTGACACCCTCAGCAATCTCGTACTCGCCCTTGCTGTTTAGCTGTGTGACATTATACTCTCGGCTGGAGGTGAACATTCTGGGCAGAAAAGAGAAATAATTTTATAGCAACAATCAAACCCACTCACAAAGTGCAGCCCTTCCGCACACTTCACACCTCCCTCCCTCCCTCCATCACTGCACTTCACTCACATTGAGTCTTCTTACCTTCTGGCTTCTTTCCCCCAGCAGAATGACTCACCATTCACTAATAGTTCAATTCCATCCAGCACAACACAACACAGACTGGGATTGAAACAGGGGCTGTGTATCTGTACAGTACAGACTGGGATTGAAACAGGGAGCTGTGTATCTGTACAGCACAGACTGGGATTGAAACAGGGGCTGTGTGTCTGTACAATACAGACTGAGATTGAAACAGGGAGCTGTGTATCTGTACAGTACAGACTGGGATTGAAACAGGGGGCTGTGTATCTGTACAATACAGACTGGGATTGAAACAGGGAGCTGTGTATCTGTACAATACAGTCTGGGATTGAAACAGGGAGCTGTGTATCTGTACAGTATGAATGGGATTGATACACGGAGCTGTGTATCTGTACAATACAGACTGGGATTGAAACAGGGAGCTGTGTATCTGTACAGTACAGACGGATTGATACACGGAGCTGTGTATCTGTACAATACAGACTGGGATTGAAACAGGGGTTGCGTATCTGTACAGTACAGACTGGGATTGAAACAGGGAGCTGTGTATCTGTACATTTCAGACTGGGATTGAAACAGGGAGCTGTGTATCTGTACAATACAGACTAGGATTGAAACAGGGAGCTGTGTATCTGTACAATACAGACTGGGATTGAAACAGGGAGCTGTGTATCTGTACAATACAGACTAAGATTGAAACAGGGAGCTGTGTATCTGTACAGTACAGACTGGGATTGAAACAGGGGCTGTGTATCTGTACAGTACAGACTAGGATTGAAACAGGGAGCGGTGTATCTGTACAATACAGACTGGGTTTGAAACAGGGAGTTGTGTATCTGTACAATACAGGCTGGGTTTGAAACAGGGAGCTGTGTATCTGTACAGTACAGACTGGGATTGAAACAGGGGTTGTGTATCTGTACAATACAGACTGGGATTGAAACAGGGAGCTGTGTATCTGTACAATACAGACTGGGTTTGAAACAGGGAGCTGTGTATCTGTACATTACAGACACGGATTGAAACAGGGAGCTGTGTATCTGTACAGGACAGACTGGGATTGTAACAGGGAGCTGTGTATCTGTACAGTACAGACTGGGATTGAAACAGGAAGCTGTGTATCTGTAAAATACAGACTATGATTGAAACAGGGAGCTGTGTATCTGTAAAAAAAAGTCTGGGATTGAAACAGGGAGCTGTGTATCTGTACAGTACAGACTGGGATTGAAACAGGAAGCTGTGTATCTGTACAATACAGACTGGGATTGAAACAGGGAGCTGTGTATCTGTACAGCACAGACTGGGATTGAAACAGGGGCTGTGTATCTGTACAGTACAGACTAGGATTGAAACAGGGAGCTGTGTATCTGTACAGTACAGACTGGGATTGAAACAGGGGCTGTGTATCTGTACAGTACAGACTAGGATTGAAACAGGGAGCTGTGTATCTGTACAGTACAGACTGGGATTGAAACAGGGAGCTGTGTATCTGTACAGTACAGACTGGGATTGAAACAGGGAGCTGTGTATCTGTAAAATAAAGTCTGGGATTGAAACAGGGAGCTGTGTATCTGTACAGTACAGACTGGGATTGAAACAGGAAGCTGTGTATCTGTACAATACAGACTGGGATTGAAACAGGGAGCTGTGTATCTGTACAGCACAGACTGGGATTGAAACAGGGGCTGTGTATCTGTACAGTACAGACTGGGATTGAAACAGGGGCTGTGTATCTGTACAGTACAGACTAGGATTGAAACAGGGAGCTGTGTATCTGTACAGTACAGACTGGGATTGAAACAGGGAGCTGTGTATCTGTACAGTACAGACTGGGATTGAAACAGGGAGCTGTGTATCTGTACAGTACAGACTAGGATTGAAACAGGGAGCTGTGTATCTGTACAGTACAGACTGGGATTGAAACAGGGAGCTGTGTATCTGTACAGTACAGACTAGGATTGAAACAGGGAGCTGTGTATCTGTACAATACAGACTAGGATTGAAACAGGGAGCTGTGTATCTGTACAATACAGACTAGGATTGAAACAGGGAGCTGTGTATCTGTACAATACAGACTGGGATTGAAACAGGGAGCTGTGTATCTGTACAATACAGACTAGGATTGAAACAGGGAGCTGTGTATCTGTACAGTACAGACTGGGATTGAAACAGGGGCTGTGTATCTGTACAGTACAGACTAGGATTGAAACGGAGCGGTGTATCTGTACAATACAGACTGGGTTTGAAACAGGGAGTTGTGTATCTGTACAATACAGACTGGGTTTGAAACAGGGAGCTGTGTATCTGTACAGTACAGACTGGGATTGAAACAGGGGTTGTGTATCTGTACAATACAGACTGGGATTGAAACAGGGAGCTGTGTATCTGTACAATACAGACTGGGTTTGAAACAGGGAGCTGTGTATCTGTACATTACAGACACGGATTGAAACAGAGAGCTGTGTATCTGTACAGGACAGACTGGGATTGTAACAGGGGTTGTGTATCTGTAAAGTACAGACTGGGATTGAAACAGGAAGCTGTGTATCTGTAAAATACAGACTATGATTGAAACAGGGAGCTGTGTATCTGTAAAATAAAGTCTGGGATTGAAACAGGGAGCTGTGTATCTGTACAGTACAGACTGGGATTGATACACGGAGCTGTGTATCTGTTCAATACAGACTGGGATTTAAACAGGGAGCTGTGTATCTGTACAGTACAGACTGGGATTGAAACAGGGAGCTGTGTATCTGTTCAATACAGACTAGGATTGAAACAGGGAGCTGTGTATCTGTACAATACAGACTGGGTTTGAAACAGGGAGCTGTGTATCTGTACAGTACAGACTGGGATTGAAACAGGGGCTGTGTATCAGGACAATACAGACTGGGATTGAAACAGGGGCTGTGTATCTGTACAGTACAGACTGGGATTGAAACAGGGAGCTGTGTCTCTGTACAGTACAGACTGGGATTGAAACAGGAAGCTGTGAATCTGTACAATACAGACTGGGATTGAAACAGGGAGCTGTGTCTCTGTACAGTACAGACTGGGATTGAAACAGGGAGCTGTGTATCTGTACAGTACAGACTAGGATTGAAACAGGGAGCTGTGTATCTGTACAATACAGACTGGGTTTGAAACAGGGAGCTGTGTATCTGTACATTACAGACACGGATTGAAACAGGGAGCTGTGTATCTGTACAGCACAGACTGGGATTGTAACAGGGAGCTGTGTATCTGTACAGTACAGACTGGGATTGAAACATGGAGCTGTGTATCTGTACAGTACAGACTGGGATTTAAACAGGCAGCTGTGTATCTGTACAATACAGACTGGGTTTGAAACAGGGAGCTGTGTATCTGTACAGTACAGACTGGGATTGAAACAGGGGCTGTGTATCAGGACAATACAGACTGGGATTGAAACAGGGGCTGTGTATCTGTACAGTACAGACTGGGATTGAAACAGGGAGCTGTGTCTCTGTACAGTACAGACTGGGATTGAAACAGGAAGCTGTGAATCTGTACAATACAGACTGGGATTGAAACAGGGAGCTGTGTCTCTGTACAGTACAGACTGGGATTGAAACAGGGAGCTGTGTATCTGTACAGTACAGACTAGGATTGAAACAGGGAGCTGTGTATCTGTACAATACAGACTGGGTTTGAAACAGGGAGCTGTGTATCTGTACATTACAGACACGGATTGAAACAGGGAGCTGTGTATCTGTACAGCACAGACTGGGATTGTAACAGGGAGCTGTGTATCTGTACAGTACAGACTGGGATTGAAACATGGAGCTGTGTATCTGTACAGTACAGACTGGGATTTAAACAGGCAGCTGTGTATCTGTACAATACAGACTGGGTTTGAAACAGGGAGCTGTGTATCTGTACATTACAGACACGGATTGAAACAGGGAGCTGTGTATCTGTACAGCACAGACTGGGATTGTAACAGGGAGCTGTGTATCTGTACAATACAGACTGGGATTGATACACGGAGCTGTGTATCTGTACAATACAGACTAGGATTGAAACAGGGAGCTGTGTATCTGTACAATACAGACTGGGTTTGAAACAGGGAGCTGTGTATCTGTACAGTACAGACTGGGTTTGAAACAGGGAGCTGTGTATCTGTACAGTACAGACTGGGATTGAAACAGGGAGCGGTGTATCTGTATAGTACAGTCTGGGATTGAAACAGAGAGCAGTGTATCTGTACAGTACAGACTGTGATTGAAACAGGGAGCGGTGTATCTGTATAGTACAGTCTGGGATTGAAACAGGGGGCTGTGTATCTGTACAGTACAGTCTGGGATTGAAACAGAGAGCTGTGTATCTGTACAGTACAGACTGGGATTGAAACAGGGGGCTGTGTATCTGTACAGCACCGACTGGGATTGAAACAGGGAGCTGTGTATCTGTACAGTACAGACTGGGATTGAAACATGGAGCTGTGTATCTGTACAGTACAGACTGGGATTTAAACAGGCAGCTGTGTATCTGTACAATACAGCCTGGGATTGAAACAGAGAGCTGTGTATCTATGTAACACTAAATGGACCAGGATTAGATTTGGGAACATTGGGTTTGTGAAGTTCAATTTTTTCACAATGTTGGATTGAACAAGTCGTGCTTCCGTGTTGAGTTAGAAAGCTGTTGTTTTGTGTCGGCTGTGTCCAGTCAGGAGGTTAATTAAACAGCACTAGGAGATTAGCACCTACCGGCCTAGCATGGTGTCTGGGTGCGCTGCAAAGATCACAGGATCAACAACAAACCGCGTGTTATCAACAATCAGCACAACACGCTCAGACGTCTTCCAGGATTTGCTGCTGTCCTCTCCCTTGGTGACCCGAGGAAGTTTACTCCCACCTGTATCCTGTCCCAGGTGGGAATTAGCCCATTTTTCCTTGGGCCAGAGGGCAGAGCCTGCCTCAAAAGTGGGACACCCTTGGCCATTCTGTGCATTGTAGATGGCAGGGGCAGAACCTTTCCGAGGATGGGAGCCTGTGCTCTGACACAACCGTCCCAGGTCAGGATCTGGAGGGAGACAGAAATGAATTTGTTAGTTCTATTGTTCCTCAGTAAGCCTCAGGACTGGGGAGTGAACTGTAGTCTGGACTGTAACCAACTACAATCCCAAACATTGCCGGGATATAGTCGGGAATATCAGGATTTACCCCATCTTCAGGCCCAGTGACAGTGTCGACCCAGGGAGGATCTGGTATATTGTTGTGAGCAGTTATTTAGTAATCTCGGCTGGATGCAGATCCCTGAGGCAATGGAGATGCCATCCTTCATCTGGTCATCGCAAATGAAGGGGGAAGGACAGACAGGACTGGAGGGGAGAGTGAAGTGCAGGGGGTGGGGGATTGAGGGACTCGGGTAGGCTGTGTGGGACACAGGTCGGAGAGAGGGCGGGGGGGGCACCTGTGTGTGGTAAGGTGAGGGGTCGCAGATGGTAAGGTTAGGTACACATGGTGGTAGGAGGGGTAGTAGCTGTGGGTGATGAGGGGGCTGCCCATGGGGTGAGGGGGGGTTCGCACAGGAGTGCAGTAAAGGGTCGGGGGACAAGGTGGCACTGGGGGAGGGAAGGGAGTATGGGGTGGGGGCAAGAGTGAGACGAAGTGGATAGGGGAGGGTGATAAATTCACGAGAAGATAACCAGGATATATAATTGCATATTTCAACAATTATAAAGTGCAAGTAAGCTATATCTTACATCGGAGCAGTTAGCAAACATCGATCCACAATCTTTCAGACAGCAGCCACTCAGTTTGTGATCTGTTTTTATCTCTCCAATTTAATGGGGAAGCTTTGGGTAAACTTCCAGAATAATAACTCAGATTGTCCATCCCTCAGAGCAGGGTGAGCTAGTCTGCCCGTTACATGCTGCTCTTCCTAACACCCGGGTCAAACTGGGCAACTCTCTCCAGGCAGAAAGTAAAATTCAGTGTTTTACACTCCCTGTAACCAGCACTGTCCCAGAATGGGGATCTGAGAATGGGACAGCAGTGTTACATTCTCCCTGTGACTGGCACTCGGGGTGCAGCCTGGCTGATGTTTTATGAAGTGAGATGCTTTCGGAGTCAGTCCTGCTCAAGGGAAAGGGATTGTCACCAAAGGGAGGTGAATGAGTTCTTGCCAGTATCACATCTGTTGCAAGATACCAGCAGATGGCACCATCGTTCAGTGTGGTTGAGTGCAGGTTGGGGGCTGTCGGTGGGGGTTTGGCTGAGAGGAGAATGCAGTGACTCTACCTCTTACTGAAGTCTGTTTCTATCCTGCCCAGAGCTGACTCATTCAACTCTGGCTAGCAATGTGACAGAACCAGTTCTGCGGCATGAGACTGATTCAGGGATCCTTACACTTCAACGTTATCTAGATTGCCCTGATGTGGGGGAAGGGAAGAGGGGGAGAGGCAGGGAGTGTGAGAGAGCTTCTTCCCTGAGCTTGGTTACACTCTTCCTAGCCGCAGTACAGCCAGTGGACTCCTGGTGATTGACCTGGGCCTCTGGCAGGTTCAGATACACTCCTCTCAGCCCCAATGGAAGGAAAGGTCCATGCTTGAGGGAGCTGGCTTTTCTGAGCCCAGTCCTTTTTAAAGTTTATTTATTAGTGTCACAAGTCGGCTTGCATTAATACTCCAATGAAGTTACTGTGAAAATCCCCTCGTTGCCACACTCTGGCGCCTGTTTGGGTACACTGAGGGAGAATTTAGCATGGCCAATTCATCAAATCAGCATGTCTTTCGGATTGTGGGACGAAACTGGAGCACCTGGATGAAACCCACGCAGACATGGGGAGGACATGCAGACTCCGTACATACAGTGACCCAAGCCGGGAATCGAACTTGGGTCCCTGGCGCTGTGAGGCAACAGTGCTAACCACTGTGCCACCGAACTGTACAAACCAGGGGTCACCAGGGATGGACGGGGAATGGGGAGAGCCTCAGCCTATGTCAAGTTGAATTAGGCAGCAGAAGCACAACAATAAAGCTCAGTGTCTCTGAGCGAAGGAGAGATCCTGTCCTTGATCACCAAGCAGCTACTTTTTCCCTTGCTGCAAAGTGGCAACAGGTTGACTTTGGATCGATTCAGAATCAGACCTTGACTATGGTGTCCCTTAGCCAGGTACCGCTGAGAGAGGACAGGTGGGGGAGCTGAGTGCAATTCACTTTTAGTCTCTCCCGTGGGTCAACGGGTAATCAACTCCGAGTCCGAGGACGTGGGTTCAAGTCCCACTTTTAAGCAAACGGTGCTCCAGGGATTTGAGTACACAACCCAGGCTAACATCCATTGCAGTATTGAGGGAGAGCTGCACTGTCACAGGAACCACCCACCTTTCAGATAAAATGTTAAAGCAGGTGGGTGGATGTTAAGGATTCCATGGCACTATTTTAAAGGGATGTTTTATCTCGTGTCCCAGAACACAAGAGAAGATCATTTGGTTATTATCACATTATGGTTAGTGGGAGATTACTGCGGACAAACTGGCTGCCATGAATCTTACACTACAAGTGATAACACTTTAAAAAATACTTCAGCGACTGTGCAGCACTCTGGATATCCTGAAGGCATGGCAGAAAAACAAGTCTTTCTTTTTTTCTGTAAGCCAGATAATTGAGCTACAATTCTTCAACAGGGGCGGTGGTTAGCACTGTTGCCTCACAGCGCCAGGGACCCGGGTTCGATTCCCAGTTTGGGTCACTGTCCGTGTGGAGTTTGCATGTTCTCCCTGTGCCTGCGTGGGTTTCTTCCAGGTGCTCCGTTTCCTCCCACAGTCCAAAAATGTGCAGTTTAGGTTGATCGGCCATGCTAAATTGCCCCTTAGTGTCAGGGGATTAGAAGGGTAAATTTGTGAGGTTACAGGGATAGGGCCTGGGTGGGATTGTGGTCGGAACAGACTTGATGGGCCAAAGGGCCTCCTTCTGCACATAGAATCTAAGATTCTATGATCTACTCACCTAGGCTCCGCTGCCTGATTGGGTTACCCATGTTGTGGGGATATGGTGGGGGATTGCTCTCTCCTCGTTGGTGAGGGTCTTTGCCAATTGGTGCTGAAGGATACAGAGTCTGGTTAATCACTGCGACATTCCCATGAAGACTCATCCTGCGATTTCGTATAATTGGCTGCCTCAGTGAACGTGGCAGGGACCTACAGGAGGGAGAGAGGAGTTAGGGAATATCAGCAGGCCGAACCCAACAGCATCATCCTGGAAGCAAACATTCTTTACCCTTTTAACGTACAATTATTTTTAACTGTTTCCTTATTTCTTTTCTCATTCTGGAGTGGTTGTCTGCCTCATGGTGAAAACATCGAGATAAAAGTGATTGAAGGAACTGTACTGAACTGCACTGTGGGCTCAAAACACAAAGCATGATACAAAGAACAAAGAACAGTACAGCACAGGAAACAGGCCCTTCGGCCCTCCGCCTTGCTGCTCATTGGTCCAACTAGACCATTTGTTTGTATCCCTCCATTCCCAGACTGCTCATGTGACTATCCAGGCAAGTCTTAAACGATGCCAGCGTGTCTGCCTCCACCACCCTACTTGGCAGCGCATTCCAGGCCCCCACCACTCTCTGTGTAAAAAAACGTCCCTCTGATATCTGAGTTATACCTCGCCCCTCTCACCTTGAGCCCCTGACCCCTCGTGATCGTCACCTCCGACCTGGGAAAAAGCTTCCCACTGTTCACCCTTTGGTCAATTTAGTCAAGTTAAAGCTTTGCTAGAATCAGCAAAGTTCTGCTAAATGACTTCACCTGTAGGAGGACTTGTACCAGGGAAAATCAGCATACAGAGCGTCAGTAAGGGCAGTAAATGTACCATTTTGTCCCAGCTTAGTAATTGATAACAGGACAAGCGGAGTCAAGCTGACTTCGAGTGTGACCAGCGGATGGGACCTACAGAGGATGGAAATGAGCACTGATATAACTGAAAAACCAATGAAATGGACTGAATAGAAAGCCTTACCTTGAACAAAAGAAAGGATTAAAGAGGGATCCCACAGAACCAGTGAGGCTACAGTGATTGGAACCATTTTGCAAGTTGCTCAGAGGATTTCATCATCAGGTTGACCACTGAGACAGACGTTGACACGGACGGAAACTCAGGGACCTGTATTGATGTGAGTGTGTACTGCTGCTGAATGGTTTAATAAAGGTGTAGTACCATAGTGAAACTTTATACAAGGTGTTGTGTCAGTTTTATTCAGAGACACAGGAACCTGTAGACCAGGTAGAGTGTCTAGCAATATTTCCAGATGAAACCAATAAAAGTACAAGTCTGTCAATAAGTTGCCATTTGGAGCATGGGCATTAATAGCGCAGTTTACAGGAGGGAAATCTCCACATTTATAAAGTCATGGCACCACCTTCCTATTGATCCTCTGACTGGCACATTGGCACCAACGACCTAGTGACACTCCACAGGTTCCCTGATGATGACAGCAAGCGGAACTTACTGAGAAGACCAGCACAGGAAGTCAAACACACTGAAACACACTGAGTTAAGAGAAATTTAGAAGTTGGCATGGTGGCAGCACGCTATTCCTCTGAAACAACTTTACATTCATTCTTGCTATCTGGGCCAGTCCAATCAGCAGCTGTCGGACCTGTAGTTCAAGCAATATCACCCAGCTCCTGCTCTCCACACACAGTGCACAAACACCTCAAATACACAGCATGCCCAAATACCTCAGATACGCACACAGTGTGTTCAGTGTACCGGGTCCGGATGGGATGTACCCCAGGTTACTATGGGAGGCGAGGGAAGAGATTGCAGAGCCTCTGGCGATGATCTTTGTGTCGTCGATGGAGACGGGAGAGGTGCCGGAGGATTGCAGATGTGGTTCCTATTTTCAAGAAAGGGAATAGGGATAGCCCAGGAAATTACCGACCGGTGAGTCTAGCCTCAGTGGTTGGTAAGCTGATGGAGAAGATCCTGAGGGACAAGATTTATGAGCATTTGGAGAGGTTTAGTATGCTCAAGAATACTCAGCACGGCTTTGTCAAAGGCAGATCGTGCCTTACGAGCCTGGTGGAGTTCTTCGAAAATGTGACTAAACACATTGACGAAGGGAAAGCGGTAGATGTGGTTTATATGGATTTTAGCAAGGCGTTCGATAAGGTCCCCCATGCAAGGCTTCTAGAAAAAGTGAGAGGGCATGGGATCCAAGGGACTGCTGCCCTGTGGATCCAGAACTGGCTTGCCCAAAGGAGGCAGAGAGTGAGTATAGATGGGTCTTTTTCTAAATGGAGGTCGGTCACCAGTGGTGTGCCCCAGGGATCTGTTCTGGGACCCTTGCTGTTTGTCATTTTCATAAATGACTTGGATGAGGAAGTGGAGGGATGGGTTGGTAAGCTTGCCGACGACACAAAGGTTGGTGGGGTTGTGGATAGTCTGGAGGGATGTCAGAAGTTACAGAGGGACATCGATCGGATGCAGGACTGGGCGGACAAGTGGCAGATGGACTTCAACCCAGATAAATGCGTAGTGGTCCATTTTGGCAGGTCAAATGGAATGAAGGAGTACAATATAAAGGGAAAGACTCTTAGTACGATAGAGGATCAGAAGGACCTTGGGGTCCGGGTCCATAGGACTCTAAAATCAGCCCCGCAGGTGGAGGAGGTGGTTAAGAAGGCGTATGGTGTGCTGGCCTTTATCAATCGAGGGATTGAGTTTCGGAGTCCGGGTATAATGATGCAGCTATATAAGACCCTCGTCAGACCCCACTTGGAGTACTGTGCTCAGTTCTGGTCGCCTCACTATAGGAAGGATGTGGAAAAGATTGAAAGGGTGCAGAGGAGATTTACAAGGATGTTGCCTGGATTGAGTGGCATGCCTTATGAGGATAGACTGAGGGAGCTCGGTCTTTTCTCCTTGGAGAGACGTAGGATGAGAGGAGACCTAATAGAGGTATATAAGATGTTGAGATGCATAGATCGGGTGGACTCTCAGAGGCTTTTTCCCAGGGTGGAAATGGCTGCTACGAGAGGACACAGGTTTAAGGTGCTGGGGGGTAGGTACAGGGGAAATGTTAGGGGGAAGTTTTTCACACAGAGGGTGGTGGGTGAGTGGAATCGGCTGCCGTCAGTGGTGGTGGAGGCAAACTCAATAGGGTCTTTTAAGAGACTCCTGGATGAGTACATGGGACTTAATAGGATGGAGGGTTATAGGTAGGCCTAAAAGGTAGGGATGTGTTCGGCACAACTTGTGGGACCGAAGGGACTGTTTTGTGCTGTAGTTTTTCTATGTTTCTTTCTATGTTTCTAAATGTCTCAAATACACACACAGTGTACACAAATACCTCAGATACACACGCACACTGTTCTCAAATACCTCAGATACACACACACACTGTTCTCAAATACCTCAGATACACACACACACTGTGCTCAAATAGCTCAGATACACACACACACTGTGCTCAAATACAGTGTGCCCAAATACCTCAAATACACTATGCATGTGTGTGTTTGTGTCGGGGGGGGGGGGGGGGGGTGCACCTATTTCAGGGTAAGAGTGAAAGAGATGCAATGGTTGAAAAATAGGAATCTAAGGGATGGAAAACAAGGATTTCCACTGGAAGAAATAATGGGGTGTGGAGGAAAGCTCTGAATCTGAGGACTATTAGTCTGTGGAATCTTTTACCACAAAGGTGAAAGACTGAAGATTTCAGAGGGGAGGGGCTACAGGAGATAGCAATAGCTGTCAATTGGCCTGTCATTTCTGTAATTCGATGCAAACTTTCCCTCAGCCCAGGAATGTGATTTGGGAATGTTGCTGCGAGCTGATTTGAGGATGTTCCCCAAACACTGGGCTCACAGAGACTTTGTACAGTCTCTGGCTTTGCTGTAGGTTGCTCTGTGCTGGTTTGAACCTGTGAAATCCAAGTACAGACCAGCTCTGACTGGGGAGCTCAGCGGCTGAGTTAGCACCCCCACACTGAGCTGGAGATTCCCAAGAGAAGAGACAAAGATTGGGCCTAGTAAACAGGCATTGAGCATGGAGCCTGTGTGCAGCGCAGGGGATTTGATTTGATTTATTATTGCCACATGTACCAGCATAGTGAAAAGTATTGTCTCTTGCCCGCTATACAAAGCATACCGTTCATAGAGAAGGAAAGGAGAGAGTGTAGTGTTACAGTCATAACCAGGGTGTAGAGAAAGATCAACTTAATGCGAGGTAGGTCCATTCAAAAGTCTAATGGCAACAGGGAAGAAGCTGTTCTTGAGTCAGTCGTTATGTGGCCTCAGACTTTTGTATCTTTTTCCCGACGGAAGAAGGTGGAAGAGAGAATGTCCGGGGTGCGTGGGGTCCTTAATTATGCTGGCTGCTTTGCCGAGGCAGCGAGAAGTGTAGACGGAGTCTATGCAAATTATTTCCCCAATCTCAGGTTTTATGAAAGTTCACTATTACAATTTACTGTTCATGTTCTATAATTCTGAATAAGCACAAGTATTTCATTAGGTTTTGGGCGGCACGGTGGCACAGTGGTTAGCACTGCTGCCTCAGCACCAGGGACCCGGGTTTGATTCCAGCCTCAGATAACTGTCTGCATGGAGTCTGCACATTATCCCCGTGTCTGCGTGGGTTTCCTCCGGGCGCTCCAGTTTCCTCCCACGCTCCAAAGATGTGCAGGTTAGGTGGATTGGCCATACTAAATTGCCCCATAATGTCCCAAGATATATAGGTTAGGGGGGATTAGCAGGTTAAATACACGGGGTAAGCCTGGGTAAGAGGTGCAGGCTCGATGAGTCGAATGGCAGTGTAGGGATTCTATGATTCTTTATGGTCATATTCACTTGAGGCCCTGTGCTTCCAAACTCTTCTGCTCTTCCTTATCACCAGTCTTTCCTGGTCTGTGTTTGATTTGAACCAAACTATCCCACCTTACAGTTACTGACACTGAATATTCTATCTGCCCATTCCACTTTTTACCCATTCCACCGTTTTATCCCTCGAATCCCCAGAATTGCTCACTATGACTCCTGCCTCAGTGTTGTCTGCACACTTGGAGGTCACCCCCTCAAGTTCATTCCTAAATCATTGGTAAGCACAGCAAACAAAAGTGATCCCACAACAGAACCCTGTTTATCACATCTACCCATATTCAACCACTCAGAGAAACTGTTCTTACCTTCAACTCTGTCCCTTCAAACCAGTTTCTCATCTATATTACCTATCTTCTCTTAATTCCATACTCTCTAATCTCTCTATAGTTTCCTGTGTAGTAACCTGTTAAAGGTTTCTGCAAGTCCATGTAAACTAACTGTTTTATGATTACCCGAGTTCCCTCCCTCTATTGCTCCAGTCCTCTTATACACATGCACCTTCAACATAATCCTCAAATATAAATTCTAGCCCTCTTTGTCCCAGCCCAATTCTCTAATTCCTCCAGGTCCTCCAATGTTTCCCATTAGACTCTGGTATATCATTCCCGTTTACTTTCACAATCTTCGCAAATACTTCCCTTTTATTTATTCTAATACATCTTAGCTCGCTTTTGATCAATTCAGGATTAACTCATCTATTCCCGAATATCCTCCTCCTTGGTAAATGCCGATGTGAGGTATTTGTTAAATTTCCTCAGCATGTGTTTTGCTCTCGGAGCCCCAAGCTCACCTTAAACAACCTCTCCTGCCTGCAGATGGATCATTGCTTTGTTCAATCTTTTTTTGGGAGGTATTCTTCAGTCTCCCTCCTTGCTATCCTTGCACACCTTTCTGAACCTCATCTTTATAAGTTAGCAGACTTTGGAGAAGTGGAGGAGTGATGGTGGGGGTGGGGGCTGGGGGGGGATTGGGAACCTTGCATCAATGCTTTCTCAGCTGGAGGGAGGGTGATAAAAAGGGACAGGAGAATTGCTGTGATGATGTCCACATGGTGTAACAGCTGACACAATCTCACTTGGGAAAGGTGCTGCATTGTGTGTGGTTCCTGATGCAGTGCAGCCAGTATGAATAATTATTGCTGCAGAGAGGGAGTGAGGTCACAGGTAGCAGAATGACACCAAGGGGGATGGGCCCTTCCTGGACCCGCAAGATGAGCTCATGGCTCAGACTTTGTAGGAAACGCAGACATTCTCTGACAGTCCACTGCAGTACTGACTTACAGGAAAGATGATCCTATATTATATTGTCAATGGAGAATTGCTTGTATAAGACACTGAGCTGATTCTCTGCTCAATGGGACACATGCAGCAGGGTTTCTGTGCGTTTTTATTTCAGGTTGACAGCTTTTATCCATCCCTCCACCATCTGGTTACTTACCTCATTCCTGGGATCTTGCTGCTCATGTTTGTATTTCACTGATAGTTGATTGGCTGTGACGCACTTTGGGTCTTCCTCACAATCTGATTCTCCGCAATATAAATGCAAGTCTGTTTTCTTTATTAGTAAAAATGGTTACAAGCTGTGGGACACTGGGGGCTGGATTTTCAGGGAAATCAGTAGTGGGCGGGAAAAGCAGCATTGGAGCCTCTGTCAGCAATGGTGGCTTTCTCCGCCCAGCTTCCCACAAGGTGGCATGGGCAGCACGGTGGCACAGTGGTTAGCACTGCTGCCTCACAATGCTGGGCCCTGGGTTCAATTCCAGCCTCGGGTCACTGTCTGTGTGGAGTTTGCACATTCTCCCCATGGGTTTCCTCCGGGTGCTCCAGTTTCCTCCCACAGTCCAAAGATTAGGGGTGGCACGGTAGCACAGTGGTTAGCACTGCTGCTGCTTCACAGCTCCAGGGGCCTGGGTTCAATTCCCGGCTTGGGTCACTGTCTGTGTGGAGTTTGCACATTCTCCTCGTGTCTGCGTGGGTTTCCTCCGGGTGCTCCGGTTTCCTCCCACAGTCCAAAGATGTGCGGGTTAGGTTGATTGGCCATTCTAAATTGATCCTTAGTGTTATGGGGTTATGGGGATAGGGCCTGGGTGGGATTGTGGTCGGTGCAGACTCAATGGGCCGAATGGCCTCCTTCTGCACTGTAGGATTCTATGATTCTGTAATTCAGATGATGCTCCTGGTGTTGAACATTGGGAATCACACCCCATAACAGGCCTGGGGGGACAAACGCATCACGTGTTCATGTCAACATGAAACACCATTTGACCGTTTGCGTTTTCCGTTTCCAGCGCCAAACCTGCCGGATGCGGCGGGCAGCGGAAAATCCCAGGCTGGGTGTTTCTGACTGCATACAGATCCTGAACACAAAGCCCAGGATCTTCCTGTCCTGCCTCAGCGGCAGGTTCTCCCGTAGCGGGCCAGGCAAACCACACAAAATGCCGTAGACATCGGTGGGACTGGAAGATTCCTCGGCAACTAATGGCCTCCGCTGCTGGAAAGCGCATCACAGGGTCTGGAAAATCCCACCCAGAGTGTAAAGTTTCTCATCCAGCATAGTCCCTGCTACCGTCTCCAGACAACCAGGGTCCTAGTGCCAGTTGGGCTCGCCCGGAACTAACAAAATGGTGAACTCAATATTGGAGGTCACAGCAAGGGTGTGGCCAAATGATAGACACAATGGTGGGGGAGGGGGTGGGGAGATAGCAAGGGGCTAGCTGGAGGGTTAGAGAGATGGACCGTCAGAGGGAATGTTGGAGGGACAGCAAGAGGGAAATGGCTGGAGGGACAATGGGAGGGACAATGGGAGGGACAGAGAGAGGGACAGAGAGAGGGACAGAGAGAGGGACAGAGAGAGGGACAGAGAGAGGGACAGAGAGAGGGACAGAGAGAGGGACAGAGAGAGGGACAGAGAGAGGGACAGAGAGAGGGACAGAGAGAGGGACAGAGAGAGGGACAGAGAGAGGGACAGAGAGAGGGACAGAGAGAGGGACAGAGAGAGGGACAGAGAGAGGGACAGAGAGAGGGACAGGCGGGGGGACAGGCGGGGGGACAGGCGGGGGGACTGGCGGGGGGACTGGCGGGGGGACTGGCGGGGGGACTGGCGGGGGGACTGGCGGGGGGACTGGCGGGGGGACTGGCGGGGGGACTGGCGGGGGGACTGGCGGGGGGACTGGCGGGGGGACTGGCGGGGGGACTGGCGGGGGGACTGGCGGGGGGACTGGCGGGGGGACTGGCGGGGGGACTGGCGGGGGGACTGGCGGGGGGACTGGCGGGGGGACTGGCGGGGGGACTGGCGGGGGGACTGGCGGGGGGACTGGCGGGGGGACTGGCGGGGGGACTGGCGGAGGGACAGTGAGAGGGACAGTGAGAGGGGCTGGCGGAGGGACTGTCGGAGGGACAGTGAGAGGGACAGTGAGAGGGCCTGGCGGAGGGACAGTGAGAGGGACAGTGAGAGGGACAGTGAGAGGGACAGTGAGAGGGACAGTGAGAGGGACAGTGAGAGGGACAGTGAGAGGGACAGTGAGAGGGACAGTGAGAGGGACAGTGAGAGGGACAGTGAGAGGAACAGTGAGAGGAACAGTGAGAGGAACAGTGAGAGGGACTGTCGGAGGGACAGTGAGAGGGACAGTGAGAGGGACAGTGAGAGGGACAGTGAGAGGGACAGTGAGAGGGACAGTGAGAGGGACAGTGAGAGGGACAGTGAGAGGGACAGTGAGAGGGACAGTGAGAGGGACAGTGAGAGGGACAGTGAGAGGGGCTGGCGGAGGGGCTGGCGGAGGGGCTGGCGGGGGGACTGGCGGGGCGACAGTGGGACAGAAGCCTAGGGGGACAGTCAGAGAAACGATCAGATGGACTGTGATGGTAGGAACAGAGGGAGGAGAGATTGTTCTGACGGTTCAGATTTATGATGATGCTTCCCAAGACATTTCATATCAGAACCTTTAAGATGCCTAATACCCTGAATGAGTTTCTATTAATAACTGGACTGGAAAAGGTATTAGTGGATTTAGGGCAGGTAATAGTGAAAAATGCTTCCTCTCCTTCCCCACATGTACGTATTGATAGCGTGTTTAAAGGTGGCCTCATTAATCAGAAAAAATAGCATTTCCACAGAGTGTGCTCCTGTTAATGGGAAACTGTAAGTGGAACATCGATCTACTCTCCAAACACCAACAAACAGGAAACTTATTCAACGCAACTGTCTCAAACTAGAAACTGCATGAATAAACCTCAGAGCACAAAGTCTAACAGAATGGGAGACAGCACTCTGACCCAGGCCCAGGGACAGACGGCACTCTGACCAGACAGCCCAGGGACAGACGGCACTCTGACCAGACGGCCCAGGGACAGACGGCACTCTGACCAGACGGCACTCTGACCAGACAGCCCAGGGACAGACGGCACTCTGACCAGACGGCCCAGGGACAGACGGCAGTCTGACCAGACGGCCCAGGGACAGACGGCAGTCTGACCAGACGGCCCAGGGACAGACGGCAGTCTGACCAGACAGCACTCTGACTGGACAGCCCAGGGAGAGACAACACTGTAATCAGACGGCCCAACCTCTGGGGGGGACAGATAATTACTTTCATCTTTGGAACTGGAAATATGGACATCAATTCAAACTGGGAGGCACTAACCTCGGGCTGAGGGAGGCAATCGGACAGAGTGTTCCTCATGAGAACTAAACTCCAGCAAGAGTGGAACAAAGATCCTGGAATGATTTTAGAAATATTTGATTGCAGTGAGGGTGGTTAATATTCTGATTGGATGGATTTAAGATATGGAGTGACCTTCCTGATCAGTAATCAGTGCAGTGAAATGAGCTGCCTGTGTGTGATTAATGTGCCAGGCTGGGAGCTCTCTGCATTATTCCTGGGACAGGCTCTCCACACAAACTGATCCGAGTGGCAAGTGATTCTGACATTCAATCCAATATCACGCACAACAATTAGCAGCTGTCCACAGAGGGCAAGCATAGCGTTAATGTAACAGCTCTCATTCCCTTCCAGAGACCCCATCCCCTCCCCGAGTGACCCCATCCCCTCCCCGAGTGACCCCATCCCCTCCCCGAGTGACCCCATCCCCTCCCCGAGTGACCCCATCCCCTCCCCGAGTGACCCCATCCCCTCCCCGAGTGACCCCATCCCCTCCCCGAGTGACGCCATCCCCTCCCCGAGTGACCCCATCCCCTCCCCGAGTGACCCCATCCCCTCACTGTGTGACCCCATCCCCTCACTGAGTGACCCCATCCCCTCACTGAGTGACCCCATCCCCTCACTGAGTGACCCCATCCCCTCACTGAGTGACCCCATCCCCTCCCCGAGTGACCCCATCCCCTCCCCGAGTGACCCCATCCCCTCCCCGAGTGACCCCATCCCCTCCCCGAGTGACCCCATCCCCTCCCCGAGTGACCCCATCCCCTCCCCGAGTGACCCCATCCCCTCCCGAGTGACCCCATCCCCTCCCAGAGTGACCCCATCCCCTCCCAGAGTGACCCCATCCCCTCAGAGTGACCCCATCCCCTCCCCGAGTGACCCCATCCCCTCCCAGAGTGACCCCATCCCCTCAGAGTGACCCCATCCCCTCAGAGTGACCCCATCCCCTCCCCGAGTGACCCCATCCCCTCACTGTGTGACCCCATACCCTCACTGAGTGACCCCATCCCCTCAGAGTGACCCCATCCCCTCCCCGAGTGACCCCATCCCCTCCCAGAGTGACCCCATCCCCTCCCAGAGTGACCCCATCCCCTCAGAGTGACCCCATCCCCTCCCCGAGTGACCCCATCCCCTCCCCGAGTGACCCCATCCCCTCTCCGAGTGACCCCATCCCCTCCCAGAGTGACCCCATCCCCTCCCAGAGTGACCCCATCCCCTCAGAGTGACCCCATCCCCTCCCCGAGTGACCCCATCCCCTCACTGAGTGACCCCATCCCCTCACTGAGTGACCCCATCCCCTCACTGAGTGACCCCATCCCCTCACTGAGTGACCCCATCCCCTCACTGAGTGACCCCATCCCCTCAGAGTGACCCCATCCCCTCAGAGTGACCCCATCCCCTCCCCGAGTGACCCCATCCCCTCACTGAGTGACCCCATCCCCTCACTGAGTGACCCCATCCCCTCCCCGAGTGACCCCATCCCCTCCCCGAGTGACCCCATCCCCTCACTGTGTGACCCCATCCCCTCACTGAGTGACCCCATCCCCTCACTGAGTGACCCCATCCCCTCACTGAGTGACCCCATCCCCTCACTGAGTGACCCCACCCCGTCACTGAGTGACCCCATCCTTTCACTCCGAGTGACCCCATCCCCTCCCCGAGTGATCCCATCCCCTCCGAGTGACCCCATCCCCTCACTGAGTGACTCCATCCCCTCACTCCGAGTGATCCCATCCCCTCACTCCGAGTGACCCCATCCCCTCACTCCGAGTGACCACATCGCCTCCGAGTGACCACATCGCCTCCGAGTGACCCCATCGCCTCCGAGTGACCCCATCGCCTCCGAGTGACCCCATCCCCTCGCTGAGTGACCCCGTCCTCGAGTGACCCCATTCCCTCACTGATTGACCCCATCCCCTGTGTGACCCCATCGCCTCCGAGTGACCCCATCCCCTGGCTGAGTGACCCCATCCTCGAGTGACCCCATTCCCTCACTGATTGACCCCATCCCCTGTGTGACCCCATCGCCTCCGAGTGACCCCATCCCCTGGCTGAGTGACCCCATCCTCGAGTGACCCCATCCCCTCACTGAGTGACCCCATCCCGTGTGGCCCCATCCCCTCACTGTGGACGTCACAGGTGGATCGGGTCGTAAAGAGTGCCTTTGGTACATTGGCCTTTATAAATCGGAGTATCGAGTATAAAAGTTGGAGTGTTATGGTAAGGTTATATAAGGCATTGGTGAGGCCGAATTTGGAGTATTGTGAAAAGTTTTGGTCACCTAGTTACAGGAAGGATGTAAATAAGGTTGAAAGAGTGCAGAGAAGGTTCACAAGGATGTTGCTGGCACTTGAGAAGCTGAGTTACAGAGAGAGATTGAATAGGTTGGGACTTTATTCCCTGGAGCGTAGAAGATTGAGGGGAGATTTGATAGAGGTGTATAAGATTTTGATGGGTATAGATAGAGTGAATGCAAGCAGGCTTTTTCCGCTGAGGCTAGGGGAGAAAAAAACCAGAAGGCATGGGTTCAGGGTGAAAGGAGAAAAGTTTAAAGGGAATATTAGGGGGGGCTTCTTCACGCAGAGAGAGTGGGAGTGTGGAATGAGCTGCCGGATAAAGTGGTAAATGCGGGGTAACTTTTAACATTTAAGAAAAACTTGGACGGGTTCATGGATGAGAGGGGTGTGGAGGGATATGGTCCAAGTGCAGGTCAGTGGGACTAGGCAAAAAATGGTTCGGCACAGACAAGAAGGGCCAAAAGGCCTGTTTCTGAGCTGTAATTTTCTATGGTTCTATCCCCTCACTGAGTGACCCCATCCCCTCACTGAGTGACTCCATATCCTCACTCCAAGTGACCCCATCCCTTCACTCCGAGTAACCCCATCCCTTCATTAACTACTCTTCCTGTATCTACAAAGACCTCTGGGAGGGTGAGAAAGAGGTTGGGAGACAGAGAGGGCTAGAGAGAGAGAGAGAGAGAAAAAGGAGAATGAGTGGAGTGTAAGAGAGGAGAGGGAATGGGAGGTTCACAAAATGAGGAACAGAGACAGATATTGAAGGATCCTGTGCAATATTATATTTCTGATTTGCCAGCTAGGCCACAGTTAGTGTCAGGCCCCTGCTGCTCCGACTATGCAGCAAGCCCTCGCCATCATTCAGCTGCAAACTGGCAGCCTGTTAAACAGATACCTCAGCCCAAGCTGCTTTCAGTATTAGATTCAGTGTCTCCATCTGTAAGAAGCCCGTCTGAGACAGGAAAACCACTCAGAGCTGAGCCTCCAGAAGCATTGGGACTGCTCTGAGCTTTCCTGGGCAAGTAGCCCGACTTTTAACCCTGGCATCGACAATGTGATGTTAGCACAATGATTCACAGCATTTTTTAAAGAGAGAATGGTGGCTAGTGTCTGATGTGAAACAATGATGTGATTCAGTCATTCCACGAACCTGGCCTGCTGACTGTAACAGATCAATCACTGCAACAGAGACCCACTTCAATCAGCCCATTCACAGGCTGTGCATGACCTGTTGGGGGGCAGATGACTGATAACAGGTCAATGTCTCCCGGTTAACTATTTTGTAGAACATAATCCCTGCGAGAATGTTCACCGTATTAAACTGCACAGAGTTGCATTATGTTACATGTTTGCCATGGTAACAGATGAACATAGAATCCCTACAGTGCAGAAGGAGGCCATTTGGCCAGGTCCTATCCCTGTAACCTCACATATTTACTCTGATAATCCCCCTAAGGGGCAATTTACCATGGCCAATCCACCTAACCCGCACATCTTTGGACTGTGGGAGGAAACCAGAGCACCCAGAGGAAACCCACACAGACACGGGGAGTAGGTGCAAACTTCGCACAGACAATGACCCGAGGCCGGAATTGAACCCGGGTCCCTGGCGCTGAGAGGCAGCTGTGCTAACCACTGTGCCACCATGCCAACCAACTTGCCCTGGGTTACACTCTTGTTCGTGCTAAGCGGCTCAAGCTGTTTGTGTTTCAGCTCTTCTTCCTGAGCCCAGGAAAATCCCACTTGTCTTCACTCTGAGCTATCCCACACAATCGGGCCGCAACACACAGATACAACTTACCTCAAACTATGGGACTGAAAGCTGTCTCTCTCTCTCTCTCTCTCACTATGCTGTGAAACAGAAACTAAATCCTACAGACTATCACCAAAGTAGATTATCTGGTGGTCTATTTCATTGTTGTGGGATCCTACTGTGCGCAGGTGGCTGCAGTGTGTCAGATGCTTGGCAGCAAAAAACTCCAGCCTGAGAAAGACATAGGCAGCAGCTGTATCCGCAAGCTCTTCCCCCAGTAACTACGCATCCAGTGGTACAGTGGTTAGCACTGCTGCCTCACAGTGCCAGGGACCCGGGTTCAATTCCGGCCTTGGGTCACTGTCTGTGTGGACAGTGGAGTTTCCACGTTCTCCCCGTGTCTGCGTGGGTTTCCTCCGGGTGCTCCGGTTTCCTCCCACAGTCTGAAAGACGTGCTGGTTAGGTGCAATGGCCGTGCTAAATTCTCCCTCAGTGTACCCGAACAGGTGCCGGAGTGTGGCGACTAGGGGAATTTCACAGTAACTTCATTGCAGTGTTAATGTAAGCCTACTTGTGACATTAATAAATAAACTTTAAACATCCTGACTCTATTGACTGTCGCTTATTCCCCACCATTCGCCATGATCCTTGAACTGCCCAACAGCACTGGTTCAAGAAGGCAGCTAACCGCTAGAAAGGCGGCACAGTGGCACAGTGGTTAGCACTGGTGCCTCACAGCACCAGGGACCCGGGTTCAACTCCGGCTTGGGTCACTGTCTGTGTGGAGTTTGCACGTTCTCCCCGTGTCTGTGTGGGTTTCCTCCGGGTGCTCCGGTTTCCTCCCACAGTCGGGAAGACGTGCGGGTTGGGTGCATTGGCCATGCTAAATTCCCCTTCAGTGTATCCGAACAGGAGCCGGAGTGTGGCGACTAGGGGATATTCACAGTAACTTCATTGCAGTGTTAATGTAAGACTACTTGTGACACTAATAAAATTAACAACTTAACCATCACCTTCCCAGGGGTAACTACAAACATCATACCTTTAGCAGTGAAGTCCATGTCTCCAGAATGAATCATTTTTAAAAACTCCCTGATACATTTCCTACGTGACAATAGAACCTCCCTGGAGCTGTGAGAGGAGTAACCTTCTTTTTATTGCTATTGAAAGATGAGTGTGAAGTTGGGGAAGAGGAATGGCAGGGGTTAATGCCTCCCTCAATGTGTGCCAGCAGCAGACTCAGGGGCAGGGACACTCAACGTCAAATCAAAATCAATCAAATATAATCAAAAAGTAGAGTGCTGGAAATCTGAAATAAAAACAGAAAATGCTGGAAATACTCGGGGGGTCTGGCAGCGTCTGTGGAGATTTACAGATAGTTAACGATTCAGCTCTGGGATAGGGTGGGAGACAGGCGAGATTGAATGGCAGATCTCGCTTTGCTCTTGTTCGACCCACCCCGTGCTCTAAACCTGCTACATCTCTAACCTTCCCCAGTTCTGAAGAGAGCTCAATGACCTGAAACCCTGTTTCTCTCTCTGTGGACGTTACCAGATACGCTGCGTGTTTCTGGATCAAATGTAACAGTGCTGCCAAACTGGGCTAATCACCACCACAAGCAGATTAAATACAGCTGCTTGGGTGGGATCTTGCTGAGCATTTATCAGCCACCTACATATGTGGTTTTGCATCAAAAGATTAACCTTTTTGCTTGGCCAGCATTTTGGGGATCTCCTGAGACCTCAGCAAACACTTTCTCCCTAATTCAGTCCCACGTCAGCTGTGAGTTGGGCAAAACCCTTTTCCAAATGACAGCATCGAGAGGCAGCCACAAGAGTCGGCCACTCCGATTGGGTGGAGGTACATGGATTCCCATTGCTGACTCACTTTGAAACACTGGCATTTAGCTGGCCTGGAACAACAGGGCCCTCCCTAACAACAGGTCGGTTATGGGGAGTGTGGACAACATGCAGTGGAACCAAACGTAAACACAGAAACCCTACAGTGCAGAAGGGGCCATTTGGCCCATCGAGTCTGCATTGACTTTCTGACAGAGTATCTTACCCAGGCCCTTTCCCCTGTCCTATCCCTGTAACCCCACACATTTATCATGGCTAATCCATCTAACCTACACATCTTTGGACACTAAGGGGCAATTTAGCATGGCCAATCCACCTAACCTGCACATCTTTGGACTGTGGGGGAAACCAGAGCACCTGGAAGAAACCCTTGCAGACACGGGGAGAATGTGCAGACTCCACACAGCTTTGATTTTAACTGGGATGGAAGTTGTGGAAGGCATTCTGGGACTATGTACCTGACCCCTTTATCACACTGCACTGGGCTGTGAACAGGGTGGTGAAAGGTTACAATGGGTAACTCAGCATTTGGGCGTGAAGACCTGGTTGTTTGTTAATTTCTGAAGCAGCTCCTCCTTCCCAGGAATCGTCACTGAGCTAGATGGTGAAAAAGGCCCTCACTTCTGGAAATATGTCTGGCACTTCGCCATTTCACCCAGCGCAGTGCTGATCCTAACTCACGTACAGTACCACGAGGATGAGCAAACTCTCTGGGCATCTCACCCAAATGGCCAGATCTCATGTCTCAGCCTGGACAGTAAGTGCTGGCAGGCACTTTGGAGGCATTACTTCAATGCTTACTTATGTAAACTTTCCAACAATGATCAGGAGCAGGAAGTCAGACTGCTAACCCCTCCCTCAAACCCAGAGATCACTGGCATCAGGAACAGGAGGGCAAGTTTATTTACCAATCTCTGTCACCCAGTGTCACTGGACAGTGATCAGGAGAAGGAACCTGGGTAGGTAAGTACTCAGGTGCAATCATCCCTCCCTTGGATGATGTGATGCTGTCCTCAGCAGTGAGGTGCAGGTTTGGGAAGTTAGGAGTCACTGAGAGACAGCCACACAGTTTAAGTGTAAAATACACTTCTCTCTCTCTCTCTCTCTCTGCTGACATCCCCAAGTTGGACAGTGTGAAGAGATCAGTGCAATAGCATTAGCCATTGAGTGGTTGGGTGTTTGGTCAGCTATCCATAGAATTCCTACAGTGTAGAAGGAAGCCATTTGGTCCATCAAGTCTGCACTGACTCTCTCAAAAGCATCTTAACTAGGCCCACTCCCTGCGCCCTATCCCTGTAACACTACACATTTAGCACGGCCAATCCACCTAAGCTGCACATCTTTGGACACTAAGGGGCAATTTATCATGGCCAATCCACCTAACCTGCACATCTTTGGACACTAAAGGGCAATTTATCATGGCCAATCCACCTAACCTGCACATTTTTGGACACTAAGGGGTAATTTAGCATGGCCAGTCCGCCTAATCTACACATCTTTGGTGTGTGGGAGGAAACCGGAGCACCCGGAGGAAACCCATGCAGACACGGGGAGAATGTGCAAACTCCACACAGTGACCCAAGGCTGGAATTGAACCCGGGTCCCTGGTGCTGTAAGGCAGCAGTGTTAGTCACTGTGCCACCATGCCACCCTCACTATCTGGTCAGCGTTCCTATTGGCCACGCTGTGGTGTTGGGTGAGGGGGTAGTACTGGGTGGGTGGCAGGAAAGCACCCATAGGCATTACAGTCACCAGTAAATCACAAGAGGAGCCACCTCAACAAAAACCCTGTTTCACATCCCTCATTTCAAAACAGCAAGAATAAAATTGAGCCGAGACACTCCAGGAGAGAGAGCTGTAAATAATAGGTTCAATATGGAGCAGTAAGACACAGTGGAAACGTTACTGTGACGAATTACTCCCAAACTTTACTTTGAAGGGGTAGTATTTGTGGAGGTTGCCAGTTTTACCGATGATCTTGAGCTGACTCTTTCAAAATGTAGGTGCTGCATTTGGATGTTACGCAGATTGTCCAGCTCAGAAACAGGCTGCACAGACCAGCTGCTCGCTACCCTCCTCCCACTACAGCTGTCTAGATCCCTATTCCTTTCTCCCTCAGGTAACCAGAGTGTGTTGTCCACTCCGCACATGTTCAGCATGTGTGGTCAAATGATTTGGATAATAACTCGAGCCGACAGTCCTTTCTCTCTACTCCTGTCTCAATACGTTATTCCTTGTTCACAGACATGCTTGCTTTCACCAACCGCCACTGAGACAGCGAAGCTCCTCAGTTAGGGCACATGTCAAAACACAGCATTTCACCTGCACCTCCTCAGAGAGCCACCCCCCACTCACCCCGCAGCCCAGAAAGAACACTCACTTACTGTCTTTTCATAGCCTCCTGCTGAGTTGAGACATCATCAGTTCTGAAATTCACGTTTCATTGAGGAACCAAAACCATAAAAGCACTGAGACATGAATGATCTCCAGTATTTGAATTCTGCTCAATTAGCCTATTCCCTGCCCATGCTGTGGGATTTCTGACAGGGGCGGGTGCTTTGAAATGTCAAAATAAAAGTCCCTTGTTCGACAATAGGGCTGCAATGCACACACACAGACTGTCTCAAAGAGCTACAGTTCCCAATACAATCAACATATACACACACACACATGCTCAGACACACACACACACATACAAACACAGGCACACACACACAGACACATGCTCAGACACACACACACACACATACAAACACAGGCACACACACACAGACACATGCTCAGACACACACACACATACAAACATAGGCACACACACACAGACACATGCTCAGACACACACAAACACACACATACAAACACTGACACACATTCACACACACTCAGACACGCACACTGACACACGCTCAGAGATACACACACTGACACACGCTCAGACACACACACTGACACACGCTCAGACACGCACACTGACACACGCTCAGACACACACACTGACACACGCTCAGACACGCACACTGACACACGCTCAGACACGCACACTGACACACGCTCAGACACGCACACTGACACACGCTCAGAGATACACACACTGACACACGCTCAGACACACACACTGACACACGCTCAGAGATACACACACTGACACACGCTCAGACACACACACTGACACACGCTCAGAGATACACACACTGACACATGCTCAGACACACACACTGACACACGCTCAGACACACACACTGACACACGCTCAGACACACACACTGACACACGCTCAGACACACACACTGACACACGCTCAGACACACACACTGACACACGCTCAGACACACACACTGACACACGCTCAGACACACACACTGACACACGCTCAGACACACACTGACACACACACTGACACACACACTGACACACGCTCAGACACGCACACTGACACACGCTCAGAGATACACACACTGACACACGCTCAGACACACACACTGACACACATACAAAATCTGGAATAAAAACAAAAAATGCGAGAAATTCTCAGCAAATCAGATAGCAGCTGTACAGTGAAAAACAAAGGTAATATTTCCATTGTGACTATTCATCCGAATTAAGGAAAATTTGAAATATAACAGGTTGTGAGCAAATGATTTTTGATTTTCATTTGATTTGATTTATTATTGTCACGTGTATTAACATAGTGAAAAGTATTGTTCCTTGGGCTATACAGACAAAGCATACTGTTCAGAGAAGGAAACAAGAGAGTGCAGAATGTAGTGTTACAGTCATGGCTAGGGTGTAGAGAAAGATCAACTTAATGCAATGTAGGTCCATTCAAAAGTCTGATGGCAGCAGGGAAGAAGCTGTAAGAGAGAATGTCCGGGGTGTGTGGGGTCGTTAATTATGCTGGCTGCTTTGCCGGGGCAGTGGGAAGTGTAGACAGAGTCAATGGATGGGAGGCTGGTTTGTGTGATGGATTGGACTACATTCATGACCTTTTGTAGTACCTTGCGGTCTTGGACAGAGCAGGAGCCATACCAAGCTGTGATACAACCAGAAAGAATGCTTTCTATGGTGCATCAGTAAATGTTGGTGAGAGTCGTAGTTGACATGCCAAATTCCCTCAGTCATCTGAGAAAGTAGAGGCGTTGGTGGGGCTTTCTTAACTATAGTGTCGGCATGGGGGGGACCAGGACAGGTTGTTGGTGATCTGGACACCTAAAAACGTGAAGCTCTCGACCCTTTCTACTTTGTCCCCGTATGTGCGGCGGAAGATGAGTGGGGAAGGTGTGTAATCGGGTGGAGGGCAGGAGAGATGAAATGGGTAAAGTATAGAAACAAAAGACTTGTCCAGGCAAAGTGTGAATTGCTAGATAGCAACTGTCTGAATGCAAAGTAAGGGAATAAAGAAGCGTGAAAAACTGTCCCAGATAAACATCAAAGATAATGGAGCAGAGGATCTGCTCTGAAGTGGAGTCTGAAAGGTTGTAGTGTGTCGTGTTGAAAAACGAGGTGCTGTTCTTTGTGTTTGCGTTGAGTTTTACTGGAACAAGGCAGCAGGCTGAGAACAAAAAGGTCAGAGTATGAGCAAAGGAGAGAATCGCTATGGCGAGTGTTAAGAAGCTCATGGACATGCTTGTGGACTAACAATGCGGTCACCCAGAATTGCTCTAAGATAAAGGCAAAATATTGTGGATGCTGGAATCTGAAACAAAACCAGAAAATGCTGGAAAATCTCAGCGGGTCTGACAGCTTCTGTGGGAAGAGAATAGAGGCAACGCTTCGACTGCATCCACAGTATTTTGCCTTTATTTTAGTGTTTCACTTACTGCCACTTCTCTTTCAGCATTGCCTACCCTGAAGAAGTACTGCTCTTTTCTCTGACTGAATTTCCGTTTGTCCCTTTTACCTTGTGCATCGTCACTGCTTCCCATTTCCCTCTTAGTGTTTGACAAGGTGTGTACCAAACCTCGCTTTCACAGCCATATTTCCTTCCTCAGTGACTGTCTCCGATTCACTCCACATAGATTCCAAATGAACTTCCACCCCATATCTTTCGAATCCACCCAGGATTAGAGGTATCTCCGGAACGTACAACGCTGCTCGCTCGGACTGCTGTTCTTGCCGAATCCTGAGATCCACATTCAGTGCCGTGCGCTGCAATTTGCATACCCTCGATATCTCTCTCCAGCAGCACCGACTCGCTCTTTCTCAGAGCTGTTCCGGTCCCCGGTTTCACTTCATTCTTCATTTCATACTGACGCATTAACAAGAAACTTTTGTCTTCCTTTTAGGTGTTAAGGGTCGCAAGCTCCAACAACTCATCAATACCAACACCCATCCGGGACCCTCCTCCCCGTCCCGTACCTCGGATCCCATCCCTCCTAACCCCAGCCCTTGCTGCTTATTCACCATACCCTCTGACCTTCCCCTCTCTGAGGCTGAGTGTGCTGTACTCAGCTGAGGACTTGGCATCGCACCCTTACATCCTCACCTTAATGAATTTTGGGCTCGACATGATGCTGAACTCCTCTTCCGCCACCTTCGTCTTCGTGCCCACTTCTTTGGGCAGGAGTCCTCCCCCCATTCGGCAGATCCTTTCACCCACCTCCAATATTCTCCAAGCTCTGACGAGGAGTCATCCAGACTCGAAACGTTGGCTCTATTCTCTCTCCGCGGACGCTGTCAGACCTGCTGAGATTTTCCAGCAATTTTTGCTTTTGATCCAGAATTGCGACAGGCTCTCCCATGTAGAGGAAACCACGGCGTAAACAGCAGATAGGGTATACTAAACTGAAAGCAGTACAAGCAAATGTGTTTTATTTACGAGTGATTGTGGACTTGGACAGTGAAAAGGGAGAGGTAAAAGAGCAAGATATTGCATCTCCTGTGCTTGCATGAAAAGGTGGTGGAGGAAAGGGATGGGTCTTGGGGGTGATTGAGTAGCAGACCATGGTGTTGTGGAGGGAACAATCCCTGTGGAATGCCGATTCGGATGAAATGTCACAGACCTGAAACATTAAATTTTTGCCTCTCCGCAGATGTTGCCTGACCTGCAGAGTTTTTCCTGCACTTTTTGGAGGTGACTGAAACTGCCCGAAGACGCAAAGTATTCAAGGTGCACAGGAGGCCCTTCAGCCTATCCTGCCTCTGCCGGCTCTTTGTTAGAGATATCCAATTGAAGCATCTGAATAAGGAAGAGATGGGCCATTGTTTTGGCGAGACCTTTCATCAAGATTTAGTTCAAAGTCTTTGTTTCAATGTGACTGACTCACTTCAGCACCATCCTCAATCCCAGTAATCCACTCCCTGCCTCGAGGCAGCAGTGCGCTCAGGGCAATGTGATGCTGAGTGAGTTCTGGCCTTGTCAGTGGAGAAAGAAATGCAGGTTTTTGACGGCTTCTAGAATCACAGAATCCCTGCAGTACAGAAGGAGGTCATTTGGCCCATCGAGTCTGTGCCGACCACAATCGCACCAGGTCCATTTTTCATAACCCTCATTTAACCTGCTAATCCCCCGACACTAGGGTTAATTTAGCATGGCCAATCAACCGAACCCGCACATCTTTGGACTGTGGGAGTAAAGTGGAGCACCCGGAGGAAACCCACGCAGACACGGGGAGAACATGCAAACTCCACACAGACAGTGACCCGAGGCCGGAATCGGGTCCCTGTCACTGTGAGGCAGCAGTGCTAACCATCCTACTGTTAAAGATTTCAATTCACAAACTAACAATGTGTCTGGTGTTGAAGAGATCGGTATTGAAATTGCTAAAGTTGTTTCCAATGGTTAAAATCTCCGTATCCCTTGCAGGAATAAAACAGTCGGCGTTAAATGCACAAAATCACAACAGTCCAAAGTATGAGAAAATGCATCAAAGAGACTGCGAACGATTTGGGGTTGCGTTTTGAGTACTGACATTGGGAAACTCGGTACTGTTACAAAATATAGCTTTTCTGCATTGTAAATTCAGTCCCCTCCCCCCAGGAAGTGATTAAATACTGTCTATATTCATAGCTCACATCATAACAATTGCATGCTTTCGGCTTAATTCCTTATCTTCATACATCTCAGGTAGATATTCAGAGTTCTTTCTGAATTGTTACAACTCTCCTGAGGTTGCTGCTTCCCCCAGGTGCACCAGCTGCAGCTTTCCTTCCCATCTATAACCCTAACCTTTAGTATCACGTGCTCACAAAACACGCAAATAAACAAGTTCACCCAAATTAGCAAAAAGAAATTGCCAAAGCAGGAAAATGGCAGAACTACATAGCAGGTCTGTCAGCATGTCTGTAAAGGGCAGATTAAACATCAGTGGTTGGGGCATTGTCATATCTTAAATTAGAAGGCTCCATTCCCCAGCACATAATCCAAACTGACATCTCAGTGCAGTACCAAGGGAGTGCTGCACAATGTGGCAGAGGGGTGGTTAATTCCTTCTCTACCTCTTCAGAGGGATGTCAGTGGCCCCTCTGACATCGTGCAAGAGAGGAGCAGGGAACTCTCCCACTATCCTCACCTATATTTATCCCTCAACCAACATCACCAAAACACACGCCTCTGTGCTGTGTTTATCTGCAAACAACTGGGAGCACATTTCCAGAGCAACTCATCAGCTGTAAAGTGTTTTGGGATTACCCTGAGGTGAAAGGCCCTGCATTCATGTATGCTTGTTCATTGGGTCTTTAACAATTAAGTGCTTTGATGAACAGAATCACAAAATTGTTAAGAGCGCAGAAGGAAGCCATTTGGCCCATCATGTCTGCACCGGCTCTCCGAATGAGCAACTCACCTAATGCCATTCCCCCACCTTCTGCCCGTTTCCCTGCACATTCTTCCTTCTTAGATAACAGTCTAATTCCCTTCGGAATGCTTCAATTAAACCTTCCTTCACCACACTCACATTCCAAACCCTTATCACTTGCTGCGTATGAAAATATTTTCCTCACATCACTTTTGCTTCTTGTTGAACAATCTCAACAGAAAAGGAATCTGTTCTCATTCCTTAAGACGCTGGCAGAGAAGGTGTACTGCCAGTAGTTTATTTTTAAACTTTAATTTCATTCTGAGCTACTCTGTTGAGTTGCTCTGACCTCATTCCTAAAGGAATACCGTTTTTAAATACTTCCTGTGACAACATCTTCCCAAGCTTTTCAAATCGTTGCTCCAACTTGACTGCCCCAAACAGTTATCAGATTAATAAATTCCACAAAGGGTGATTCTCTCTCTTCCTCAGATTCCTAAACGTTGTTTATAAGTTTCAGGGGCTAAATCCTAGGCTTTAAGCGCAACAGTCTTAACAGCACCATAACCTGCAGATGGTTCACCAGAGACAGCTGAATAAACCTCCCAATGTTTTTCCGAACAAAACACTTTTCAATAAGATTATCAAAATTTCCCTGAGCCATTGTAATTCTGTAGCAATTTTCTTATATGAGACAAAACACATTTCAATGTCTTTCTTTCTGAATTTGGGCTCCAGGTGAATATTCCTTGCCAAATAAAAACCAGGAGTTAATTCTGACTCCTCGTCAAACCTGTCTGTTCCTCCCTGTTTGGGTAATCAAAGCTACGCTCTGTGCAGTTCAGATTTCCCGGCTCCCTCCCCCCTTTCTAATTCAAAGATTTCCCATTCTCTTCCTCGCTGAAATTATGATTCACGTTTTTGCATTTTCCCCAATTTGCATTTTGTCCAAAGATGTGCGGGTTAGGTTGATTGGCCATGCTAAAAATTGCCCCTTAGTGTCCTGAGATGTGTAGGCTAGAGGGATTAGCGGGTAAATATGTAGGGATATGGGGTAGGGCCTGGGTGGGATTGTGGTCGGTGCAGACTCGATGGGCCAAATGGCCTCTTTCTGCACTGTAGGGTTTCTATGATTCTTTCTTTCTCAAACTCAACTTTTTACTTTTGTCCCTCAATTTGGGTTGCTTCATTTGTAATTGAATCCTGGCCAACTCAATGTGTGTTTTATCTGGATAACCTTCCACTTCCTCAAGGTTCAAGCGTTGAGTCAATACCTCAACTATTTCCAATTTCTCAGCATCGACTTTTAAATCTATTTTAAATTAACCTTTGTTAAATGTTGCAAGGCACTCAAAGACAGGTTCTCTCTTTCAATTGCTTCAGCAAATGACACAGTCATTCTTAACTTTTCAATGAATACAGCAAAAGTTACTGTGAAACCTTATATGTATAAACACTGGCCAAACCTGTCTGTGGATTCAAAATCTTCCAGAGCCTCCAGTTTTGTTACCCTGTAGAGCTTAATAAGTTTGAACTTTCAGTTAATAGCTGAAAGAATGACACATCAAGATTTCATTTATTGTGATAAATGGGAAAAGAACACTATCATTGTAGACAACCTATACTTTAAACCACAGGGCAAAATTTCCCTCCTTAATCTTAGCTCAACGAAGAAAACTCACCTCACAAGTATACTTTTATGTAGTGAATTCAATTTTCCCCAGAATCAATCAAAATGATTTTTTGCCTTCCAGTAGTTTATTCCTGTTCTTTTCCTTTTTCAGTCTGGAATTTGCAATCTTAAATTGTCTTCAAGACAGAAGTTTTATTTTCCCAGAGACTTTCTCTCTGGCCCAAGCTAGTTGACTCTTCCAGCCTAGTTTTAACGCCCCATCAATTTGTCTTTTCAATCTGAGCACAATCTTCCGCCCTTATTCCTGTGTGGCAAACCATACAGACTTTTTTGGCCTCTAGCTGCTCCCTCTCTCCCAGGTCCGGGCAGACTCAAAACATTGTCTTTGATATTCAGTGATAGGCTAAGAAAGCCTAATCTTTACAATGGTACCCTCTCGATCCTTCCCTACGACAATGTGAATCACATGGGCCTTGTATCTAGGTAGACACGCTAATTAGCTATCCTTGAGAGCCCACCTCTTTCATCTTGGAACTAAATGGGCAGTTTAAATCACAACTGTTTACAATCTGACATTAGCAAAGCATTTCTGGGACTTTGGACATTCCACTTGTTAACACACAGGATGCTGCCATTGTCTCCAAGTGTAAATACCTCACACCATCTTCCCAGAAAAACAACATGAATCTTCCTGTAATCTCTGACAATTAAACTACCCAAGTTTACTGTTTACTGTCAGGTACACTTCCAAACAGGTCACATAATCCCCATCATTTTACCTTAAATTTCAAGACATAACAACTTTATAAACCTCATATTTGTAACATTCAGATTCTTTCTTATGCAGCTAACAAGCTCAACTTTCTCGAGAATTTCCTCATGACTGAAATCTCCAAGGGTGGGGATTAATGTCCTGATTTTTCTCAGCACTACCTCCAGCATCTGTGTTTCTCAGTGACCAGAAGTGGACACACTGCTCAACGTGTGCTATGACTTGTATTCTGCCCTGGTGGTTGTGTGTGTCATGGTGTGGAGATGCCGGCGTTGGACTAGGGTAAACACAGTAAGAAGTCTCACAACACCAGGTTCAAGTCCAACAGGTTTATTTGGTAGCATGTCAACATTCCAGTAGCTTTGTTGATTGCGAGTCTGCGTTGGTTAAGCTTCGAATCTACTCAGAGGCTTTTCCTTCGGCTCTTTCAGTGCCTTTCCTCCAGCGTGTAGTTCTTCCTTATTTCCTTCCAATGTGAACACTGTATTGCATTAAATTTCATGTGCTTTTGTTCTTCCCACTTGCGTATTTGGAAAACCTCAGTGTTCTTTCGAGCTGTAGAATTTAACATGAATTCAAAACAGCAGTGGGTTCTGACACCAATTCCAGAATATTTAGCCCTCCTCATCCTAATCTTGATATAATTCCTCGAACAAGAATCCAGCCAATTTCTCTTCCATAATAAAGATTTACTCTGAATCTCTGCACGTTTGATCTTAACTAACTGCCTTTCATGAGAACTTTTGTCAAATGCTTCTGGGTGTCTAAGTACAACACATAATTGATCTTAATGTTTCACGTCCGTATGAATCGTAGAACCATACAGTGCAGAAGGAGGCCATTCAGCCCATCGAGTCTTGAAGATAGACTCAAAATGTTAATTCTGTTTCTCTCTCCACAGGTGTTGCCAGAGCTGCTGGGTTTTTCCAGCGTTTTGTTTTTATTCCAGCATACCCAGTATTTTGCTTTTAACTCATTGATCTTCCTATAGTTGGCTTAGGATGCTAGTTCCTGAAAGAAGACATAGCGATTGATCAGCCAAGATCTTCTCACCATTAATTCTGCATTAATGATTGTTAGTGAAATAATTATTGTACAGTTAATTTTTATTTGTGACAAATTATTCCATTAATCCACATGAGACAAATGAGCGTCAGCTGTAGTTCAACGGTGCAGGTTCAATGGTGATCCGCTCTGATCTGAATCCCAAATGGTACTCCTCAAAGTCATAAGATTCTGGATTCAGGCCCCACTTCAGTTTCTGCATGCCAATGGAGAAGTTTTTAAATTTAAAGTTTATTTATTATTGCCACAAGTTGGCTTACATTAACACTGCAATGAAATTACTGTGAAAATCCCCTAGTCGTCACACTCCAACGCCAACGCTTGTACACTGAGGGAGAATTTAGCATGGCCAATGCACCTAATCAGCACGTCTTTCGGACTGTGGGAAGAAACCTGAGCACCCGGAGGAAACCCACGCAGATACGGGGAGAAAGTGCAGGCTCCCCAAGCTGGGGATTGAACCCAGGTCCCTGGTGCTGTGAGGCAGCTGTGCTAACAGCTACCTCACAGCTCGAGGGAGCACCACACAGTCAAAGATGATAGTACTTTAAACCAAGTCTTCTTTGTCCTTGTAGGGGAACATAAATAATCTATTTACAACAAAATCGTGTTCTCCCCTGCATTCTAACTAATTGTTATTGTTCATCCAACACCTGAAACCGATTATCTGCTTATCACATTGTTGTTTGTGGGATCTCACTGTGCATTAATTGGCCGCTGTGTTTCTCTACATTACAGCAGTGGCTATGCTTCAAAAGTACTTTATTGGCTGTAAAACACTTTGGAATGTCCTGAGATGTTATTATTCTTTTGAATATGGGCACCATATCCGTCCATTTCCAATCTACTGTCACCTCCCTATTGTAAGAAGTCTCACAACACCAGGTTAAAGTCCAACAGGTTTATTTGGTAGTACAAGCCACTAGCTTTCGAAGCGCTGCTCCTTCATCAGGTGAATGGGATTTCAGTTCACAGACAGGGCATATAAAGACACAAACTCAATTTACAAAATAATGGTTGGAATGCGAGTCTTTACAGGTAATCAAGTCTTAAAGGTACAGACAATGTGAGTGGAGAGAGGGTGAAGCACAGGTTAAAGAGATGTGTATTGTCTCCAGCCAGGACAATTAGTGAGATTTTACAAGCCCAGGCAAGTCGTGGGGGTTACAGATAGTGTGACATGAACCCAAGATCCCAGTTGAGGCCGTCCTCATGTGTGCGGAACTTGGCTATCAGTTTCTGCTCAGCGACTCTGCGCTGTCGTGTGTCGTGAAGGCCGCTTTGGAGAATGCTTACCCGAAGATCAGAGGCCGAATGCCCGTGACCGCTGAAGTGCTCCCCAACAGGAAGAGAACAGTCTTGCCTGGTGATTGTACCAATTGGTACAATGGGGAGACCATGCAGATGCTACGACAACAGATGAATGAACACCGCTCGACAATCACCAGGCAGGAGTGTTCTCTTCTGTTGGGGAACACTTCAGCAGTCACGGGCATTCGGCCTCTGATCTTCGGGTAAGCATTCTCCAAAGCGGCCTTCACGACACACGACAGCGCAGAGTCGCTGAGCAGAGACTGATAGCCAAGTTCCGCACACAACAGGACAGCCTCAACCGGGATCTTGGGTTCATGTCACACTATCTGTAACCCCCACGACTTGCCTGGGCTTGCAAAATCTCACTAACTGTCCTGGCTGGAGACAATACACATCTCTTCAACCTGTGCTTAATCCTCTCTCCACTCACATTGTCTGTACCGTTAAGACTTGATTACCTGTAAAGACTCGCATTATTTTGTAAATTGAGTTTGTGTCTTATATGCCCTGTTTGTGAACTGAAATCCCACTCACTTGATGAAGGGGCAGCGCTCTGAAAGCTAGTGGCTTTTGCTACCAAATAAACCTGTTGGACTTTAACCTGGCGTTGTGAGACTTCTTACTGTGTTTACCCCAGTCCAACACCGGCATCTCCACATCATGACCTCCCTATTGCCCAGATTCTCCCACATAACAGCTGTCAATGCTTTAAAACCAGCACTGTGGGATAAATGATCCCTGGATGTTTGAGATCCTTTGCCCTGTCTACTATATCTATGTACAGCCATTAATTTTGCCGAGGTTGACTGCGTTTGGAAAGTGTTTAAAGGGCACAACTGTGGAATCAGAATGGCAGAAACAAAGCAAAAAATTCCATTCCATTGTATCAGTAATTTGTTTTTCTTCCTAATCAGCTTTTCTCCTCCCATGCCTCCCTCATTTCCTGAAGGGGTGAGGTACATTTCTGGTGAGTTCTATCCATCCTCTGGTACCTCACTGAAGTCGCCATCCTTCATACATGTTAACATCTTACTCCACTGTACACAGCCAAAGATGTGCGGGTTAGGTTGATTGGCCATGCTAAAAAAAAATTGCCTTTAGTGTCCTGAGATGCGTAGGTTAGAGGGATTAGTGGGTGGATATGGGGGTAGGGCTTGGGTGGGATTGTGGTCGGTGCAGACTCGATGGGCCGAATGGCCTCTTTCAGTACTGTAGGGTTTCTATGATTTCTATGATCTGCACACTTGCTCCTGATTGGGTCCTCATTCGGTTAATGAAGCATACAATATCCATGGCTATATCAGTAGGGGCACAGAGTACAAAAGCAAGGAAGTTATGTTAAACAAGTCTCAACACGGCTTCAGCCTCAGCTGGAGTATTGTGTCCAGTTCTGGGAGCCACACTTGGTTGGGACTGATTTCCTTGGGAGGAGGTTTGATCGAGGTGTACAATATCTTGAGGCGGCTGGACAGAGTAGATTGGGAGAAACTGTTCCCATTGGTGGAAGGATCGAGAACCGGAGCACACAGATTTAAGTTAATTGCAAAAGAAGCAATGATGACGTGAGGAGAAACTTCTTCATGCAGCGAGAGGTTGGGATTTGGAATGCAAACTATGCAAATTACATAGTAATAATAATTATAGGCCAGTTAGAGAATTGAACTCAAGAACCTTGTGTTGAAATAAAATGCTGAGTAGAATAAGAAGATTGCAGAAGATGAAACTGTTCCCAGTCACTGGGCTCGCAGCAGGGGCAGTTGCTGAACTGAAGTATAAGCTGACTCACGTGCATGCCAAGGCTGCATATCTATTACACTGCTACAGTCCGGCCTGCCATCCCCACAGCCAATACCGAACGTGGCAGCTCCATTTCCAAGCGTAAACAAGATGTTCAGTCACCAGGTTGCTGAAATTACAGCTGATAATTTCAAACTTTCCCCTGAGGTTGCACTTTCAGTGATGGGGAGGGATGGATCTGCAAGCAGAGAATTCTCCAATATGGAGTTGATCTCGGAGCTTCTCCAGCACTGTACAAATCCAGATTTCTGGTCTGCGCATTGTGAAATATGAAAATAATATTTTGGGATACAGTATATGGGTAATATCTGTCTTGCCATATGGTAATAGAATCATAGAAACCCTACAGCACAGAAAGAGGCCATTCGGCCCATCAAGTCTGCACCGACCACAATCCCACCCTGACCCTACCCCCATATCCCTACACATTTACCCGCTAATCCCTCTAACCTACGCATCTCAGGACACTAAGGGGCAATTTTAGCAATCAAACTAACCCGCACATCTTTGGACTGTGGGAGGAAACCGGAGCACCCGGAGGAAACCCACGCAGACACGAGGAGAATGTGCAAACTCCACACAGACAGTCCACACAGAAGTGAGGAATGTGTATGTTAAGGAAGGGAATCGGGGATCTGGAACAAAGGCAGTAAAATGGAGTTGAGGTTCAGATCAGCACAGATTAGACAGATAGGCCTGAAGGGCTGAATGGTTAACTCCTGCTCCTCCATTCTTGTTGTTGGGAGGAACAGGTGACTTTGGGCCTATGTTTTGCAGGAGAGGATTGTGCAATCAATGTGATTGCTGCAGTGCATCCTGTGCATGATACACATGCAGCCACAATGCACTGGTGATACTGAGCTTCCTGCAGGTATACTGCTCCCTCTTATCCACTCGACAACAGAATAACCTCCACCTCAGCACCCTCAGAACATAGAACATAGAACATAGAACATTACAGCGCAGAACAGGCCCTTCGGCCCACGATGTTGCACCGACCAGTTAAAAAAAAACTGTGACCCTCCAACCTAAACCAATTTCTTTTCGTCCATGAACCTATCTACGGATCTCTTAAACGCCCCCAAACTAGGCGCATTTACTACTGATGCTGGCAGGGCATTCATCAGAGAGATATATAAACCTACATTATCCATCATGTGACAGATGTCACAATTCCAACTAATCTTAACAATAAGGAGCTGAGTTTCTGACCAGAGCGTGAAACATTACAAGCATTTTCCAAACTGCACACTCTCTCACCAATCGATTGCCAACTGAATTGAAATTCCATTTAGCAAAAGACAATTAAACTTTATAACCTTAAAGAACAAAGAACAAAGAACAGTACAGCACAGGAAACAGGCCCTTCGGCCCTCCAAGCCTGTGCCGCTCCTTGGTCCAACTAGACCAATCGTTTGTATCCCTCCATTCCCAGGCTGCTCATGTGACTATCCAGGTAAGTCTTAAACGATGTCAGCGTGCCTGCCTCCACCACCCTACTTGGCAGCGCATTCCAGGCCCCCACCACCCTCTGTGTAAAAAACGTCCCTCTGATGTCTGAGTTATACTTCGCCCCTCTCAGCTTGAGCCCGTGACCCCTCGTGATCGTCACCTCCGACCTGGGAAAAAGCTTCCCACTGTTCACCCTATCTATACCCTTCATAATCTTGTATACCTCTATTAGATCTCCCCTCATTCTCCGTCTTTCCAAGGAGAACAACCCCAGTCTACCCAATCTCTCCTCATAGCTAAGACCCTCCATACCAGGCAACATCCTGGTAAACCTTCTCTGCACTCTCTCCAATGCCTCCACATCCTTCTGGTAGTGCGGCGACCAGAACTGGACGCAGTACTCCAAATGTGGCCTAACCAGCGTTCTATACAGCTGCATCATCAGACTTCAGCTTTTATACTCTATACCCCGTCCTATAAAGGCAAGCATACCATATGCCTTCTTCACCACCTTCTCCACCTGTGTTGCCACCTTCAAGGATTTGTGGACTTGCACACCTAGGTCCTCTGTGTTTCTATACTCCTGATGACTCTGCCATTTATTGTATAACTCCTCCCTACATTATTTCTTCCAAAATGCATCACTTCGCATTTATCCGGATTAAACTCCATCTGCCACCTCTCCGCCCAATTTTCCAGTCTATCTATATCCTGCTGTATTGCCCGACAATGCTCTTCGCTATCCGTAATTCCAGCCATCTTCGTGTCATCCACAAACTTGCTGATTACACCAGTTACACCTTCTTCCAAATCATTTATATATATCACAAATAGCAGAGGTCCCAGTACAGAACCCTGCGGAACACCACTGGTCACAGACCTCCAGCCGGAAAAAGACCCTTCGACCACTACCCTCTGTCTCCTATGGCCAAGCCAGTTCTCCACCCATCTAGCCACTTCTCCTTGTATCCCATGAGCCTTAACCTTCTTAACCAACCTGCCATGTGGGACTTTGTCAAATGCCTTACTGAAATCCATATAGACGACATCCACGGCCCTTCCTTCATCAACTGTTTTTGTCACTTCCTCAAAAAACTCCACCAAATTTGTAAGGCACGACCTCCCTCTTACAAAACCATGCTGTCTGTCACTAATGAGATTGTTTCGTTCTAAATGCACATACATCTGTCTCTAAGAATCCTCTCCAACAACTTCCCTACCACGGACGTCAAGCTCACCGGCCTATAATTTCCTGGGTTATCCCTGCTACCCTTCTTAAACAACGGGACCACATTCGCTATCCTCCAATCCTCAGGGACCTCACCCGTGTCCAAAGAAGCGACAAAGATTTCCGTCAGAGGCCCAGCAATTTCACCTCTCGTCTCCCTGAGCAGTCGAGGATAGATGCCATCAGGCCCTGGGGCTTTGTCAGTTTTAATGTTCCCTAAAAAACCTAACACTTCCTCTCTTGTAATGGAGATTTTCTCTAACGGGTCAACACCTCCCTCCGAGACCCTCCCGGTTAACACGCCCCTCTCCTTCGTGAATACCGATGCAAAGTATTCATTTAGGATCTCCCCTATTCCCTTGGGTTCTAAGCATAATTCCCCTCCTTTGTCCCTGAGAGGTCCGATTTTCTCCCTGACAACTCTTTTGTTCCTAATGTATGAATAGAATGCCTTAGGATTCTCCTTAATCCTGCCTGCCAAGAACATCTCGTGACCTCTTTTTGCCCTTCTAACTCCCCGTTTGAGATCTTTCCTACTCTCTCTGTATTCCTCCAGAGCTCCATCTGTTTTCAGTTGCCTGGACTTAACGTACGCCTCCCTTTTCCTTTTAATCAGATCCTCAATTTCCCTGGTTATCCACGGCTCTCGAATCCTACCTTTCCTATCTTTCCTTTTTACAGGCACATGCCTATCCTGCAGCCTTATCACTAGTTCCTTAAAAGACTCCCACATGCCAGACGCGGACTTACCCTCGAACATCCTCTCCCAATCAACATCCACTAATTCCTGCCTAATCCGGCTATGGTCAGCCTTCCCCCAATTTAGCACCCTGCCCGTAGGACAGCACTCATCCTTGTCCATTACTATCCTAAAGTTAACAGAGTTGTGGTCACTATTTGCCACATGTTCCCCTACCGAAACTTTGACGACCTGACCGGGCTCATTTCCCAGAACTAGGTCCAGTATAGCCCCCTCTCTAGTCAGGCTATCTACATACTGTAAAAGGGACATAGCTCCAGCCTGACAGCACAAGAAAACTTTGGGTACTATATAAACTACTCTAAAACAATCCTGATCATGACTCACTGAACCAGTCCACAGCAGATCAGCCAATGTTTTCAAAACCTTACCGTACCATGCCTCAGACCATATTTAAACTTTGAACACTGACCCAAGAGTTAGATATTTGTGATTCAGCTACAGCAATCTTGCATTTATATATCACCTTTCACAACTGCAGCATGTCCCAAAATGCATCACAAAGGATTACATACTTTTGAACTGTAATGGTTGTAGTAATGCAGGAAATGCAGTTAAACAGGGCAGGAACAAAGGAATAAATGGCTAAATAATCTGTTTTAGTGACAGCGACCAAGACCCTGGGGAAACTCTCCAGCTCTTCCTGGACACAATTTTTCATGGGATCTTTCATGTCCAATTGAGAGGGCAAATGGGATTTCTGTCTAATGCATCATCTGAATGATGCACCCTCTGACTGAATGATGCACCCACTGACAGTGCAGTCTCTCTAACTGGTGCGCTGGATCATTAACCTGGGTTATAGTTTGAGTGGGGCTTGAACAACCAGCTGACTCAGGTTGAGAGTGCTACCAGTGAATCGCAGTTGGCACCTAAAAAAGTCATGAGACTCTTACTGTGAAGGGCTGGTTTTTGACCAGGTTCCACCCTCTTGGCCAGGATCCACAAATCAAACTGGTGAATGTTCTCCAGTTGCCGACCATTTCAGCGTCACCCTAACAGACAACACCAAATCTCCAATCACACGAGAGGAACATCGACAAGAGGAACAGAGGCTTCTGCAGCAGAAAGGATCATGGCCACTTGGGGATTTGCAGCGGTGGAAGGGGGCAGGTGTTCACTGACAACACACACAATTTGCAGGGGAAAGCGAACAACATGAGGTCCTTGGAGAGAGCAATGTTGTTGAACGGGCTCTATGCGCAGCAGCTCCATGTAAGCTCGGTATCATAGTCAGTGTAGCACACACGACAAACAGCACAGCAGCCCCTCCCTCCCCACTCCACTGTACACATCAGCAGGTTTTCCAGCATTCAGATACTGTGCACTTTGTCCAGCTCAGGGGGTTCAAACACAGTTTCTGGCACAGCTTCATTCTATGTCCTGTGTTTTAATGAGTCTTTCTCAGCAAGACACGGAGATGGGCTGGCAGTGGGAAAGGTGAAGGGGATTTTAAAGGATAAATACTGGGAAAATGGGATTGAATGTGATCTTCATTCCGCGCTGCAGTAGCTGGTTTACTTCAGGGCAGCAGCAGAAGTGTAACATTTGGCCTCAGCATCCCTGGGTTGGAGGAAGAGGTGAATTAACCCATGGCTCCTGCTCCTATTCAGTCAGCCCCTGATTGGAATGCCCAGGTTTGGGCGCTGCCAGACAAAACTGGGCACCACCGTGATACAACCAGTAGCTGAATAGCCCACTGACACTCACCATTCAGCTCATGCAGATGAATAGTCATGGGGTGATGTACTATCAGGTGCCAGGCACGCATGGACTTGTACATTCTGTGAGAGGGGAAGGAGGAATGTAGTTAGGGAGAAATGATAGGTAACGTACCCTGATGTTTGTGTAGAATCTTGGCATTTATATAGTGCCCAGACCAAGTAAAACTTCACCAGCACTTAACAGGAGTGTCAACATCGAGCCACAAGCCATGTGAAAGAGGCGAGAATTGGAGGAGCACAAGTTGGGAGGGTTGCAGGATCGCAGGCGGTGAGAGAGATTGATGAGGGGATGGGGAGGCCATGGAGAGACTTGAACACAAGGTTGAAAATTTAAAACGTGCGCAGCATGGTGGCAAGCAGTGCCAGGGGCCCGGGTTCAATTCTGACCTTGAGTAGCTGTGTGGAGTTTGCATGTTCTCCCTGTGTGTGTGTGTGTAGGTTTCCTCCAGTTTCCTCCCACAGCCCAAAGATGTGTAGGTTAGGGGGATTGGCCATAGTAAATGCACGGGGATAGGGCGCGGCGGTGGGCATTGGTAAATTGCTGTTCCAGAGAGTCGGTGCAAACTCGATGGGCTGAATGGCCTCTTCTGCACTGTAAGGATTCTATAATTCTATCTAAAAGCCAATATAGGTCAGTAGGCACAGGTGAGATGAGTACAAGTGTAACAGTATACAGAGGAGCTACTTTGTCTAAATCTATTGGTTACCTTTTGCCACCAAACGAGCCACTCTACTCTAACAGGTTCAATTTAAACAAATTTTCCTTGAAAATTGTCCCATCTCTCCTGAAATTAAGGATTCTCCAATGGTTCCACAAGCATTGGTTATTCGCCAGAGCTTTGTCCAGCTGACCACCCGAGGCGAGAGTCAGCGAGGAAAAAGACTGATCCTCGCTGGTAATTCCCAGGGTTAATCCTGATCCTGCCCAGTACTGAGTTCCTCCTCTCCCGCATGTTCTCTCTCCCTCTGGACTTGTATGGTACAGAACTGGAATCAGCTGAATTCCTTTACGCCATTAATGATAACCTTGCATTAGATTTCCATGGAAATTATTCACTTTGTTGTTTAATGAGGGAAAACTTTACTTCCAAATGAGAAAGAATGTTAGCTACATCAAATGAAAAGGTGAAAGTACAACAGATGTAAAAGCACCAACTCGCATACAAGAACTCGTTTTTCCTGATGTAAGTGAATGATTCATTTTTGATCACCAAATTTAGCTAGGCAACAAGACCCCGTGCTCGATTAGGTATTGCACTAATCTGAATGATTCCATAGTTAAACAGTAAATAATTCAATCTAACGACTCCATGTAGTTACACAGTGAGTAACTCTTACGCTGCTAAATAGTAATTCTGTAGCAACATAGCAAGTAACTCTTACACTGCTGAACAATAATTCTGCAGTTACAAGTAAGTCTTACCCTGAATATTAATTCTGTAGTAATACAGCGAGTAACTCTCACCCTGCTGAATAATAATTCTGTAGTTACACAGCGAGTAACTCTCACCCTGTTGAATATTAATTCTGTAGTTACACAGCGAGTAACTCTTACCCTGTTGAATATTAATTCTGTAGTTACACAGCGAGTAACTCTCACCCAGCTGAATATTAATTCTGTAGTTACACAGTGAGTAACCCTTACCCTGCTGAATAATAATTCTATAGTTACACTGCAAGTGACCCTTACCCTGCTGAATATAAATTTTGTAGTTACATAGTGAGTAACTCTTACCCTGCTGAATAATAATTCTGTAGTTACACAGCGAGTAACTCTTAGCCTGCAGAATATTAATTCTGTAGTTACACAGCGAGTATCTCTTATCTTGCTGAATAATAATTCTGTAGTTACACAGCGAGTAAAGCTCACCCTGCTGAATGATAATTCTGTAGTTACACAGCAAGTAACCCTTAGCCTGCTGAATAATACTTCTGTAGTTACGCAGTGAGTAACTCTTTCCCAACTGAACATTAATTCTGTAGTTACGCAGCGAGTAACTCTTTCCCAACTGAACATTAATTCTGTAGTTACGCAGCGAGTAACTCTTACCCTGCTGAATATTAATGCTGTAGTTACACAGCGAGTAATTCTTACCCTGCTGAATAATATTTCTGTAGTTACACAGCAAGTAACCCTTACCCTGCACAATAATAATTCTGTAGTTACACAGGAATTAACCCCCATCCTGCTGAGTACGAATTCGGTAGTTACACAGCGAGTAACTCTTACCCTGCTGAATAATACTTCTGTAGTTACGCAGTGAGTAACTCTTTCCCAACTGAACATTAATTCTGTAGTTACGCAGCGAGTAACTCTTACCCTGCTGAATATTAATGCTGTAGTTACACAGCGAGTAATTCTTACCCTGCTGAATAATATTTCTGTAGTTACACAGCAAGTAACCCTTACCCTGCACAATAATAATTCTGTAGTTACACAGGAATTAACCCCCATCCTGCTGAGTACGAATTCGGTAGTTACACAGCGAGTAACTCTTACCCTGCTGAATATTAATTCTGTAGTTACACCGCAAGTAACTCTTATCCTGCCGAGTAATAATTCTGTCGTGACACGGCGAGTAACCCTTACCCTGCTGAATAATAAATCCGTAGTAAGACGGTGAGTAACCCGTACCCTGCTTAATAATAATTGTCGTCACAGAGCGAGTAACTCTTACCTTGCTGAATATTAATTCTGTAGTTACACAGCGAGTAACTCTTATCCGGCTGAATATTAATCCTGTAGTCATACAGCGAGTAACTCCAATCGTGCGGAATAATACTGTAGTTACACTGCGAGTAACTCTTATCCTGCTGAATATTAATTCTGTAGTTACACAGCGACTAACTCTTATCCTGCTGAATATTAATTCTGTAGTTACACAGCGAGTAACTCTTACGCTGCTGAATAATAATTGTGTAGTTACACAGTGAGTAACTCTTACCCTGTTGAATATTAATACTGTAGTTACACAGTGAGTAACCCTCACCCTGCTGAATAATAATTCTGTAGTTACATAGCGACTAACTCTTACCCTGCTGAATATTAATTCAGTAGTTACACAGCGAGTAACTCCTAGCCTGTAGAATATTAATTCTGTAGTCACACTGCGAGTAATTCTTACGCTGCTGAATAATAATTGCGTTGTTACACAGTGAGTAACTCTTAACCTGCTGAATATTAATTCCTTAGTTCCACAGTGAATAACCCTCACTCTGCGGAATAATAATTCTGTACTTACACAGCGAGTAACCCGAACCCTGCTGAATAATAATTCTGTATTTACACAGCGGGTAACTCATCGCTGAATATTAATTCTGCAGTTACACTGTGAGTAACTCTTACGCTCCTGAATATTAACTCTGTAGTTACACAGCGAGGAACTCTTACCCTGCTGAATAATAATTCTGCAGTTACACTGTGAGTAACTCTTACGCTCCTGAATATTAACTCTGTAGTTACACAGCAAGGAACTCTTACCCTGCTGAATATTAATTCTGTAGTTACACAGCGAGTAACTTTTACTCTGCTGAATAATAATTCTATAGTTACACAGCGAGTAACTCTTACCCATCTCAATAATATTTCTGTAGTTACACTGTAGGTAACTATTACCTTGCAGAACATTAATTCGGTAGTTAGGCAGTGAATAACCCTTACCCTGCTGAATAATAATTCTGTATTTATTCAGGGAGAAACTCTTACCCAACTGAATCATAATTCTGTAGTTACACAGCAAGTAACCCTTACCCTGCTGAATAATAATCCTGCAGTTATAGAGCGAGTAACTCCAACATTGTTGAACAATAATTCTGTTGTTATACTGTGAGTAACTCTTATGCTGCTGAATAATAATTCTGTAGTTACGCAGCGAGTAACTCTTACCCTGCTGAATAATAATTCCGTAGTTACACATCAGATAACTCTTACCCTGCTGAATATTAATGCTGTAGTTACACCACAAGTAACTCTTACCGTGCTGAATCTTAATTCTGTAGTCACACTGCAAGTAACTCTTACCCTGCTGAATATTAATGCTGTAGTTACACCTCGAGTAACTCTTACCCTGCTGAATATTAATTCAGTCGTCACACTGCTAGTAACTCTTACGCTGCTGAATAATAATTGTGTAGTTACACAGCGAGTAACTCTTATCCTGCTGAATATTAATTCCACAGTTCCACAGTGAATAACACTCACTCTGCTGAATAATAATTCTGTACTTACACTGCGAGCAACCCATACCCTGCTGAATATTAATTTTGCAGTTACACTGCGAGTAACTCTTACCCTCCTGAATATTCACCCTGTAGTTACACAGCAAGGAACTCTTACTCTGCTGAATATTAATTCTGTAGTTACACAGCGAGTAACCCTTACCCTGCTGAATATTAATGCTGTAGTTATACAGCAAGTAACTCTTACGCTGCTGAATAATAATTGTGTAGTTACACAGCGAGTAACTCTTATCCTGCTGAATACGAATTCTGTAGTTACACAGTGAGTAACTCTTAAACTGCTGAATATTAATTCCATAATTCCACAGTGAATAACCCTCACTCTGCTGAATAATAATTCTGTAGTTACACAGCGAATAACCCGAACCCTGCTGAATAATAATTCTGTATTTACACAGTGAGTAACTCTTACTCTGCTGAATATTAATTCTGTAGTTACACTGCGAGGAACCCTTATCCTGCTGAATATTCTGCATTTACACAGCGCTAAATTCTTACCCTGCTGAATATTAATTCTGTAGTTACACAGTGAATAACCTTACCCTGCTGCATGTTAATTCCATAATTTTACAGAGAGTAACTCTTACCCTGCTGAATATTCATCCTGCAGTTACACAGCGAGTAACTCTCAGCCTGCTGAATATTAATTCTGTAGTTATGCAATGAGTAACTATGAACCTGCTGGATATTAATTCTGTAGATACACAGCAAGTAACCATTACCCTGCTGAATATTAATTCTGTATTTACATTGCGAGGAACCCTTATCCTGCTGAATATTAATTCTGTATTTACACTGCGAGGAACCCTTATCCTGCTGAATATTCTGCATTTACACAGCGCTACACTCTTACCCTGCTGAATATTAATTCTGTAGTTACACAGCGAGTAACCCTTACCCTGCTGAATATTAATTCTGTAGTTACCCAGTGAGTAACCCTTAACCTGCTGAATATTAATTCTGTAGTTACCCAGTGAGTAACCCTTACCCTGCCGAATATTAATTCTGTAGTTACACAGCAAGTAACCTTTACCCTGCTGAATATTGATTCTGTAGTTACACAGTGAGTAACCTCACCATGCAGAATAATGATTGCGTAGTTACACAGCGAGTACCTCTTGCACTGCTGAATATTAATTCTGTAGTTTCACAGCGAGCATACCCATTATCTGCTGAATAATAATTCTGTAGTTACACAGTGAGTAACTCTTACCCTGCTGAATATTAACTCCGTAGTTACTCAGTGAGTAACTATGACCTTGCTGGATAATAATTCTGTAGTTACACAGCGAGTAACTCTTATCCTGCTGAATATTAATTCCGTAGTTACTCAGTGAGTAACTATGACCTTGCTGGATAATAATTCTGTAGTTACACAGCGAGTAACTCTTACCCTGCTGAATAATAATTCCGTAGTTACACAACAGATAACTCTTACCCTGCTGAATATTAATGCTGTAGTTACACCACAAGTAACTCTTACCGTGCTGAATATTAATTCTGTAGTCACACTGCAAGTAACTCTTACCCTGCTGAATATTAATGCTGTAGTTACACCTCGAGTAACTCTTACCCTGCTGAATATTAATTCAGTCGTCACACTGCGAGTAACTCTTACGCTGCTGAATAATAATTGTGTAGTTACACAGCGAGTAACTTTTATCCTGCTGAATATTAATTCCATAGTTCCACAGTGAATAACACTCACTCTGCTGAATAATAATTCTGTACTTACACTGCGAGCAACCCTTACCCTGCTGAATATTAATTTTGCAGTTACATAGTGAGTATCTCTTACCCTGCTGAATAATAATTCTGTAGTTACACAACAGGTGACTCTTACGATCCTGAATATTAATTCTGTAGTTACACTGCGAGTAACCCTTACCCTGCTGAATATTAATTCTGCAGTTACACTGCGAGTAACTCTTACCCTCCTGAATATTCACCCTGTAGTTACACAGCAAGGAACTCTTACTCAGCTGAATATTAATTCTGTAGTTACACAGCGAGTAACCCTTACCCTGCTGAATATTAATGCTGTAGTTATACAGCAAGTAACTCTTATCCTGCTGAATATTAATTCTGTAGTCACACTGTGAGTAACTCTTACGCTGCTGAATAATAATTGTGTAGTTACACAGCGAGTAGCTCTTATCCTGCTGAATAATAATTCTGTATTTACACAGTGAGTAACTCTTACCCTGCTGAATATTAATTCTGTAGTTACACAGTGAATAACCTTACCCTGCTGCATGTTAATTCCATAATTTTACAGAGAGTAACTCTTACCCTGCTGAATATTCATCCTGCAGTTACACAGCGAGTAACTCTCAGCCTGCTGAATATTAATTCTGTAGTTATGCAATGAGTAACTATGAACCTGCTGGATATTAATTCTGTAGATACACAGCAAGTAACCATTACCCTGCTGAATATTAATTCTGTATTTACATTGCGAGGAACCCTTATCCTGCTGAATATTCTGCATTTACAGAGCGCTAAACTCTTACCCTGCTGAATATTAATTCTGTAGTTACACAGCGAGTAACCCTTACCCTGCTGAATATTAATTCTGTAGTTACACAGCGAGTAACCCTTACCCTGCTGAATATTAATTCTGTAGTTACACAGCGAGTAACCCTTACCCTGCTGAATATTAATTCTGTAGTTACCCAGTGAGTAACCCTTAACCTGCTGAATATTAATTCTGTAGATACACAGCAAGTAACCATTACCCTGCTGAATATTAATTCTGTATTTACATTGCGAGGAACCCTTATCCTGCTGAATATTCTGCATTTACAGAGCGCTAAACTCTTACCCTGCTGAATATTAATTCTGTAGTTACACAGCGAGTAACCCTTACCCTGCTGAATATTAATTCTGTAGTTACACAGCGAGTAACCCTTACCCTGCTGAATATTAATTCTGTAGTTACACAGCGAGTAACCCTTACCCTGCTGAATATTAATTCTGTAGTTACCCAGTGAGTAACCCTTAACCTGCTGAATATTAATTCTGTAGTTACCCAGTGAGTAACCCTTAACCTGCTGAATATTAATTCTGTAGTTACACAATGAGCAACCCTTAGCCTGCTGAATATTAATTCTGTAGTTACCCAGTACCCTGCCGAATATTAATTCTGTAGTTACACAATGAGTAACCCTTAACCTGCTGAATATTAATTCTGTAGATACACAGCAAGTAACCTTTACCCTGCTGAATATTAATTCTGTAGTTACACAGTGATTAACCTCACCATGCAGAATAATGATTGCGTAGTTACACAGCGAGTACCTCTTGCACTGCTGAATATTAATTCTGTAGTTTCACAGCGAGCATACCCATTATCTGCTGAATAATAATTCTGTAGTTACACAGTGAGTAACTCTTACCCTGCTGAATATTAATTCCGTAGTTACTCAGTGAGTAACTATGACCTTGCTGGATAATAATTCTGTAGTTACACAGCGAGTAACTCTTATCCTGCTGAATATTAATTCCGTAGTTACTCAGTGAGTAACTATGACCTTGCTGGATAATAATTCTGTAGTTACACAGTGAGTAACTCTTACCCTGCTGAATATTAATTCCGTAGTTACTCAGTGAGTAACTATGACCTTGCTGGATAATAATTCTGTAGTTACACAGCGAGTAACTCTTATCCTGCTGAATATTAATTCCGTAGTTACTCAGTGAGTAACTATGACCTTGCTGGATAATAATTCTGTAGTTACACAGTGAGTAACTCTTACCCTGCTGAATATTAATTCCGTAGTTACTCAGTGAGTAACTATGACCTTGCTGGATAATATTTCTGTAGTTACACAGTGAGTAACCCTTACCCTGCTGAAAATTCATTCTGTAGTTACACAGTGAGTAACTCTTACCCTGCTGAATATTAACTCCGTAGTTACTCAGTGAGTAACTATGACCTTGCTGGATAATAATTCTGTAGTTACACAGCGAGTAACTCTTATCCTGCTGAATATTAATTCCGTAGTTACTCAGTGAGTAACTATGACCTTGCTGGATAATAATTCTGTAGTTACACAGCGAGTAACCCTTACCCTGCTGAACATTAATTTTGTAGTTACACAACGAGTGACCATTACCCTGTTGAATATGAATTCTTTAGTTAAACAGCGAGTATCTCTTACCCTGCTGAATAATAGTTCTGTAGTTACACTGCGAGTAACCCTTACCCTGCAGAATAATAATTCAGTAGTTACACAGCGAGTAACTCTTACCCTGCTGAAAATTAATTCTGTAGTTACACAGCGAGTAACACTTACCCTGATGAAATTTAATTCTCTAGTTACACCGCGAGTAGCTTGTACCCTGCTGAATATTAATTCTGTAGTTACGCATTGAGTAACCTCTACCCTGCTGAATATCAATTGTGTAGTTACACAGTGAGTAACCTAACCCTGCTGAATAATAATTCTGTAGTTACACTGCGAGTAACTCTTATCCTGCTATTAATCCTGTAGTTACACAGCGAGTAACTGATACTCTGCTGAACATAACTCTTACCCTGCTGAATAATAATTCTGCAGAAAGATTTAGACAGTTTAGGAGAGTGGTCCAAGAAGTGGCTGATGAAATTCAACGTGGGCAAGTGCGAGGTCGTACACTTTGGAAAAAAGAATAGAGGCATGGACTATTTTCTAAACGGTGACAAAATTCATAATGCTAAAGTGCAAAGGGACTTGGGAGTCCTAGTCCAGGATTCTCTAAAGGTAAACTTGCAGGTTGAGTCCGTAATTAAGAAAGCAAATGTAATGTTGTCATTTATCTCAAGAGGCTTGGAATACAAAAGCAGGGATGTACTTCTGAGGCTTTATAAAGCACTGGTTAGGCCCCATTTGGAGTACTGTGAGCAATTTTGGGCCCCACACCTCAGGAAGGACATACTGGCACTGGAGCGGGTCCAGCGGAGATTCACACGGATGATCCCAGGAATGGTAGGCCTGACATACGATGAACGTCTGAGGATCGTGGGATTATATTCATTGGAGTTTAGGAGGTTGAGGGGAGATCTGATAGAAACTTACAAGATAATGAACGGCTTAGATAGGATGGACGTAGGGAAGTTGTTTCCATTAACAGGGGAGACTAGGACGCGGGGGCACAGCCTTAGAATAAAAGGGAGTCACTTTAGAACAGAGATGAGGAGAAATTTCTTCAGCCAGAGAGTGGTGGGTCTGTGGAATTCATTGCCACAGAGGGCTGTGGAGGCCGAGACGTTGAGCGTCTTCAAGACAGAAATTGATAAATTCTTGATTTCTCGAGGAATTAAGGGCTATGGGGAGAGAGCGGGTAAATGGAGTTGAAATCAACCATGATTGAATGGTGGAGTGGACTCGATGGGCCGAATGGCCTTACTTCCGCTCCTATGTCTTATGGTCTTATGGTCTTATAGTTACACAGCGAGTAATTCTTACCCTGCTGAATATTAATTCTGTAGTTACACAACAGGTAACTCTTACGCTGCTGAATATTAATCCTGTAGTTACACAGCGAGTAATTGATATTCTGCTGAACATAACTATTACCCTGCTGGATATTAATTCTTTAGTTACACTGCGTGTAACCCTTACCCTGCTGAATATGAATTCTGGAATTACACAGCGAGTAACTCTGACGCTGCTGAATATTAATTTTGTAGTTACACAGCAAGTAACCCTTACCCAGCTAAATATTAATTCTGTCGTTACACAGCAAGTAACCCTTACCCTGCTGAATAATAATTCTGTAGTTACACAGCAAGTAACCCTTACCCTGCTGAATAATAATTCTGTAGTTACACAGAGAGGAACTCTTACCCTGCTGAATATTAATTCTGTAGTTACACAGACAGGAACTCTTACCCTGCTGAATATTAATTCTGTAGTTACACTGCGAGTAACTCTTACCCTGCTGAATATTAACTCTGTAGTTACACAGCGAGTAACTCTTACACTGCTGAATACTAATTTTCTAGTTTTACAGCGAGTAACTCTTACCCTGCTGAATATGAATTCTGGAATTACACAGCGAGTAACTCTTACACTGCTGAATATTAATTCTGGAGTTACACTGCGAGTAACTCTTACACTGCTGAATAATAATTCTGTAGTTACACTGCGAGTAACTCTTACCCTGCTGAATAATAATTCTGTAGTTACACAGACAGGAACTCTTACCCTGCTGAATAATAATTCTGTAGTTACACTGCGAGTAACTCTTACACTGCTGAATAATAATTCTCTAGTTTTACAGCGAGTAACTCTTACACTGCTGAATAATAATTCTGTAATTACACAGACAGGAACTCTTACCCTGCTGAATAATAATTCTGTAGTTACACAGCAAGTAACCCTTACCCTGCTGAATAATAATTCTGTAGTTATACAATGAGTAACCCTGGACCTGCTGAATATTAATTCTGTAGTTACACAACAAGTAATCCTTACCCTGCTGAATATTAATTCTGTAGTTACACAACAAGTAATCCTTACCCTGCTGAATATTAATTCTGTAGTTACCCAGTGAGTGATCCTTACCCTGCTGAATATTAATTCTGTAGTTACACAGTGATTAACTCTCACCATGCAGATTAATAATTGCGAAGTTACGCAGCAAGTAACTCTTACCCTGCTGAATATTCATTCTGTAGTTACACAGCAAATAACTGTTACCCTGCTGAATAATAATTCCATAATTACATAACGAGTCTCTCTGAGCCGCTGAATATTAATTCTGTCGTTACACAGCAAGTAACCCTCATTCTGCTGAATAATAATTCTGGAGTTACAAAGCGGGCAACTCTTACCCTGCTGAATATTAATTCTGTAGTTACGCAGCAAATAACTCTTACCCCGCTGATCATTAAATCTGTAGTTACACCGCGAATTACTCTTACCCCACTGATGATTAAATCTGTAGTTACACCGCGAGTAACTCTTACGCTGCTGAAAAATAGTTCTGTAGTTACACCGCGAGTCACTCTTACGCTGCTGTATAACAATTCTGTAATTACACAGTGAGTAACTCTTATCCTGCTGAATATTAATTCTGTAATTACACAGCGAGTAACTCCAACCCTACTAATAAATCTTTAGTTACACAGTGAGAAACCCCTACCCTGCTGAATATTAATTCAGTAGTTACACAGTGAGTAACTCTGACCCTGCTGATTATTAATACTGTAGTTACACAGCGAGTAACAGTTACCCTGCTGAATAATAATTCCATAATTACATAATGAGTCGCTCTGAGCCGCTGAATATAAATTCTGTAGTTACACAGCAAGTAACTTTCAACCTGCTGAATAATAATTCTGGAGTTACAAAGCGGGCAACTCTTACCCTGCTGAATATTAATTCTGTAGTTACACAGCGAATTACTCTTACCCCGCTGATGATTAAATCTGTAGTTACACCGCGAGTAACTCTTACGCTGCTGAAAATTAGTTCTGTAGTTACACCGCGTGTCACTCTTATCCTGCTGTATAACAATTCTGTAGTTACACAGCAAGTATCTCTCATCCTGCTGAATATTAATTCTGTAATTACACAGTGAGTAACTCCAACCCTACTGACTAATAAATCTTTAGTTACACAGTGAGAAACCCCTACCCTGCTGAATATTAATTCAGTAGTTACACAGTGAGTAACTCTGACCCTGCTGAATAGTAACTCAGTAGTTACATAGCGAGTAACTCTTACCCTGCTGATTATTAATTCTGTAGTTACACAGCGAGTAACTCTTACCCTGCTGAGTAATAATTCCGTAATTACATAGCGAGTCGCTCTGAGCCGCTGAATATTAATTCTGTAGTTACACAGCGAGTAACGTTCAACCTGCTGAATATTAATTCTGCAATTACACAGCGAATAACTCTCACCCTGCTGAATATTAATTCTGTAGTTACACAGTGAGTAACCCTTACCCTGCTGAATAATCTTTCCATAGTTACACTGCGAGTAACTCTTACCCTGCTGAACAATAGTTCTGTAGTTACACAGTAACTACAGCGAATAACTCTTACCCTGCTGAATATTAATTTTGCAGTTACACAGTGAGTAACCCTTACCCTGCTGAATATTAATTGTGTAGTTATACAGTGAGTAACTCTTACCCTCCTGAACAATAATTCTGTAGTTACACAGTAACTACAGCGAATAACTCTGACCCTGCTGAATAATAATTCTGTCGTTCCACAGTGAGTAAATCTTCCTCTGCTGAATAATAATTCTGTAGTTACACAGCAAGTCGCTCTTAGCCTACTGAATAATAATTCTGTAGTTACACAGCGGCACGGTAGCACAGTGGTTAGCACTGCTGCTTCACAGCTCCAGGGTCCTGGGTTCGATTCCCGGCTCGGGTCACTGTCTGTGTGGAGTTTGCACGTTCTCCGGGTGCTCCGGTTTCCTCCCACAGTCCAAAGATGTGCGGGTTAGGTTGATTGGCCAGGTTAAAAATTGCCCCTTAGAGTCCTGAGATGCGTAGGTTAGAGGGATTAGCGGGTAAATATGTAGGGGTAGGGCCTGGGTGGGATTGTGTTCGGTGCAGACTCGATGGGCCGAATGGCCTCCTTCTGCACTGTAGGGTTTCTATGATTTCTATGATTCTATGATACCCCTTACCCTGCTGAATATTAATTCTGTAGTTACACAGTGACTACCCCTTATCCTGCTGAATAATAATTCTGTAGTTACACAGTGACTACCCCTTATCCTGCTGAACATTAATTCTGTAGTTACACAGTGACTACCCCTTACCCTGCTGAATATTAATTCTGTAGTTACACAGTGACTACCCCTTATCCTGCTGAATAATAATTCTGTAGTTACACAGTGACTACCCCTTACCCTGCTGAATATTAATTCTGTAGTTACACAGTGACTACCCCTTACCCTGCTGAATAATAATTCTGTAGTTACACAGTGACTACCCCTTACCCTGCTGAATATTAATTCTGTAGTTACACAGTGACTACCCCTTATCCTGCTGAATAATAATTCTGTAGTTACACAGTGACTACCCCTTACCCTGCTGAATAATAATTCTGAAGTTACACAGGGAGTAACTCTTATCCTGAGAGTCATTTTTAGAAATATTTGTCATCACTTATTTATCATTCTTTTAATTAAATTTGTCAATGTACCTGAGCCATTCGTATATGTTTCAGAGGATTTGTGTAAATTTAAGACCCTAATTTCAGCCTTATCCACAACACTCTGAAACGTAATGTGAAACTCTGTTCTGATCACTCTTTCCAAGTGGATTCCACACTATAAAATTTCTAATTAACCTTGTCTCATTACATACAATTGGTTCGAAAATTGCCATTTTCCCAGTTGGTTCTTTAATATGTAGAGGAACATATTACATTACGAATGCTTCTCAAGCCTGAGGGCTCTAAACTACTTCCACCAGTAGCCTTTGTTTCCCTAATCAATACTACACCCTGATCTCCGTTCCTCTGACTGCTTTTATCTCAGCTTTTACTCTCTCCTTTCCATTTTGCTCATCTTTTCTCCAAGTCAGACATTTAGTTCCAAACCTTTGTCGCCATGCAACCACATCTCTAATAACTATTAGATTAAAGGCATTTATCAGCATTTTAGTCATTAATTCTTGTTACAAATGTTTGTGCATGTTTTTAACTTTTTACTATACCTCCTGCTGTGGCATGTTGATAAGGCCCTGTTCCTGATGTTAAACTCTCTGCCTCTCCTGACACAATTGATTTGACTTCACCCAAATCGTTATTCTGTTCTCCAACCTTGACTTTTTTATTTGGATTTATAAATGTATCCTGTTTGAACTCTCAATTCGCCAGGACATTAGTCCCTGCCCAGTTTCAGTGGAGTCTGCTCCAAGGAGAAGTTCCCTCTTTTTCCATTACTGACATCAGTGCCAGATCAATCAAAGCACTTTCCTCTCAGGCTACTTGAGTGGGCATGCAGTTTCATTTCTAATCTGTTTGCCCCGATGCCAATTGAGATATTTGGGCTAAAACAGTTGATCTCTGTGTAACCATTCAAGACATATGATATGGGAATATTGAGAAGGGACTGGAGGAAGCTCAGCTGTCATGTCCTCCACAAAAGAATGGTTTGCCAAGGCACATTGTGCACACCCACAGGTGAGCAATGTTATTTGTTCATGTTGGATGTTGGAGGGTTGCTGGAGAACTACACCCCAGCAAGTGAGCACCATCGGCAGAAGAGAGGCAAACAATCCCAGAAAGAAAACCCCTTCTCATCACAGTACTGGGGCCTCACAATGATAAACAATAACACTCAGGGATAGGAGCGGGAGTCGATCACACAGTTCATTGGGCTTGCTCCACCATTCACTCTGATCATGGGCTTCCTCTCCATTTTCCTGCCTGGTCCCCATATCTCTTAATTCCTGGAGACATCAAAATCATCTGTCCCAGCCTTAAATGTAATCTGAACAGTTAGTTAAAGACAACAACCCAAATGCTGAGAAACAAACACTCACCGCCACTGCTCACTTTGCTGCCTGAATTTTGAGGATAATAAGTCTTCCCCAGGGAAGTGGGGGCAGCAACCAGAAGTTGGGGTGGTGTCTGTGTAAAATGTAATATATAATTTTTATAAAGTTAATCTATGGGATGTGGACTTTGCTGGCTGGGCCAGCATTTGTTGCTCATTCCTAATTGCCCTTGGGAAGGTGGTGCTGAGCTGCCTTCTTGAACCGCTGCAGTCCATTTGGTGTAGGTACACCCACAGTGCTGTTAGGGAGGGAGTTCCAGGATTTTGACCCAGCGACGGTGAAGGGACAGTGGTATACTTTCAAATCAGGATGGTGTGTGTCTTGCAGAGGAATCTCCAGGTGGTGGCATTCCCATATTTCTGCTGCCCTTGTCCTTCTAGATGGTAGAGGTCATGGGTTTGAAAGATGCTCTCTAAGGAACCTTGGTGAGTTCCTGCAGTGCATCTTGTCGATGGCACAGACGGCTGTTACTGTTCATTAGTGGTGGAGGGAGGGGGTAGCACAGTGGTTAGCACTGCTGCCTCACAGCGCCAGGGACCTGGGTTCGATTCCTGACTCGGGTCACTGTCTGTGTGGAGTTTGCATGTTCTCTCCATGTCTGCGTGGGTTTCCTCCGGGTGCTCTGGTTTCCTCCCAGATTCTGGTGCATTGACCAGAAAATGTGCCAGACGGTGGCGACAAGGGGAATTGAACAGTAACTTCATTGCACTGTAAATGTAAGCCTTACTTGTGACTAATAAATAAATAATAAAACAATCACGTGGGCTACGTTATCCTGGATGGTGTTGAGCTTCTTGAGTGTTGTTGGAGCTGCACCCATCCAGGCAAGTGGAAAGTTTTCCATCACACTCCTGACTTGTGCCTTGTAGATGGTGGACAGTCAGGAGGTGAGTTAATCGCTACAGAATTCCCAGCCTCTGACCTGCCCTTGTAGCCACTGTGTTTGGCTGACCCAGTTCAGTTTCTGATAATCCCCAGGGTGTTGATACTGTTAATTATTTTATCAGAGTGCCACTAGTTTGTGTTTAGAAATTTACAATCAACAGAAAATATCTCCCAGCAAATCTAGACAAACCAACGTGTAACAGAAGTTGCCAAACTCATTTCACATGACAGTCTTCACAGTCAGTAGAGGCTGGTCAGGGATTACTTGCCTTCTGTCTGGCTGGACTTCATCCCGAATCTCAGAGGTGAATGACCCAATGTAACTGGCCTCATTACTTTAGAGATGGAAAAGTCTACACCACCAGACCGCCCTTCTCCACAATGCTTACTGGGGCAGGATGGAATTAGCAAGCCACAAGTTGAGTTGAATATTCATTGGCTTTTCCTGCAGACTAGAATTAATGTTAACACTCCCTCAAAAATCCTAATTTTAAACAGAAAACTCCAGGGGCAAGTGAAGACTGCACAAGGGTCATTAGGAGCTATTTGGTTTCAGTCAAGGAAGATGTTGACCGATGTGGCATTTTAACATGAAATAATCCTTTAAGAAGTGGCCTTGTCTCTCCGATCGTGTCTGCTCGGGATCCTGCTCCTGATTATCATGCAGTGTCCTCACCCTACAAACGTTCATGTGAGAAACAAAGCTAGACTTGATGATGATGCTTCACCACAGAACAATGGTGTGCTGATCACTGTCCCAGCACACCCAAAAGAAGTGTCCACTTGGGGCCTTGGGAAAACTCTTCCACAAAGAATATGATGAAGGGGTTGGGGGGGGTGGGGGAAGAGGTGGCAGAGGTGGGTAAATGGAACTGAGTTGGAGATCAACTGGGGGAGACAGAGGTGTAGTGGCATTGTCACTGGAATAGTAATCCAGAGTCCCAGCGTAATGCTTGGACACCTGGGTTCGGATCTCACCACGGCAGATGGTGAAATCTGAATTCAATAAAAATCTGAATTAAAAGTCTACTGAAACCATTGTCAATTGTTGTGTAAAAACCCATCCGGTTCACTAATGTCCTTTAGAGAAAGAAATCTGCCGTCCTGACTCCAGTCCCACATTCTTAAATGATCCTCTGAAATGGCCGAGCAAGCCACTTCGGTTCAAGGGCAATTCGGAAACACACCCTACAAATCAATTTAAAAATGATCCAATTGAATCATTTGATATTTGTTCGGATATCAAATGGTCTGATATTAAAGAGGAGGCTGAATATGACTGGAAATCCCGGGAAGGTGCCAGGATTGGGATCAGCAGGGGGAAGGCCCACATACAAGGCAGGAAAGGAGTATCTTGTAGGCAGATCCTGCAATCCTCCTGCTGTCAGACATTCTGCGCCCTGGGAAACCTGTGCAGCAACAGCTGATTTTAAATCCAGTTCCCAACGCTCTGGGGATAGTTTGAATCTCTCAGTGCCTGCTCTGCCCCTCCACAACGCTGTGTGGAAACTGCCAATGTGAAAAGGGTAACCGTGTCCTATTGCGGTTGCATTCCTTCTCATCCCAGGTAGCCAGAACTTCCCTGCAATTAATCCTCCCAGGAACACACTCACCTCTAATATTCCCCAACCTCAGCTCTCTCACAGCTACAAGGTCCAGAAGCACTGGTCAGCCACTACATTACACCAGTGATGACGCTTTGTTTTGGGGTATCCTGAGGTTGTCAAAGGTGTTGTGGGAATCCTCTTTCTCTAGTGAAAGTAATATACTGTATCTTCCACACAGTGTGCTCTGCATTGCCGTCTACCAGTAGAAATCAGCGCTTCTCCACACTCCTGGACTCCAGCCAGTACAAATAGGAAATTTGGATCTCATCTCTAGAGCAGAGCCCAGAGAAGAATCCACTCAGCACCAGCTGGTAGTGGGCAACAGAAATAGCTACACATCTGGTCTCGCCATGACCCAGCGCACTGGGCGATTTCAATATTAGGGGTTTGTATACATGTCTCCTTTGGTGTGGAAATCCAGAGGGAAAGCTGTGACTTGTGGCAGTGATAACGGAGAGAGCGAGAGAGGGGATGTGCAGAGGGGCACAGGTAAGGCCAGGCTGCCTAAAGATTTAAAATCGTTACCCTGACTCTTTTGCTGGTGGGTCCAATATAGGAACTGCAATCAGCCTCCACCCAATGTGACTGCTGTCTGTGGAGAGTATTGTGGAGTCCACTCACAGTCCTAGTCAGGTGGTGAGCTTTCCCTGGTGGCAGGATAGGAGAAGATGCTGCCAGAGAGAGCTGGAAACCCGCAGGACATGGAGCCCATCTCCAACCCCCTCCCTCCCATTCTTGGGACAAAGAGACTTCCTTGCATGGATTTAACATGGATTTCACAGTGTCCGGACATCTTAAAACTCTTTACAGCCAATGAAATATATTTTTTGAAGTTCAGTCTGTTGGTATGCAGCGATTTATGCACAGCAAGCTCCCACAGACAGCACTGTGATAAAGACCACTTCATTCATTATGTTTGTTCGAGGGATAAATATCGGACAGGACAGCAGTGTGAACTCCCTAGATTTTCTTCAGTGAGTAGACAGTTTGATGTCACATCTGAAAGATGGCACCCTCTGACAGTGCAGCACTCTCTCAGTACAGCACTTGACCGTCTGCTTGAGTTGTGCTCAAATCTTTGGACTGGGACTTAAACTCCCAACCCCTGACTCTGGGGTGAGAGTCCACTAAGCCGTGTCTAACATCAACTCAGCTAGACGTCCACACCCCTCTACCCACCACAGAGTGTAGCTATAGGCTCAGCAGGTCAGGACAAGGATTCCACAGAGTGGCCACACTCTACTTCACCCGGGTGAACCAAAATCATGTGTCATCTGCTTATTTGATCAAGTGTCAGTCTAGTTTTGCATGGCCGCAATTTCCAACGGGTACCAGTGGATGAGGATCAGGAGCAGGAAAGCCAGGATCACTGAGTTCAACATAAGAAATAGGAGCCTGACTAGACCATACAGCCCCTGCTCTGCCATTCAATATCAGCTTGACTGGTCTGCCTCAACTCCACTTTCCTGCCTGCTCTCCAAATCCCCGAGAGACAAAAAAATCTATCGCAACCTTAAACACTGAACGATGGAGCATCTCGACAGTTCTGGGGTAGAGACTTTGAATCAAAATCCTGTGAGCTTTGTATCATCAGCAAACTTGGACTCTTTAAAAGTCCCTTCATCGAAGTCACAAATACAGACTATAAATAACTAACACCTCAGCATTAATCCTTGCAGCACCTTGCTCATTATAGCCCGCCAACTCGAACATGCCCTGTTTATCCTTACTTTCTGTCCATTCTGTCTCTCTCTAACAGCACTGTGGGCGTATCTACACCTCAGGGAGTGCAGCAGTTCAAGAAGGCAGCTCACCGCCACCTTCTCAAGGGGCAGCTAGGGATGGGCAATAAATGCTGGCTCAGCCAGCAATCCCACATTCCGTGAACAAAGAAAAATAAAGATCTTGGGAATTTGTCAGCTCTCGGTCTGTATGTTTCCCTAAACTCCTTGCTATTATTTTGAGTTCCTCATTCTCATTAGCCCATTGATCATCCTCTCTTTCTGTCTGTGATTTTTGTTTTCTACAGTGAACCAATCATAAAAATTGTTTAATATCCTGCTATTTTCTCATTCCTCATGATAATGTCACCTGTCTGCCTTTAAGGGAACAATGTTTACTTTAGCTACTCTCTTTTATATATTTGCAAGATCGCTTACAATCTTTTTATATCCCTGGTGAGTTTACACTCATTCAATATTTCTCCCATCAACTTTTGGTTTTGAATTTTTGGCTTGCTACTTGCTGTCACAATGTTATGGGCAGAGTTCTCTCATGTTGAGAGTGTGTGTGGAGGTGGGCCACTCAAGCAGTGTCTGTCTTACCACCCAGAATAGTGGGAGGGATCCTGTGCCAGATTCAGTTTGAAAGCTCAGTAATTAGGCACTGTCTAAGTGCCTTTGATTTACGTTGTACCTGTGCAGGTAGATTCCCACGACCACCGCCCCCACACCCACACGCGCCGCCCCCCCCCCCCCCCACCCCCCGCCAGTGTATTATGTGTTCCCTATCTACAGGCTGCAGATGCCCCCTGTGACCATCACTATACCTTCAGCAGATCAATACAGAGCCCACCACACCCAGGAACACATAGCCCAAGCTGTGAATCTTTCCTATGGGGCACACAGCCCTTGTCCATCCCTGCAGCTGGGGTACACCATGCTTCCAGTGATTGCTCTTGCTGCCTGCCCACTGCCCTTTTGCACTGTCTCCTATCTCTGTCTTCAGACTATTTTTTTTATTCATTCGTGGCACATGGGTGTCGCTGGCTGGTCAGTATTTATTGCCCATCCATCCTAGTTGCCCGAGAACAGTTGAGAGTCAACCACATTGCTGTGGCCCTGGAGTCACAAATAAGCCAGACCAGGTAAAAATGGCAGATTTCCTTCCCTAAAGGACATTAGTGAAATAGATGGGTTTTTCGACAATTGGCAATGCTTTCATGGTCATCAGTAGAATCGTAGAGGTTTACAGCATGGAAACAGGCCCTTCGGCCCAATTTGTCCATGCCGCCCAGTTTTTAACCACGAAGCTAATCCCAATTGCCCGCATTTGGCCCATACCCTTCTATGTCACTGTCTAAATGCTTTTTAAAAGACAAAATTGTACCCGCCTCTACTATTACCTCTGGCAGCTCGTTTCAAACACTATGCGTGAATTCTTAATTCCAGATTTTTTTTATTGAATTCAAATTCCACCATCTGCTATGGTGGGATTTGAATCCGGCTCCCCAGAACATTAACTGAGTTTCTGGATTAATAGTCTAATGATAATACCACTAGGCCATCACCTCCCCCACTCAGACTGAGGTCCACATTGCACCTGAACTGCCTGGCATCAGTGACTCCTTTCCAGTTCACAGGTGGAATGTCTGCATCTGTGACTCCTGTCTGCCAGCCCCTGAACTGAAACAGGAGCTTTGACATTGTCCTCTTTTCAAAGAGGGCTATGGACAGCAGTAATCTTCACAAAGCACCGCATCCCCGATCTGTTCAGTGTTTGTGCAAACCACCCCTAATGTACCACATTAACAGGCTCTGACCCCACATTCGGCAGCCTGGGTGCATCCCCTTCCAGTGATACATGTGCATGGTCTTCTTTGTCCGTGTGTCATACAGTCTTGTTGAAGTCCAGTGTCCCTCCCCTCCGTCTTCCCTCTGCCCTCCACTATTCCTCCTCTTCATCCACCTCCTTGCCTCTTTGCTTTCCTATGTGAGCCCTTGTGCTTCCCCCACCCCACTCCTTGTACAGCCTTCCTTGTGCATAGGCCCCTAGTGTTTGACCTTCCCCCATCCCACTCCATCCAGAGCCCTCCTTCCACATTGATCTCTTTGTCTTCATCGGTCCCCACCCCCCCGTCCTCACCTCGCGACCAACCCCTGGTCAAACTTTGGACCTTGTTGCAGTGGCTGAATGAATCCTGCAGCACAGTGCTGTCGAGATAGAAACTGGTGTGTCAACAGCAGGAAGGAGATCTCTGTACTGCCCAATCCCAGGCACTGTACTGATCTGACTCAGTGATATAGGGGAGTCCATGATGCTGCCATGACAACCAGCTCGGCATAGAGGTGGAGGTCCAGTCTGTCCTGGCGGAGTGGTGAACAGCGCATCAGGAACAGTGCAGCGCTCTGGCAGGTAGGCTTTGCACATTGCACTCACCTCAAAGTCCCTGGCGAGCTGAGGGTGTTTTGTGCATGCCACTCTTTAATAATTGGGTTTGATGCCGACGTTATTTACCGCTGGCATGATCGGAAGGCCTGATGGGATTCCGGCAGTCAGCTGTCCTAATGAGCATTCATGACATACAAATGAATTCAAATGGCTTCTGCGCCACCCTCTAGCAGGAAGTGCAGCTCATCATTAACCTGCCATTGGGAGAACTGCAACATCATTTTACACCAGCACATTCCTGACTTTTTGGCTCCTGTCAGATTCCCCAAAGCTGCCACGGGCTGGTTGGAAACATTTCGCCCCATAAATCTCTCTTTCTGAATTTAATGCTATCCTTAACTTCCTGAGTAAGCCACTGATGGATCTTTTTCACTGAGGTTTTGGTTTTGAATGGAACATGGTTCTGTTAAACATTTTGAATCATTTTCAATGTTTCTGACTGGTTATTTACCATCATTTTAGTCTAATTAGCCAATCAACCTTAGCCAGCTCTCCTCTCTTAAGAGTTTTGTTTTGAAGGAGTATGTTGTCGACCTAGACATCCTGCAGGATGGGTGCAGAATCATAATCTACATGACAGAAAAACCAATAGTTGGACGGTGTACACAGATAAATAGATGATACCTGATCCACCACTCTTTAAAACTATTCATGTTTAACCGGTGATTCTGGAAGGAGAAACTCTGAATGACTAACACCAAGTACTTCCTACTGGGGAACCACTGTACAAGTTGAAGCATGTACTTACTGCACAGGCAAGTCCCTCATGGATATCATACATAGAATCCCTACAGCGCAGAAAGAGGCCATTCAGCCCATTGAGTCTGCACCAACTCTCTGAGAGAACATCTCACCCAGACCCACCCCTCTGCCCTATCCCCGTAACCCTGTGTATTTACCACAGCGAATCCATCTAACGTACACACCTTGGGACACAAAGGGACAATTTAGCATTGCCAGTCCATTGCATATATTTGGAGTGTGGGAGGAAACTGGAGCACCTGGAGGAAACCCACGCAGACAGGGCGGGGGGGAGAATGTGCAGACTCCACACAGGCAGTGACCCAAGCCTGGAATTGAACCCGGCTCTCTGGTGCTGTGAAGCAGCAGTGCTAACCATTGTGCCACCGTGCCACCCACTGGCCGCACAACTTCAAAGTGGTGCCTGTTTCCAACCCCCTCCTGTGCTGGCCTGGGCCGGGGTTGGTGTGGGAGGGAGGGCACAGATTCCACGTTTAGGCAGGATTCTGACTTATTCGTAATCCCACAAATGGTAGCTTCGCACCATTGGCTCCTCATCCAAGAACATACACCAAATGTCTGCTTTGCATTAAAGATTGCATTTTCTGGTGAGCATCCAAACTATTTTTAATTCACATGGAGATAGAACTTTAAATTTGGGTACATTTTTTTGTCAACTTGTACAAGGTTGACAAACCTTGTCATAGATTGGGGTAGTGCCTGGGTGTGGGGGGATATGTTGTAGGGAAAAGGATAAGGGGATAGCGAAATGGGTGCAGTGGGGGGGGTGGAAGGTGCGGGAGGTCGTAGGTTGGAGGAGATTCTATAAGGGCTGTGTCTATTTGGCCATTATCACCTTTTAATGAAAGCACATTGCTGTCAGCATGTTAGTGAGAATCCTCAGTGTCTCCATCCCTCTTTCCCATTGAGCCCTTTACCTGGCATGTTTGGAGTATCTGCACTGGCGACGAGTGACCCCCCTCATCAAAAGTTCCCTGTCGTTACTGTCACTATCACTGGACCAGGAGTCCTCAGTCATCCCCTCACAGTTCCAGCAGACAGGAGATCTCAGCAGGTCCCATACACATAACACCTATGGGTATAAAGCAGTGGAACGTTTAAAGATATGTTTGAAGGTTTGGTTAACAGCAACTTCCTGCCTTTATAATGGATATACAAACTAAGGTGTTCCACGCGAGCGGGATTATGGAGACAATATTGAGCCACAGCATGAGAGAAGAGTAACTATTTGCTCAGTTTTAGGAGGAAAGAGAGGCAGAGATTGAATCCCCGAGTCTAAGGGCTATTGAACTGAGGCACTGCTGCCAATAGTAAGAGGTGGGTCTGCATAAAAGCTGGATGCAGAGAAATGGCAATTCCTGTGTGGGAGGATTGGGCGTGAGCTGAGATTGTTACACAGGAAGAGGCTGAAGACGGCTGAGAGCATGGAATAATTTGTGCAAAGGATGGACATTTTCATTTTGGGGTTTTGGTGGATCTGGAGATCAGAGGGTCGAACGCTGAACTGGATTTGGGACAGGGTTGGACATGGGCTGCAGTTTGGGATCAGCTGAGATTTAGGGAGGGAGGGAGAAAGGGAGCTGCCTGGGAGACGGTCAGAGTATAGAATCCAGGCTGTTGAGGCGTTATGAGGTTTTCAGCAGGGGATATCAAGGGGCAGCAGCTGGCCTCGGGAATTAGTTCATTTGGTCACCAGTCAGTGACGATGGTGCACATTGCATGTGTGGCTGAAGGATCCAGTGAGCAGGTAGACATTGGAGGAAGGTATAGCCTCCACAGTGTCCCCAGTCTGTGTGATAGCCCAGGAATAGGCTGATGGCCAGGCCATATAGCTTTCTGCGATAAAAGGGAATGGGCATTTTTTTATGAATGGATGAGCTCTGAGTAGGAGTTCTGGTGGATCATGTCCAACCCTGTCCCAAATTTGGTTCAGTGTTCCACCCTCTGATCTCCAGATCTGGGGAGGGCCTGAACCACAGTTGCTGCAAATTGCATGAAGTGAGGACAGTTCACACAATGGTCGTGTGGCCGTGCTATTCCAACTACCCATTTGTAAGCAGTTCACAAGGGACCTTGAATCAACAGGAGCAGCCTGAAGTCACGGCACGACCAGGAGCAGATGCATACACAGTTGTACAAGTTTGTTCTGTGGGAGTGGAGACATTTTAGACGGGGTGTGGGGCGGGGGGAGAGATCAGCTTGGGTTTGTGTAGTGAGGCCAGGTTTACACACAGGGATATCATGTCCTCTTGTGCACAGACTTTGGTTTTGAATTCCAGTTACAAATTGATCGCTTCAGTGCTAACTTGAATGGTACAGGCAGCAAAACAGAACTACTCCCATTGCAACACACCTACAAAAAATAAATTCCATGTGATCTGCTCCTGCTGGAGGTTGCTGTTCAGTTTGGTGACTTTAAAGGTGAGCGGGAGCGGGGGCGGTGGTGGGGAGAGGGGGGGGGGGGGGGGGGGCGGTGGTTATTAAAGAGCAAAAACATTGCTTCACCGAAGAGGGAAAATTAATTCTGACGGATGAGGCCTTGAACTGGGATGGCTCGGCTCCACATTTGTTACAAGGCCATTGGTTCATGCACTGCTGTCATGCAACAGTTACCACAGTGAAGAGTCTGGGAGCAGATGCACCATGCCTACAGGAAGTTTCTTATTACCCTGGTAGGGAAAAGACGAATCTCATTCCCCTGGACTAGAGTCCCAATAGAAATACAGAAACTAGAAGCGGGAGTAGGGCCATTCGGCCCTTCGAGCCTGCTCTGTCATTCATTTTGATCATGGCTGATCATCGAATTCAATGTCCTGAACCCCCCTTCCTCCCATATCCCTTGATCCCTTTAGCAACAAGAGCTATATCTAATTTCTTCTTGAAATCAGACAATGTTTTGGCCTCAACTACTTTCTGTGGTATTGAATTCCACACATTCACCACTTTCTGGGTGAAGAGATTTCTCCTCACCTCAGTTTACCCCTTATCCTCAAACGATGACCCCTAGTTCTGGACTCCCCCACCATCAAGAACATTCTTTCTGAATCTACCCTGTCTAACCCTGTTAGAATTTTATAAATTTCTACAAGATCCCCTCTCACTCTTCTAAACTCCAGTGAATATAATCCTAACCAACTTAGTCTGTCCTCATATGACAGACCTGCCATCCCAGGAATCAGCGTGGTAAAGCTTTGCTGTATTCCCTCTATAGCAAGGACATCCTTCCTCAGATAAGGACACCAAAACTGCACACAATACTGCAGGTGTGGCCTCACCAATGCCTTAGACAATTGCAGTAAAACATCCCTATCCTCAAATCCTCTCGCTATGAAGGCTAACATACCATTTGCCTTCCTTACTGCCTGCTGTACCTGCACACTTACTTTCAGCGACTAATGCACGAGGACACCAAGGTCTCGCTGAATATCTACCTCTCTCAATTTACACCCATTCAAATAATAATCCGTCTTCCTATTATTGCTACCAAAGTGGATAATCTCACGTCTGTCCACATTATACTCCCAGATTGCCCAGGAGTCACCAGGAATTACTGACTAATCTTGAGGGCACTACTGCCAGAAACCGAGAAGTATCACTAGAGCTAGAAAGAAAGATTGTGTTCTGATTTTCCTTACAATTTTGTCTACTGATTATAAAACAACACGGAGATAGGACCAGGTGAGGCTGTGTGATGGAACTTCCAGGAATTCACCCAGCCAGAGTCTGAACTTCAGATTATGGGTTGTGGAGAGAGTCCTGTGATGGTGCAGAAATCGCAGCTACATATGAACAGGAAATACTTTCCAGCAGACCCCAGCTCAACGACCCCCTCACCCCAGTCAACTCAACACATAAAAAGCAGGAATAGGCCATTCGGTCCCTCCAGGCTGCTCTATCGTTCAATAAGATCATGGCTGAATTTTGTTCTCCAAAATAAATAGCTTGATTGAATACTCTGGACTCTCTTATGAGGAGTGATGAGTAGAATGGGCCGAGATTATTTGGAGTTTAGAAGAATGATAGGTGATCTCATTGAAATTTATAAAATACTCAGAGGGTTTGACAGAGTAGATGCTGAGAGTTTGTTTTCCTCTAGTTGGAGAGGAACACAGGGGCTCAGAAAAAGTGGGCCAGGCATTTTGGAATGAGAGGAGAAATGTCTTCATTCAGAGAGGGTTGTGAATCGTGGAATATTCTTCACCTCAGAGGGCTGTGGATGAGCCATCACGGACTATATTCAGAGGTTGATAACTTTTGAGCACAAGTCCTTCTGTATGAATGTATGTCTAAGAGGTGTAAGTAAATGAGCTCAACTGATTATCTAATTAATTTTTGTTCTTCCTTATTCCACAAGTGCGTGCATTTACAAGTCAGAAAATTCAAAAAGAAAACTTCATATTTGAGCCCAAAATTCACTGATGTAAACCTCGGCAGGCAAGGCTCACAGACAGTATCAAACAAATGGATCAACGCTTGTTTAAAATAGTCAATTTCGGAAGGTTACAAAACCATACCACTAGCAGACAAACACTGCAGTAACAGGAGTTTCTCTGCTGCTTACTAAAGTGCTTGACTGATTTTCACAGTGTGACCTCTATTTAACCTACCATTTAAATTGAACAATCAATCCCATGGGTCCAAACCATGTAAAGAATCAGCAGCAAAGGGACACATCAGGTGCTGTGGCTCAGTAAGCTTCAGGACAGCTGGTGTCAAGCAGGGACACTGGCGTAGGCCAGCTGCAATGAATGGCTTGCCTCAGTGTGGCAAGGTTCTGTATAATTCAGTAGATTTGCAAAAATGCCCATCCTCCAAGGAGCGGCACAGTGGCAGTGGTTGGGGTGGCACGTTGGCACAGTGGTTAGCACTGCTGCCTTACAGTGCCAGGGACCCAGGTTCAATTCCAGCCTTGGGTCAGTGTCTGTCTGGTCTGCACATTCTCCCCGTGTCTGTGTGGGTTTCCTCCGGGTGCTCCGGTTTCCTCCCACAGTCCAAAGATGTGCGGGTTAGGTGGATTGGCCGTGCTAAATTGCCCCTTAGTGTCAGGGGACTAGCTAGCTTAAATGCATGGGGTTATTGGGATAGAGCCTGGGTGGGATTGTGGTCGGTTCAGACTCTATGGGCCGAATGGCCTCCTCCTGCACTGTAGGATTCTGATTCTGTTATCTATTTTATGAAGGAGGTTTGTGATTTCAAGAACTACTTATATATAGCTCTTGGGGCTAAAGTGATCAAGGGATATGGGGAGAATCAAGATATTGAATTGGATGATCAGCCATGATCAAAATCAATGGCAGAGCAGGCTCGAAGGGCCAAATGGCCTACGCCTACTTCTCATTTCTATTTAAAGCAGTTTGCTTGTAACATTTTATGACAACCAGTCCTGTTGATCGGGCTGACTCGTCCTTTTCCACCTCCATGTTTGAGGGTTGTGTTTTGTCAGTCCTGGCTCCCCTGCTGCTCCGACAATGGGCCGGGGGTACGAGCAAATTATTGCTGAGGCTGGAACACAGCATCACCCAGAAATCTGACACATTGGCCACATCAACCCCTCTCCACTGTTGCCCAGCTCAGTGAGACTGCGCTTGCCATTCCTCCTCATCTAATCATAGCCAGGGAAGCACTGAACACCTCTCTTCCTTCTCCTGCACTGTTGCTGTGCAGTCACTAAGGGTCTATTCCTGACCTCCTCCTATTTCACATCCATGCTGCTCCTTGGTGACATCATCTGAAAACAGAGTCAATTCCACATGTAAAATTCTCCCCAAATTGTCCTGAATGAGTAGAAAGTCCAGTCAAATATTTTCAACACTAAAGGCATCATCTTTGGTCTGTGCCGCACAATTTGCTCTCTTGTACCAACTCAATCGCTCTCCCGGGTTAATGTGTGCAGCTGACGCAGACTGCCCCGAACCCCACAGCCATAACTCACCCTGAAAGGACTTCTCAACTAGGTATCTACATCGTCACAATCTCCTATTTCTACTTCAGTAACATGCTCAACTCCATCCCTGCCTCTGATGCTCATTCCTGCCACTGTTATCTCTGGAATTTATTCCAGTGCTCTCCTGGCGTCCAGTGCTCTCCTGGCTAGCTTTCCACATTCTGCTGCCAGTCTCATTCTTCCCTGTGACTCCCAGACAAGCAATGCCTTGATTTAAAATTCTCATCCTTGTTTCCAAATCCATCCATGGCCTTGCCCCTCCCTATCTCTGTCATCTCCTCCAGCCCCACAACCCTCCGAGATACCTGCACTCCTCGGACTCTGGCTTCCTCTAGCCCCAATTTTAATTACTGCACCAGTGGGGGCTGTACCCATGTCTCAAGTGCTCTCAAACTCTCTGCCTCAGTGCCTCGTTTTCCTTCATTAAGGTCCTCTTAACAAATACCTCTTTGACAAAGCATTTGGCCATTTGCCCTAATATCTTTACGTGTGATTTGGTGTTATAATAGATTTATAAAGCCCCTGAGATGTTTGTTACGTTAAAGGTTCTGGATAAGTTGTTATAGAAAAGCCAATGTTAAGGTTACTGCAGAAAAGGAGATCAAAAGTCAGAGACAAAGCTCACTTAGAATCACAGGATAGTACAGAGCAGGCCATTCAGCCCATCCAGTCTGTTTTGTAAAACAATGTAGTTAGTCCAAGTCTTTCGTTCTTTCCACTTATCCCCACAACATTTTTCTGCTTTCACTGTTTGATGACAGGCACTTGGGTTAAATACTTGAGAACAAATGACAAGAGGCAGTGGAACTGCACCCGTGTAAAAAAACAGCTCGAGAAGAGGCCAGTACATTACAAACAAAACACCTGATAATACCAAGAGATTGCAGGTGATATTAGCAAACTGTCAAAACAGCCTTTAAGAAAGAACTTGTTTATACTTTGCACTTTATTGCAGCCTAGAGATTTTCAAAGGACATCACAACTGTTCAGTGTAAACATTGCTGTGTTTAAAACAGGAATCTCAATGTGAAATGGTGATTCGTTCAGTTAGCTGAGTGGGACACAGGACCTTCATCTTCCAGTCTCCTCTCTGACCATTTCCTCTCTCCACCTCTCCGCTTCCCAACGACGGTTAGGACTGCAAGAAAACTCAGGGATAGGAAACACCGTTAACTTGTAGATGGGTCTTTTTCAGCATGGAGGTCGGTCACCAGTGGAGTGCCCCAGGGAACTGTTCTGGGACCCTTGCTCGTTGTGATTTTTATAAATGACCTGGATGAGGAAGTGGAAGGATGGGTTGGCAGGTTTGCTGATGACACAAAGGTTGGTGGTGGTGTTGTGGATAGTGTAGAGGGATGTCAGCAGTTGCAACGAGATAGATAAGATGCAATACTGGGCAGAGAAGTGGCAGATGGACTTCAACCCAGAGAAGTGTGTGGTGGTTCATTTTGGCAGGTCGAATAGGATGAAAGAATATAATATTGGCAGTGTGGAAGATCAGAAGGATCTTGGGGTCCGGGTTCATAGGACACTCAAAGCAGCGTCGCAGGTAGAGGCTGTAATTAAGAGGGCGTATGGAATACTGGCCTTCATCAATAGAGGAAATGAGTTTAGAAATCGGGAGATAATGCTGCAGATGTATCGGACCCTGGTCAGACCCCACCTGGAGTACTGTGCCCAGTTCTGGTCACTTCATTACAGAAAGGATGTGGAAGCCATAGAAAGGGTGCAGAGGAGATTTTCAAGGATGTTGCCTGGATTAGATGGCATGCCTTATGAGGACAGGTTGAGAGAGCTAGGTCTTTTCTCCTTGGAGAGGCAAAGGATGAGAGGTGACCTGATAGAGGTGTATAAGATGTTGAGAGGTATTGATAGAGTGGATTCTCAGAGGCTTTTACCCAGGGCTGAAATGGTTGCCACAAGAGGTCACAGGTTTAGGGTGCTGAGGAGTAGGTACAGAGGAGATGTTAGGGGCAAGTTTTTCACTCAGAGGGTGGTGGGTGTGTGGAATCGGCTGCCAGTAGTGGTGGTGGAGGCGGATTCGATAGGGTCTTTGAAGAGACTTTTGGATAAGTTCATAGAAGTTGGTAAGATAGAGGGTTATAGGTAAGCCTAGTAGGTAGGGACATGTTCGGTGCAACTTGTGGGCCGAAGGGCCTGTTTGCGCTGTAGCTTTTCTATGTTCTACCGTTAACTTGTAATGACATCAGACTATCCCAGCATTGACTGTGTACACAGCCCCACACCTCGATTCCCATCCCCCACCCTCCTCCCGTCACCCTTTCCCTCATAGTGAAACCCACTACCAGTGATTCCCTTCCCAATGCCCTTTCCCTGGTCACCCCCCCACCCCTTACACACTCCCATTACCCCCTTCAACTCCGCTCCCCTCCCCCTTCCTCACTACCCCACTCCTCCCTCACTTACCCCCATCTCCCATCACTCTCCCCCTCCCCTCCCACCCTCTTCCATCCACCCTCCCCTCCTTTCCTCCCTTCGCTCCTCTTCCCAATCCTCCCTCCCTCTCACCCCTCCCCCACACTCCCTCTCCTACTCCTCCCTTTCTCCTCTCCAGTCCCCATCACCGACCTCGCCCCACAGCCCGAACCCTCTCCCCCACAAAACTCATCCCCCAGCCCCCCTCCAATTCCTGACCCACCTGTCCCCTACTTCACTCCCACTCCCGAGCTCATCTCCCTCCGCTGCCCCCAGCTCATCCCACTCCCCTGTCCATCCTCCCCCCATTATAACCCACCCCATCCACCACCGCATTCCACCCCACCTCATTCTTCCCCCTACCACATTCCCCTCTTGCCCCACCTCATTATCCCATTCCCCTCACCTTGTCCCCCTCTCACCTTATTTCTTCCCCTCTCCATCCACCATATATCCCCCCTCACCTCATTTCCCCCAAATCATTTAACTCTCCCCCATCTCATATCCTCCTCCCCCACTTCATTTACCCCCATCTCATTTCCCCTTCACTCCCTCCTCCCCCTCATATCATGCCTCGTATCCCACCTCCCCCTCGTATTCCCCCCTCCACACGTCTCCCCTCCCTCTCCTCATATCCCCCCTCTTATGCACCCCCCCTCGTATCCCCCTCCCCGCGTATCCCTACCCTCCCCCTCGTATCCCCCCATCCCCATGTCTCCCCCTCCCCTTCATGTCCCCCTTTGTATTCCCCCATCCCTTCATATCCCCCCTTGTATTCCCCCATCCCTTCATATCCCTTGTATTCCCCCCTCCCCTTCGTAGTCCCCACCCGTATCCCACCTCCCCCTCGTATCTTCACCCCCTTATACCTCCTCGTAGCTCCAGCTCCCCCTCATATCCCCCCTCCCCTTCGTATCTCTCATTCCTCTCCTATACTCACCTCGTATACCCTGTCCCCTTGTATCCCTCCCCCTTGTCTCCACCTCCCATCCCCCCCTCGTATCCTCCCCCTTCTATCCTCTTGCCCCTCGTTTTCCCCCCTCCCCTCGTATCTCTCCACTCGTCTCCTCCGTCCTCCTCCGATACCTCTCCCATTCCCCCCTCCCATCTCCTTCCCCTTCATATACCCCCTTCCCCCCTCTTATCCCACCTTCCATTCACAGAATCGCAGAATACCACATTGAAGAGGCCCTTCGGCCCATCAAGTCTGCACTAATGCATGAAATGCCCTGACCTGCCCATCTAATCCCACTTGCCAACACTTGGCCCATAGCCTTGAATGTTATGTTGTGCCAAGTACTCATCCAGGTACTTTTTAAAGGATGTGAGGTATCCCGCCTCCACCACCCTCCCAGGCAGTGCATTCCAGACAGTCACCACCCTCTAGGCAAAATAGTTTTTCCTCAAATCCCCCATAAGCCGCCCACCCCTCAGTTTTAACTTGTGTCCCTTCGTAACTGACCCTTGAACTGAGGGGAACAGCTGCTCCCTATCCATCCTGTCCATGCCCCTCATAATCTTGAACACCTCAATCAGGTTGCCCTCAGCCTTCTCTGCTCCAATGAAAACAACCCAAGCCTACCCAATCTCTCTTCATAGTTTAAATATTCCATCCCAAGCAGCAGCCTGGTGAATCACCTCTACACCGGCTCCATTGCGTTCACGTCCTTCCTATAATGTGGTGACCAGAACTGCACACAGTACTCCAGCTGTGTCCTCACCAAAGTTCTATACAATTTCATCGTGACCTCTCTGCTTTTGTAATCTACACCCCGATTGATAAAGGCGACTGTGCCATATGCCTGTTTCACCACCCTATTAACCTGCCTTTCCGCCTTCGGAGATCTATGGACAACACGCCAAGGTCCCTTTGTTCTTCAAAACGTCCCTTTCATCGTGTATTTTCTTGTCAAATTACTCCTTCCAAAGTGCATCACCTCACACTTTTCAGGGTTAAATTCCATCTGCCACTTATCTGCCCATTTGACCATCTCGTCTATATTTTCCTGTAACTCAAGACACTCAACCTCACTGTTAACCACCTGGCCAGTCTTTGCGTCATCGGCAAACTTACGGATTCTACCCCCCACATAGTCATGTCATTTATATAAATGATGAACAATTGGGGGCCCAGCACGGACCCCCGTGGTACACCACTGGTCACTGGCCTCCAGTCACAAACGCAGCCATCTGTCACCACCCTCTATCTCCTACCACTCAGCCAATTATGAATTCACCTTGTCAGATCACCCCGTATTCCATGTGCATTAGTCTTCTTAATAAGTCTCCCATGTGGGACTTTGTCAAAGGCCTTGCTGAAATCCATGTAAACTATACGAGCTGCACTACCCTCATCCTCACCCCTGGTTACATGCTCAAAACATTCAATCAAATTTGTGAGGTATGACCTACGTCTGACAAAACCATGCTGACTATCCCTGATCAAACCTTGCCTCTCCAAATGGAGATAGATTCTCTCCTTCAGAATCTTCTCCAGTAGTTTCCCAACCACAGACGTGCGACTCACTGGTCTGTAGTTCCCTGGCTTGTCTCTACAACCTTTTTTAAATAGTGGGATCACAGCTGTTCTCCAGTCCTCTGGCACCGCCCCGCTGGCCAGGTAGGAATTAAAAATTTGGGTCAGAGCCCCTGCAATTTCCTCCCTTGCCTCCCACAACAGCCTGGGACACAATTCATCCGGACCTGAGATTTGTCCACTTTTAAACCCGCAATAGCTCCAATACCTTGTCACTCCCTATAATAATTTGCTCCAGAGCCTCACAGTCTCTCTCTCTCCTCGAGTTCCATAACTACCCCCTCATTCTCATGGGTGAAGATAGATGTGAAATATTCATTTAACATCCTCCCAATGTCCTCTGCCTCCACCCACAGATTTCCCGCTTGGTCCCTAATGACCTCTTCCCCTGGTCATCCTCTCCCCATTGATATATTTATAGAATATCTTAGGATTCCCCCTCCCCCTCGTATCCCCCCTCCCCTCCCCCTTGTACCCCTCCTCCTCGTATCCACCTACCCTTTGTATCCCCCACCCACATCCCCCTCCTATACCCTATCGTATCCCCCTCCCCTCCTATCCCCCCATACCCTCCAACCTCTTGTATCCCCACCCACTTGTACCCCCTCCCCCTATACCCCATCCCCTCATATCCCCCCTCCCCCTCGTATTCCCCCTCCCCCAAACCCCCCTTGTATTCCCACTCCTCCAACCCCCCCACAGCCCCAAGCATTTCCCTCTCCCCCTCCTATGCCCCCCTCATAACCCACCCCTCAAATCCCCTCCCTCGTATTATTCCTCCACCCCATCCCCCTCCCCCCCACCCCTCCTATCCCCAGCTCCCCCTCATTCCCCCTTCCTTTATAGCCCCATATCACCCCTCCCCCTTGTATCCCCTCATATGCCCTTCTCCCTCATATCCCCCTCCTCGAATCCCCCCACCTCCCCCTCGTATCCCTCCTCCCCTCAAAGCCTTATCACCTCTCCCCCTTCTATCCCCCGCCCCACATATTCCCCCCTCATATCCCTCCCCTCCTCATATTTTCCACATATTCCCCCTCCCCTCCCTCATCTTATCCTTCCCACCGTCTGATCACCCCTCCCCCCCCATCCCCAGCTCCCCCTCATTTCCCTCCCTCATAGCCCCGTATCACCCCCTTGTATATCCCTGTCCTCCATCCCCCACCCCTTCCTATCCCCCCTCCTGCCCCACCCCCTCCTTTCCCCCACCCCTCCTCCTATCCCCCACCCCTCCTCCTATCCCCCCTCCTGCCCCACCCCCTCCTCCTCCTATCCCCCCTCCCCCACGTATCCCACCTCCCCTCATTGCCCCATATCACCACTCTCCCTCCTGTCCCCCAGCCCCTCATATTCCCCCTTCCCTTGTAACCCTCCCCTCGAATCCCCTCCCACCCCTAATCCCCCTCCTTTCCCCCCTCAGCCCCTCCTAACCCCGTCGTATCCCCACCTCCCCCTCGTTTCCCCCCTTCCATCATAGCCCCGTCTCCACCCACCCTAAGTCTCGGCCCCGCTCTCTGTGAGGTACACAGCCTCCCCCCCCCGGGTTACTCACCCACAGACAAGCGCAACCCAGCCTCACTGCAGCCTCCGCAACAGCATTCCACAGCGCCCCCTGCGGCCCGGAGGAGCGGGCATTGCGCCCCCTGCGGCCCGGAGGAGCGGGCATTGCGCCCCCTGCGGCCCGGAGGAGCGAGCACTGCTTCCCCCTGCGGCCTGGAGAAGCGAGCACAGCGCCCCCTGCGGCCCAGAGAAGCGAGTACTGCTCCGTCGGCGGCCTGGAGGAGCGAGCACTGCGCCCCCTGCGGCCCAGAGAAGCGAGTACTGCTCCGTCGGCGGCCTGGAGGAGCGAGCACTGCGCCCCCTGCGGCCCGGGAAAGCGAGCACTGCGCCCCCTGCGGCCAGGAGGAGCGCGCACTGCGCCCCCTGCGGCCTGGAGGAGCGAGCACTGCTCCGTCTGCGACCTGGAGGAGCGAGCACTGCGCCCCCTGCGGCCTGGAGGAGCGCGCACTGCGCCCCCTGCGGCCTGGAGGAGCGAGCACTGCTCCGTCTGCGACCTGGAGGAGCGAGCACTGCTCCGTCTGCGACCTGTAGGAGCGGGCACTGCTCCGTCTGCGACCTGGAGGAGCGGGCACTGCGCCCCCTGCGGCCCGGAGGAGTGGGACCACAGCGCGGCCGGGAGGATTAGCTCCACCAATCTTCAACAATCAGTCTTATTCACTGGCCCTGACAATGGGCCAAATCTCACACCTGGTGTTGTGAGACTTCTTACTGTGCCCACCCCAGTCCAACGCCTGCATCTCCCCATAATGGGCCAAATGGCCTCCTTTAGTACTTTATAATCATAAGGCCATAAGACATAGGAGCAGGATTAGGCCACTCGGCCCATCGAGTCTGCTCCGCCATTCAATAATGGCTCATATTTTTTTCATCCCCATTCTCCTGCCTTTTCCCCGTAACCCCTGATCCCCTTATTGATCAAGAACCTATCTATCTCTGTCTTAAAGACACTCAATGACCCGGCCTCCACAGCCTTCTGCGGCAAAGAGTTCCACAGATTCACCACTCTCTGGCTGAAGAAATTCCTCCTCATCTCTGTTTTAAAGGATCGTCCCTTTAGCTTGAAATTGTGCTCTCTGGTTCTAGTTTTAGGCTCCGAAAGCTTGTGTGGCTTTTGGTACCAAATAAACCTGTTGGACTTTAACCTGGTGTTGTTAAACTTATTACTGTGTTTACCCCAGTCCAACGCTGGCATCTTCACATCATGACTAGTTTTTCCTATCAGTGGAAACATCCTCTCCACGTCCACTCTATCCAGGCCTTGCAGTATCCTGTAAGTTTCAATAAGATCCCCCCTCATCCTTCTAAACTCCAACGAGTACAGACCTAGAGTCCTCAACCGTTCCTCATACGACAAGCTCTTCATTTTGGGGATCATTCTTGTGAACCTCCTCTGGAGCCTTTCCAAGGCCAGCACATCCTTCCTTAGATACGGGGCCCAAAACTGCTCACGATACTCCAAAATGGGGTCTAATCAGAGTCTTATACAGCCTCAGAAGTACATCCCTGCTCTTGTATTCTAGCCCTCCTGGCATGAATGCCAACATTGCATTTGCTTTCCTAACTGCCGACTGAACCTGCTCGTTAACCTTAAGAGAATCTTGAACAAGGACTCCCAAGTTTCTTTGTGTTTCTGATTTCCTAAGCATTTTCCCATTTAGAAAATAGTCCATGCTTCCATTCCTCCTTCCAAAGTGCATAACCTCACACTTTTCCACATTGTAATCCATCTGCCACTTCTTTGCCCACTCTCCTAACCTGTCCAAGCACCCCCTGCTTCCTCAATACTATCTGTCCCTCTACATATCTTTGTATCATCCGCAAATTTAGCAATAGTGCCTTCAGTTCCTTCCTCCAAATCGTTAATGTACATTGTGAAAAGTTGTGCTCCCAACACTGACCCCTGAGACACACCACTAGTCACCGGCTGCCATCCTGAAAAAGATCCCTTTATCCCCACTCTCTGTCTTCTGCCAGTCAGCCAATCCTCTATCCATGCCAGGATCTTACCCTTAACACCATGGGCACTTAACTTATTTAACAGTCTCCTATGCAGCACCTTGTCAAAGGCCTTTTGGAAATCTAAATAAATCACAGCCACTGGTTCTCCTTTATCTAACTTCCTTGTCACCCCCTCAAAGAACTCAAAAAGATGTGTCAGACATGACTTCCCCTTGACAAGGCCGTGCCGACTCAGTCCTACTTTATCATGCACTTCCAAGTACTCTGAGATCTCATCTTTAATAATGAACTCTAAAATCTTGACAATGACTGAAGTCCGGCCTATGATTTCCCATCTGCTGCCTCCCTCCCTTCTTAAACAGTGGTGTTACATTAGCTACTTTCCAGTCCTCTGGTGCCCTCCCTGCCTCCAGTGATTCCTGAAAGATCACCACCAATACCTCCACAATTTCCTCAGCTATCTCTTTTAGAACACTGGGGTGTAGTCCATCTGGTCCAGGTGATTTATCCAACTTCAGACCTTTCAGTTTCCCCAGAACCTTCTCCTTAGTGATGGCCACTACACTCACCTGTGTCCTCGACTCTCCGGGAGCTCTGGCATCCCACTGGTATCTTCCACTGTGAAGACTGATGCAAAGTAACTATTCAGTTACTCTGTCATTGCTTTGTTTCCTATTATTACTTCTCCAGCCTCATTTTTCAGTGGTCCAATGCTATTTTTGTCTCTCTTACCTTTCATATATTGAAAAAAACTCTTCCTATCTTCTTTTATATTACTAGCTAGCTTACACTCATATTTCACCTTCTCCCCCCTTATTGCTTTTTTAGTTGTCCTCTGCTCGCTTTTAAAGGCTTCCCAATCCTCTGGCTTCCCACTAATCCTCGCCACTTTGTATGCTTTTTCTTTTGCTTTTATGCTGTTCCTGACTTCCCTCGTCAGCCATGGATGCCTTGTCCTCCCCTTAGCATGTTTCCTCCTCCTTGGGATGAATTTCTGTTGTGCCTCTCAAAAACTCCTACCACTGTTGTTCCACTGTCTTCCCTGCTCGGCTCCCTTTCCAATCAACTCTGGCCAGCTCCTCCCTCATGTCTTTGTAGTTACCTTTATTTAATTGTAATACCGTTACATCTGATTCCAGCTTCTCCCTCTCAAACTGCAGGGTAAATTCTATCATATTGTGATGACTGCTCCCCAAGGGTTCCTTCACCTTAAATTCTCTAATCAAGTCTGCCTCATTACACATCACCAAATCCAGAATTGCCTGTTCCCTAGTGGGCTCCGACACAAGCTGCTCCAAAAAACCATCTCTTAGACATTCCACAAATTCCTTTTCTTGGGATCCACTACCTACCTGATTTTCCCAGTCCACCTGCATATTGAAGTCCCCATGATTATTGTAATATTGCCTATCCTATCTCCTGATTTATTTTCTGCCCCACATCCTGACTACTGCTAGGGGGCCTGTACATAACTCCCATCAGGGTCTTTTTACCTTTGTGATTCCTCAACTCTACCCACAGAGATTCTATGCCTTCTCATCCGATATCACTTCTTGCTATCGATTTAACTTCATTCCTTACTAACAATGCAACCCCGCCCCCTTTGCCCATCTGCCTGCCCTTCCGATAGGACACATATCCTTGGATATTTAGATCCCAGCCCTGTCTCTGTGGTGCCCATAGCATCGTACCGGCCAATTTCAATGTGCGCAACCTTGTTCTGTATACTGTGCGCATTTAGGTACAACACCTTCAGTCCCGCATTGACCACCTCCCTTCTCATACTTGTCACCTTTTTTGCTCTGCCTGAAGTTAGATTCTTGCCACCTTCTATACTCTCTCATCGAATGATGTCCTTTGGGAAATGTGGTAGAGGGAATAAATTTGGTTCAATGTGAAGAATTAGTTGGTGCGGGTGTCAGCTTGACTAACCCAATGTATTAGATTTCAGACTTTCATTGTTTATTTTAACCCAATACAAACCATTTATCAGGTTGACTGCCATTTGGATCTCTTTTTTAGTTATTTGATGTCATTCCTTCCTCTTGTGAAACTTTTGACTCCTCACTGGGATTTGGTTCCGTGACTGCCGAACGGTCTCTGGAAATCTCTGAGGGGTGAGCCTGGACAGTGACCGTCATGGACTATATTCCCATTGTGGTGTCCATTGCATCCCCACCCCCATCCCTCCACCCTAACGTCACTTTCCAGTACCAATCACAAGTTGTATTGTGGTCACATAAACAATTTAACAGGCAAATGGAGTGGGAGTCTTAAGTGTGCTGCTATACAAACGTGTGCTAGTATACAAAAACTGTGCTGGTATACAACATGTGGAGATGCCGGCATTGGAGTGGGGTGGGCAACACAGGTTTAAATTCCAACAGGTTTATTTGGTGTCAGGAGCTTTCGGAGCGCTGCTCCTTTATCAGGTGAGTCACCTGATGAAGGGGCAGCGCTCTGAAAGCTCGTGATACCAAATAAACCTGTTGGACTTTAACCTGGTGTTGTGAGACTTCTTACGGTACACAAAAATTATGCTTCAGTTATATGAAGTTTTGGGCACTGCACTTCAAGAAGGAGATATTGGCCTTGGAGTCAAAGTGGTTACATGACAGATTTTCCAGAATGATGTGGGAAGATGGTGGCATAATGGTAATGGTAGTGGACTAGTAATCCAGAGGCTCTGGAGACACAGATTCAAATCCCACCATAGCAGCTGGTGGAATTTGAATTCAATTAATAAAAATCTGGAATATAAGCTAGTGACCATTATCATCAATTGTCTGTCTGTGTGGAGTTTGCACATTCTCCCCCGGGTGCTCCGGTTTCCACAGTCCAAAGGTGTGCGGAATTGGGCAGGTGTCCCTTTAGTGTCCAAAGATATTTAAGTTAGGTAGATTAGCCATGGTACATGCTGGGGTTACAGGGCCACCTGTAAACAGTAACAATATGAATTGTACACAGGGTGCTCTCTAATTGGGCACATATTTCGGGAGCAGGAAAGAAACCCAATCTTCACCTTCTCGAGGGAAACTGGGAGTGAACAGAAAGATGCTGGCCGTACCAGCAAAACCACATTCTGGATTAAAGAACACTGAATATGCCTTTCACGGCACCGTGTTCTGGGGAGGTTCTACACTCGCACACACAGAGCTGAGATCCAACTTCCAAGGGGAATGTGTAGCTGAGTCTGTGACACAATCACTGGTCTTTACGGTAAACAAGGTCCATTGCCATTATACTGCTTTCTATAAGACAAGTCTGTCCAGTCCCTTTCTTCAGCTCACCTTCTCCTATACCTTTATGAATTGTTCTTTCTCCAATATTTATCCATTCCCTCTTTAAACATTGTTTACGATTGTGTTTCTGCCACATGGGATTTCCATGTCCTGACAAAGCAAAATGTGTAAAATAAAATCCCCCAATCGCTTTTCATTCTGTTGATTTTTATAATTTCACACTCAGTCTTTCCATATTTCCTTCAACTCAAATCCGCAGCCTTTCTCCTGTGAATCCTGGTCACCAATTGAAGTGTAATGGAGGCTGGAGGGAGCTGCAGTTCCCTTCTCTCTCCTCCCAGTTCCCGCTCCTTCCATTTTCTCCCGTTCTTGTCGCTCCCACCAGCTTTCACTGTGCTGCCCACTTTCTCCTGTCTATTCCCTGCTGTTTACTCAATTGCCCCCATCTAACTCTTGCCCCCTCCCCCTCCTCTTTCTCTCCTGTCCACGGCCTGCTTTGAAATCTCTGCTCTCTTGGCTATGCCTGTAGTTTTTTTTTTAGTGTCACAATAGCTTACGTTAACACTGCAGTGAAGTTACTGTGAAAATCCCAGGAAATGAGAAAAACTACAAAAGCGCTGAAGCAAAAGACTGTATTTTAATTGTGATATTTTACAGGCAGAGGAAGCAGCCACCAGACCAGATGTGAACCAGTTACCAGACTGAGGACTAACACTGAGTGAACAAGCAGCACGCACAGCTGTTCATGTGCGATTGCTTCAGTCTGGGGAAGTGAAAGGTATTTCGCTCAGACACCCTGCCTCTTGGAATATTCCAGAAACCGCTGATTGGTTAAGACTTCTCTCTCATGCTGGCAAGGGTGAAGGCCTGTGTTTGACCTCTGTGGGGTCGTTGCTTCCTCGTGCATGGTCTGCTTGGTGGGCAGTAGGCTGTCTGGCCAGTTCCTCCTGCTGGCAGTGTGGACGCCACTCATGGCATTGTTCAGCCACATCAGGCGCTTGAGCTGCTCCATCGCCTTCCCCTTGTCGTGTAGGAGCTGGTGCTCTGTCACCGTCCGTTTACTAAAAGACAAACAAGACCACCCAGGGCCTGGGTTACCAACTCTGGCTGTGCATGTTCCTGGAGGTTTGTCACATGACCTCCCTCCTCTAAGTGCCACTTCCCCCACTCCCCCCCCCCGCCCCCCCACCCGCACCCCACTGAACTCTCCAAACATTGGTCATCCAACATGTCCATTCTCAGGGTGCCTCTTCCACTAATCGCTACCTGATTGGATAATTCTTGGACAATCAGTCCAATGACCTTTTCTTCTTCAAGAATTTTATAAGTAAGCAGTTAAAATATTCAAAGTAATGGAAAAAGAAACACATCATCTTAATGCCCCAATGATTTTTGATCTGAATTGCTCACTGCAATGTCCTGTTTAAGAAGGGAGGGAGGCAGCAGACGGGAAATTATAGGCCGGTTAGCCGGACTTCAGTCATTGGCAAGATTTTGGAGTCCATTATTAAAGATGAGATCGTGGAGTACTTGGGAGTGCATGATAAAACAGGACTGAGTCAGCACAGCTTTGTCAAGGGGAGGTCATGTCTGACAAATCTGTTAGAGTTCTTTGAGGAGGTAACAAGGAAGTTAGATAAAGGAGAACCAGTGGACGTGGTTTATTTAGATTTCCAAAAGGCCTTTGACAAGATGCCGCACAGGAGACAGTTAAATAAGTTAAGAGCCCGTGGTGTTAAGGGTAAGATCCTGGCGTGGATAGAGGATTGGCTGACTGGCAGAAGGCAGAGAGTGGGGATAAAGGGGTCTTTTTCAGGATGGCAGCAGGTGACTAGTGGTGTGTCTCAGGGGTCAGTGCTGGGACCACAAGTTTTCACAATATACATGAACGATTTGAAAGAAGGAACTGAAGGCACTGTTGTTAAGTTTGCAGATGATACAAAGATATATCGAGGGACAGGTAGTATTGAGGAAGCAGGGGGGCTGTAGAAGGACTTGGACAGGTTAGGAGAGTGGGCAAAGAAATGGCAGATGGAATACAATGTGGAAAAGTGTGAGGTTATGCACTTTGGAAGGAGGAATGGAGGCATAGACTATTTTCTAAATGGGGAAATGCTTAGGAAATCAGAAACACAAAGGGACTTGGGAGTCCTTGTTCAAGATTCTCTTAGGGTTAACGTGCAGGTTCAGTCGGCAGTTAGGAAAGCAAATGCAATGTTAGCATTCATGTTGAGAGGGCAAGAATACAAGAGCAGGGATGTACTTCTGAGGCTGTATAAGGCTCTGGTCAGACCCCATTTGGAGTATTGAGAGCAGTTTTGGGCCCTGTATCTAAGGAAGGATGTGCTGGCCTTGGAAAGGCTCCAGAGGAGGTTCACAAGAATGATCCCTGGAATGAAGAGCTTGTCGTATGAGGAATGGTTGAGGACTCTGGGTCTGTACTCGTTGGAGTTTAGAAGGATGAGGGGGAATCTTATTGAAACTTTTAGATGCGGCGAGGCTTGGATAGAGTGGACGTGGAGAGGATGTTTCCAGTAGTAGGAAAAAACTAGAACCAGAGGGCACAACCTCAGGCTAAAGGGGATCCTTTAAAACAGAAATGAGGAGGAATTTCTTCAGCCAGAGAGTGGTGAATCTGTGGAACTCTTTGCCGCAGAAGGCTGTGGAGGCCAGGTCATTGAGTGTCATTAAGACAGAGATAGATAGGTTCTTGATTAATAAGGGGATCAGGGGTTATGGGGAAAAGGCAGGAGAATGGGGATGAAAAAAATATCAGCCATGATTGAATGGCGGAGCAGACTCGATGGGCCGAGTGGCCTAATTCTACTCCTATGCCTTATGGTCTTATGAATCTACAATTCCTGGAGAAATTGGATTTAATTGTGCAACAAGTAGGTAGCTGGACATCAGGAGGAATTCCCCTGCTTTTCTGTGAACCTTTGGCGCTTGCCCCATAAGGCAAAGGGCAAACAGAGCCTCAGTTAAATTCCCAAATGTCGCAGGACAAACAAAGGGGTTAGCAACCTTATCCCAGGAGCTAGTCTTCATTCAGAACTAGCAATCCTAACATTCACTCCTAACACCCAGACAGGTTTCTGCTAAGGCAGCTGTTATTCCTATTGCACACACTGACTTTGCCTAGTTTCAGATATAAAACCAAGATTAAACCCAATAAAACCATGCCACCTTCATTGATTTCACTCACCCTGGTTCTCAATCATGCCTCAGAATGTAGCACTCATGCCTCTGCCTCAGAAGATGATGAGTTCAAGTCCTAATTCAGACATTTGAGTGCACAATCCAGGTGTGCATTGCTGAGCAAGTGCTGCACTGTCAGTGGTGCCATCTTTGAATGTTAAACTCGGGCCCCAGTTTTACCCTTTTGGGTGGATGTAAAAGATCCCGCTGCTCTATTTTGAAGAAGAGTTATCCCTGGTGTCCTGGCCAATAATTATCCCCCAACATCTGGATAGAAATTGTCCCATTGGGCAGACGCAGCATGAGTTCATGAAAGACAGGTCTTGTTTAACTACAGTGGACAATGGGGAACTGGTGGATGTGGTGTATCTGGGTTTCCAGAAGGCACTCGACAAGGTGCTGCACAAAAGGCTGCTGCATAAGATAAAGGTGCACAGTGTTACGAGTAACGTATTAGCATGGATAGAGGATTGGTTAACTAACAGAAAGCAAAGAGTGCGGGTAAATGGGTGTTTTTCTGGTTGGCGATCAGTGACTAGTGGTGTGCCTCAGGGATCAGTGTTGGGACCGCAATTGTTTACAATTTACATAGATGATTTGGAGTTGGGGACCAAGTGTAGTGTGTCAAAATTCACAGATGACACTAAGATGAGTGGAAGAGCAAAGTGTGCAGTAGACACAAAGTCTGCAAAAGGATATAGATAATTTAAATGAGTGGGCAAGGGTCTGGCAGATAGAGTACAATTTTGGTAAATGTACAGTCATCCATTTTGGTAGGAGTAACAGCAAAATGGACTATTATTTAAATGTTAAAAATTTGCAGCATGGTGCTGTGCAGAGGGATCTGGGTATCCTTGTGCATGAATCGCAAAAACTTGATTTGCAGGTGCAGCAGGTAATTAAGAAGGCAAATGAAATTTTGTACTTCATTGCTAGAGTTTAAAAACAGGGAGGTTATGTTGCAGCTGTATAAGGTACTGGTGAGACCACACCTGGAGTACTATGTACAGTTTTGGTCTCATTACTTGAGAAAGGATATACTGGCACTGGAGGGGGTGCAGAGGAGATTCACCAGGTTGATTCCGGAGTTGAGAGGGTTGGCTTATGAGGAGAGACTGAGTAGATTGGGACTATACTCATTGGAATTTAGAAGAATGAGGGGGGATGTTATAGAAACATAAAATTATGAAGGGAATAGATAAGATAGAAGCAGGGAGGTTACTTCCATTGGCAGCTGAAACTAGAACTAGGAGGCATGGCCTCAAAATAAGGGGGAGCAGATTTAGTACTGAGTTGAGGAGGAACTTCTTCAGCCAAAGGGTTGTGAATCTGTGGAATTCCCTGCCCATCTGAATGTTTTTAAGACAAAGATAGATAGATTTTTGAACAGTAAAGGAATTAAGGGTTATGGTGAGTGGGCGGGTAATTGGTTCTGAGTCCATGAAAAGATCAGCCATGATCTTATTGAATGGCTCGAGGGGCCAAATGATCTACTCGTGCTCCTAGTTGTTATGTTCTTCTGTTCAACCCATGTCACTTGGATAGATGATCTGATCTTTATGTCACTGCCATTTGTGGGATCTTGCTCTGCACAACTTGGCTGCTGCGTTTCCTACATTCCAACAGTGACCACACTCTGTACTCAGTGGCCATAACGTCATGAGATTGTCAGACTGTCTCAGGGCCCTGTTTACTTTGACTGCTTCAATGTCCTAACTATTCGCCCTTTGGGTGAAAAAGATGTCTCCCTCCAAATTCTTACCTTTCTTACCCCTGTCTTCTTAACCCTACAACTCTTCTCTGCAATGAACAATTGGATGAGGATTTCTGATTCCCAGTTTCTCCCCTTTTCCAAAGAGAATGGATGTGGGTAGGAGGATGTCTTTTTTCCTTTGTTTATTGCACAGATACACATGGGCACAGCACCTGGAGAGAATTCAGACGGGCAGAGCAATGGACATCAGGGATACTCCATTCTGTGCAGTGTCCTCTCAGTCCCATGTGATCCAATGTGGCAGGAGAGAAATCTGTCCCCAACAAGTTAAATATCCTCACCATTTCCCAGAAACATCAACTCCGGAAATCATTAACACCTCAAAGATTCCCAAGGCCAGGAATATCCTTGTTCTGATTGGATTGCACCCTGAATATCGGTAATAGAATTTTTATATTTGCTTTCTAGTTTCGACCATTGAAATGAAGTCCCAGTCTTTTATCAACTGTCCAGAGACATTCTTTTATGAACTCAGGATGTAACTTCAAGCCGATGGCCAGAATTCTCCAGGTGTGGCGGGTCCCATCACAGCAGATGTGGCAAACCAACCAAACCATTCATTGACTTTGACAGCACTGGAAGATCCCACTGGTAGGCGGGGCTGGAAGATCCCACCCAATGAAACAGCAATCTGAGGCATTGTTCTAATGTAGGTAACATGGCAGCCAATTTGAGCACAGCAAGATCCCACAGCTAGCAGATTCAGATTTGAGCTGAAGGATAAATAGTGGCCAGAACTCCCTTGGTCTTCTTTGAGAAAGTGCATTGGTTTAATGTCTCACCCAAAAGGTGTCACCTCTGACAGTGTAGCATTCCCCCGGGGAGACCCATGGAAGCTCAGGCGGCACGGGTAAAGTTTAAACATGCATCCCTTTATTTTCAAGTTTTTTTGGTGCAGAATATTAACAGGTCAAGGTTTACCCATCAATGAAATAATGGCCCCAACAGCAGCCCATCCTAAAATACTCAGCCCACAGACCTAAACAGGAAGAAACTGGAATATTTATGAAACATTCATTTTGAAATCCTGTTTCTCTACAGATTGAACCAACACACTGGGCAGTTAATGAAAATTAACTACTTACTTTTCTACTGGATTCTGTGATCTGACCGAGCAGCAGAGCAGAAAAATGACAGTAAAGGTCAGAGCCTGGCTGGGGAACAGCATCGTACACACCAGTCCTGTGTTTAAACCAGACACAGATGGACATGAACAACCAGAGTGGACCAAAAGTCTCCTAGCCCCTTCCTCACACAACTAACTTGGCTTACCAATACTTTCACACCCCGGCACATTCTGGAACAAGTGTTAATGTTTATTTATTAGTGTCACAGATTAACACCGCAATGAAGTTACTGTGAAAATCCCCTAGTCGCCACACTCCGGCGCCTGTTCAGGTACACTGAGGGAGAATTTAGCTTGGCCGATGCACTTCATCAGCACGTCTTTCAGACTGTGGGAGCAAACCGGAGCACCTGGAAGAAACCTGTGCAGACTCTGCACAGACAGTGACCCAAGCTGTGAGGCAGCAGTGCTAAGCACTGTGTCACTGTGCTCTCTGAATTGAGAGGAAACTCCCGTACAAATGTGGACCTCAGCCAAGGGAAATCACAAGAAAGACATATTTGTACCAAACAACCATGAGGATGGTCAAAAACAATGGGTAGCGCTTTCTCTTGGCATGAGCATGACTGAGAAAGGAATCTGAGGTCATACAGAGCAGGACATACTTCTCAAAGAGGGAGGAACTGGAGAAGGGCTCTCAGCAGAAGATCGTATCTGCAGGCGGCCATATCTGCAGGAGGCCATATCTGCAGTGGGTTTTTAGGGAGAGGATCTGTTGGAGAACAGGTTGTAGGAGCACTGTCATGCCCTGGAAGCCCATTTTCCTTTTTACCCAGGGTCAGACTCAACTTCCACAGGAGTAAGCTGAGATTGCAATGCCCTTTTTCTGAGCTTCCTTTGTAGCACTCAGAGATTGGGTGGACACTGACTGTGCTGCAGTAGAAACTGAGACATTGGCCATATCAGATGCTACAACATGGTTGGCCCCACAGTTATGCTGATGGGGATGGTGGAAGGATGGGATCCAAGCTTTGTGCAAATTCCAGTGCTAAGTGTGTGATGCACTCTGCCATTCTCCTCAGTATGGAATGCAGCTTTTCTGATTCGTTTAGTTGCACACCAAACATGTGAATGGGTAAATTATTCAGCCTTCTGGTTCCCATCAAAGTCATCAGCTGAGTCTTCTGTAGCAGACTCGATGGGCCTTTTCTGCACTGTATGTCTCTATGAATTCATGCACAACCTCGCCCTCCATCAGACTAACACCTGAGTTACCTTTGTCCTCTCCCTTGCTGCAGTATATTGGTGCCCAGTATCTCACGATGCACAAATCCTGTCTCCACGCTACCATAGAGTTAATTTGATTTGATTTTGATTTGATTTGATTTATTATTGTTACATGTATTAGCATACAATGAAAAGTATTGTTTCTTGCGTGCTATATAGACAAATCCCAACAGAATCCCGAAAGTGCAGAAAGAGGCCATTCAGCCCATCAAGTCTGCACTGACTGTCCCAGGCCCTCCTCTCCGCCCTATCCCCATACATTTACTAATCCACCTAATACACATCTCCAGATACCAAGGCGCAATTTACCCTTTATAGTACGGGGAAATGCCAGTATCAGGGCTGCTGTTGTGACTATGGGATGAAGTGACAGTGTGTCTATGGGCGGGGTTGCAATTCCTGAATGTGTGAAAGGGACAAGGGTAAGATTGTGATACGGGAAATGAGTGCATGCATGAACTATCTGCAGCTCCTCAGTCAGAGAGACCCTGCGACTGGCGGAAGGGGGCGAGAAGAAGGGTGATTAGATATACAGGTTGGGCCCATCCCATAATCCTCCAGTGGGGTTCAAACAGTCAGACAGACCTGTCCCTCTGCTTCGCTCTACCGCCTCCAGTGGTACAAGAGAGAGGGAAGCACTTCAGTGAATGTCATTAATGTCATAATGTTTGGCTGATCTGGTTGTTAGGGTTGAAATGCTGCCAATGTGCACAGACTGTGAGCTGTGCATTGAAGGCTTGTAACAGTGTGTGAGGCTGAAGTGAAGCTATCAATCCTAAATGTTAGAGATTATTCGTAGAGAAGTGAAAGGGTTGTGATGAAGTGAGTAGTGTGAAGGCCAGTGGTGCGGTAGCAGGAACTAGCACTTGAAGCTGTGTTCAATGACCTTTACAACTCACAGGAGTTCATTAAGCTTTGACCTGAATTGCGTTCTGATCTTTGGGATACACTGTTGGCACTGACCATGATGGCTATCCGTTTCCACGATGTTTCTGAAGGGTTTCCTTCTTCCCTGCCGGCGTGAACCATCTCCCTTCCTTTCCACACACTCCACCGAAACCTCTAGTGCAGCATGCAAAAACATTGGTGTCTGCTCTCGTTCCCATGGTCAACCGTGGATTTCTCTTTCCCAGATTCAGTTACAAATGACTCCCAGAACCTGCTCCAGCCACAATGTAACTCCACTCCCCTTTAAGAGAAACACTAGCTTGAAATAGTGCAAATTACTATTTGACTCCGTACAGCCAATCAACAACAGAAAAAATACAGGCTAACTGCTGAAAATATTATAATTAGCAGGCAGTACAAAGTTGATGTGCTGTCTGTATTACACTAAAGAGATATAGGAGCCCTAATGTCACCACCAGACAGTTAAGGAAAAGCAGTGACAACCCCAAGAGTATTAAAGAACATGTTCCAGAGAGGTGCAGTTGCCAGATGACAGATTATTGCACTGTCAAAGGACACAACCAAATATCAGGAATGAAGATGCTGGCCAGGAGTTACATCTGGGTAGCCCGGTCTTTACTCTGACATCACAGACTTGGTGAAGCGATGTGACCTGCACTAGGAAAATCAAACCCTCAGCCTCCTACACCCATGGGAGTGGCCTGGCGGGCCATGGGTGCGTGTACACATGGACTTTGCAGGGACCTTTATAGGCTCCATGTTTTTATCATGGTGGTCACACACTCCAACTGGTTGGAGGTGCATCACATGGGCTCCACGACTTCTCAGGCTATGATCGAGAAATTACTACATAACTTCAGTACACATGGAATACCGGAAGTCTTGGATCTGATAACGGCATAGCCTTTACTAGCGGTGATTTCCAGAACTTTGTGCTCTCCAGTGGCAGCTGACACGTCCAGACTGCACCTTATCACCTGTCATCAAATGGACTGGCTGAACGGGCTGTTCAAACCTTCACAAACAGTATGAGGAAGCAACAAGCAGCATCCATGGAGAACAAACTGGCATGGTTTTTGTTGAATTATAGGACCACACCACGCACAACAACAGGTGTTGCCCAGCAGAGCTGTTAATGGGACGCTAGTTTGTACCGGATTGGGCCTGTGATTCCAAACTTTGGCGGCGAGGGTGAAGTCCCAACAGGAAAATTAACAAAGAAATTACAATTCGCAAGGGCAGAAAGAACTTTCTCAACACGAGAGAGACATCGGGAATGGTCTCAGTTGGGTTCCTAGGATCATTATGGAGAAAACAGAACCAATATCTTACAAGGTCAAAGTCCAGCTCTTGGACCATCTAATCCAGAGAGTCCATGCCTAAGCAGGTCTCACTACCAGCCATGGAGATGGCTACGTCCAGTGTCAGCCCTCAGCTCACACTGACTCTGCATTAACCCCTCTGGATGGTGAAGGTACGTACTTGGAGATGGAGACTGAAGAAGTGGGCCTCTGGGCTGAAGTGGAACCTGAGGAGGAACTCACATTGGTAACCCTGCAACTCTCCCTCTGGAAATGAATGTCTCCTGTCCGGTTTATGCCGCCAGATCCAGCCCCGTCCTCAACGGACCAGCTACCAATCACTAAACAATGTAAAGGACTTTCTTGCAGTGGGGATGCTGGGGGAGACTTGGACCTAAGCGGGGAGGGATGTTATGAGGGCCACGTAGACCATGGGGATTGTTGCTAGATCTCCCTATAGGCTTTGTGGAGTACGAGCTCCTTTACTGAGCAGGCAGAGGCTTGCCCAATAGGAAGCATTCAGTGGGAGCTTTAAACCCATTACTTCACCCGGACCGGGGTTGTAGGTCCCGAGGTGTTGAACTACCTAGCTGTGAGCAGTGGGAGCTTGGATGCTTGGTGACGGGAATCTGGTGTTTGGCTGAATTACAGGAGTGACCAAACACTTGGAATGGCCTGGGTTACGTTGTGTTAGGATCATTGCACTTTTACTCTGCCTTTAAAACTATCATCAGATAGATGACGGTGACGCCTTATGATCTCAACCTCCACGCCATTTCGGATAGGTGAGACCAAGATCTCAGCTGTTGTAAGGTTTGTCTGGTGTCTAATAGAGAGGTCAAGAGGATTGAATGCTTGAATATTAAGTTTATAAACAACTCATAACTAAGACATATCCAAGTAACAGTGTGTGTGGTTACTGTCCCCATGCTGACTCCTTCCAGACTCGACCACACACAGTCGACCATCCTGTGACTCTCTCCATCGCCATGTGGGCAGTACTATTGCCTAGTCCCACATTAACCTTTGCACTGCCCAAACACCCTTGTTACATCAGTCACTTGGTGTCGTGTTCTGTTCCAGGTGTTTTGTGATAGGTATCACACAAAGCTAAGAAGCAAACATTTCCTTTGACAAATGTCCTGGCAGGACATTTATTATTTAAATTGTTGGATTCCGTTAAATATGTCAAACTGCTCCAATAGCTTTGGGAAATTGGAAGAATGTTGCTCGTCCCAGCTCAGGTGTCTGTGTTTGTGGGCTCAAACTGTCCGCTGGCTAAACACAAAACACAGTGCACACTGCCACAACTTATATTCATACACTGTATTTAACGCAGTAAAAGGTGCCGAGCTGTGGAAAGGATTAAGAAAGGAATTAAAAACCACCAAATACAAACAAGCTGACGAGTAAACGAGAGAAAGAAAGAGATGAGGAATCAGAGAAAGATACAGAGATGACCAATGCAGGAGAAGAACAAAGATTCAGATGAGAACGAGGGGGGCATGTGGGGAATTAAGGATAGCAATGAAGAATCACCGCAGTTAGACAGATTGAAGCTGCAGACAGAATACTGAGAAACTGGAGGACAAAAGACAAAAACTGGAGGAGAGAGGGAGGTGAGGAATCAGGAAAGAACATAGAACATAGAACAGTACAGCACAGAACAGGCCCTTCGGCCCACGATGTTGTGCCGAGCTTTATCTGAAACCAAGATCAAGCTATCCCACTCCCTATCATCCTGGTGTGCTCCATGTGCCTATCCAATAACCGCTTAAATGTTCCTAAAGTGTCTGACTCCACTATCACTGCAGGCAGTCCATTCCACACCCCAACCACTCTCTGCGTAAAGAACCTACCTCTGATATCCTTCCTATATCTCCCACCATGAACCCTATAGTTATGCCCCCTTGTAATAGCTCCATCCACCCGAGGAAATAGTCTTTGAACGTTCACTCTATCTATCCCCTTCATCATTTTATAAACCTCTATTATGTCTCCCCTCAGCCTCCTCCGTTCCAGAGAGAACAGCCCCAACTCCCTCAACCTTTCCTCATAAGACCTACCCTCCAAACCAGGCAGCATCCTGGTAAATCTCCTCTGCACTCTTTCCAGCGCTTCCACATCCTTCTTATAGTGAGGTTACCAGAACTGCACACAATATTCCAAATGTGGTCTCACCAAGGTCCTGTACAGTTGCAGCATAACCCCACGGCTCTTAAACTCCAACCCCCTGTTAATAAAAGCAAACACGCTATAGGCCTTCTTCACAGCTCTATCCACTTGAGTGGCAACCTTTAGAGATCTGTGGATGTGGACCCCAAGATCTCTCTGTTCCTCCACAGTCTTCAGAACCCTACCTTTGACCCTGTAATCCACATTTAAATTAGTCCTACCAAAATGAATCACCTCACATTTATCAGGGTTAAACTCCATTTGCCATTTTTCAGCCCAGCTTTGCATCCTATCTATGTCTCTTTGCAGCCTACAACAGCCCTCCACCTCATCCACTACTCCACCAATCTTGGTGTCATCAGCAAAGGGAGAGAAAGAAATGGGGAAGAGAGAGGAATAGCAGGAAGAGAGAAAGGAATAGTGGAAGGACAGAGATCAGAGCAGAAAGGAATCGGGGGAGAGGGGGGAAATCAGGGGGAGGAGGGGAATCAGGGGGAAGAGGGGGAGAGGGGGAATCGGGGGGAGAGGGGGAAATCGGGGGGAGAGAGGGGAATCGGGGGGAGAGAGGGGAATCGGGGGGAGAGAGGGGAATCGGGGGGAGAGAGGAGAATCGGGGGGAGAGAGGGGCATCGGGGGGAGAGAGGGGCATCGGGGGGAGAGAGGGGAATCGGGGGGAGAGAGGGGAATCGGGGGGAGAGAAGGGAATCGGGGGGAGAGGGGGGAATCGGGAGGAGAGGGGGAAATCGGGAGGAGAGGGGGGAATCGGGAGGAGAGGGGGGAATCGGGAGGAGAGGGGGGAATCGGGAGGAGAGGGGGGAATCGGGAGGAGAGGGGGGAATCGGGGAGAGAGAGGGGAATCGGGGAGAGAGAGGGGAATCGGGGGGGAGAGAGGGGAATCGGGGGAAAAGGGGGAAATCGGGGAAGGAGAATCGGGGGAGGGGGAATCGGGGGGAGGGGGGAATCAGAGGGAAAGGGGGGAATCGGAGGGAATCAGGGAGAATCAGGGGAAAGGGGAGAATCGGGGGAGAGGGGAGAATCGGGGGAGAGGGGAGAATCGGGGGAGAGGGGAGAATCGGGGGAGAGGGAGAATCGGGGGAGAATCGGGGGGAGGGGGAATAGGGGAGAGGGGGAATTGGAGAGAGGGGGAATCGGTGAGAGGGGGAATCGGGGAGGGGGGGAATCGGGGAGGGTGGGAATGGGGGAGAGGGGGAATCGGGGAGGGTGGGAATGGGGGAGAGGGGGAATCGAGGGAGAGGGGAATCGGGGGAGAGGGGGAATCAGGGAAGAGGGGGAATCGGGGGAAAGGGGGGAATCGGGGATGAGAGGGGGGAATCGAGGGAGAGGGGGAGTTGGGGGAGAGGGGGAATCGGGGAGAGGGGGAATCGGGGAGAGGGGGAATCGGGGGAGAGGGGGAATCGGGGGAGAGGGGGAATCGGGGGAGAGGGGGAATTGAGGGAGAGGGGGAATTGAGGGGGAATTGGGGGAGAGGAGAAATCGGGGAGAGGGGGAATCGGGGGAGAAGGGGAATCGGGGGAGAAGGGGAAATCGGGGGACAAGGGGAATCGGGGGAGAGGGGGAATCGGGGGAGAGGGGGGAATCGGGGGAGAGGGGGGAATCGGGGGAGAGGGGGGAATCGGGGGAGAGGGGGGAATCGGGGAGAGAGAGGGGAATCGGGGGGAGAGAGGGGAATCGGGGGAAAGGGGGGAAATCGGGGAAGGAGAATCGGGGGGAATCGGGGGAGGGGGAATTGAGGGGAGAGGGGGAATTGAGGGGAGAGGGGGAATCGGGGGGAGGGGGGAATCGGAGGGAAAGGGGGGAATCGGAGGGAAAGGGGGGAATCGGAGGGAAAGGGGGGAATTGGAGGGAAAGGGGGGAATCGGAGGGAAAGGGGGGAATCAGGGGAAAGGGGAGAATCGGGGGAGAGGGGAGAATCGGGGGAATTGGGGGAGAGGGGGAATCGGGGGAGAGGGGGAATCGGGGGAGAGGGGGGAATCGGGGGAGAGGGGGGAATCGGGGGAGAGGGGGGAATCGGGGGAGAAGGGGGAATCGGGGAGAGGGGGAATCGGGGGAGAGGGGGAATCGAGGGGGAATCGAGGGGGAATTGGGGGGAAGGGGGAATCGTGGAGAGGGGGAATCAGGGGGAGAGGAGGAATCGGACGGAGAGGGGGAATCGGGCGGAATCGGGGGAAATAGGGGAATCGTCGGAGAGGGGGGAATCGGGGGAGGGGGGAATCGGTGGGAGAGGGGGGAATTGGGGGGAGAGGGGGGAATCGGGTGAGAGGGAGGAATCAGGGGGAGAGGGGGGAATCGGGGGAGAGGGAGGAATCGGGGGGAGAAGGGTGAATCGGGGGGAGAAGGGGGAATCGGGGGGAGAAGGGGGAACCGGGGGGAGGGAGGAATCGGGGGAGGGGAATTGGGGGGATTGAGGTGTTATCAGGAAACAAGCACGAATTCGAGCAGAGATTAAAAATCAGCGCAATTGGGTGAGATTAGTCGGGGAAGGAGAGAGAGAGCGAGTTGAAGCACTAGAGATTTGAGAGTGAAATCAGAGAGTGGTTGAGGAATGAAGTCAGAAAGAAAGGTGAGAAATCAGCAAGAATTTGAGAACAGTGCTGAAGGAATAACTGCAAAAGAGATTGGTGAAGAGATGGTGAGTGTCTGACATACTAGAGGTTAATGCTGAGCATTGATCACTGTACATGTCCATCCCTCTCAGAGCAGTAAACAGTGAGTGTGATTGTGTCCAGCGCTGTGGACTGTCTGAATTATCACTTCAACAGGTCCATCAGTTGCTGGAAAGAGAAGAATGAGTTGGTGTTTGAAGAGAACCCCTTTGGTCAGAATGCAGTGTATGGGCCAGAATATATATTCATAATCATCGCCTGGATCCGTCCTCTGCCTGTTCAGTTCCTTCTAAGATGCTGAGAACGTGCAGATATTTTACTTTCAAGTGTTACAGCGCACAGAAATACAGACACATACAATATATACACGCATACAATATACACAAATCTGCACACACACGTTCAATACACACACATACACACATACAATATTCAGACACCTACAATATACACAAATACATACCCGCACATTCAATGCACACACATGCAAATACAATATGCACAAAGAAAATGTACGCAAACAATATATACATACAATACGTACACAAACACACACACGCAATATACCCACCCACATGCATACAATATATACACACCCACGTACAACATACACACACACAAAAATACAGATATACACATGCAATACATGCACTCAAGCATGCACAGACAGAATTACAGATATACTTAGACAATGCAAGCACTCACACAGACCCACACGCACAGAAATACAGATATAAACACACACAATACATTCATGCACACACACAAATACAGATATTAACACACATAATACACACACACAGAAACAGATATACACACATACACAAGACGCACACCCACACAACTGTATACACTTGAATCATAGATACACAGTCAGACACACACACATATAGAAGATATGCACACAGATAAATGCACCCACAGATACACATGTTCAGATACAAACACATACACACACGTACATGCATGCACATGAACTTGCAGGCACTGGTTCATTGTGATGCTAAGTGTTCTGTTGTACTCACAGAACTAAAATGAGGGAGTGTCGTAGGAAGAGATGAGACAGGTGGAAAAGATGAAACAGTAATGGGAGAAACGTGAAGAGCAAAATAAAGGAGAGAAGTGAGTGGCGAGAGGGGTTTGGTAGTTGGAACAGAATAAATGAGCCAAGAGGGATGAGTGGTGATGCTGTAAATCTGATGTATACTTACTGAGGAGTGAGCAGTGTGTATCTCAGTGAAGCTCCCTCCTGATCTGGCAGGATGACTGTATCACCTCAGTGAGAAGGCTGCTTTGGGAGACTTGTTGAAGTTTCTAACAAGACTTGCAGAGCTGTGGAAGCATATCAGCCGTGTCGGAGCACACTTAGTGACCTCCCCAAGCCTGAACCTTTAAATAGGTCCTTCAGCATCAATGTAATACGTCAGAGAGGCAGGGAGGGAACTCCAGAACAAAGAAGGTGTCTGGCTGCTGCCACACTGGGAGCAGTTCCCACTCGATAATTGGCATTACTATTTTTTAATCACACCAGAGTCATTCTTTGGCCCAGGAGTCAGTGGTTCCAGATATCTTCGATACCTCATTCTCATTCCACAGTTAATCAATAGGAGGGGTTTTGTAACTCAGGCAGCAGGGATCCCAAAGCTGAAGATTTGTAAAGGGCCAACGTCAGGAACATTAAACCAGCTGGAGATTTGGGACCTCCCTCGTCACTGGCTTCGCCTGGTGAATTTTATAGATAAGAGGGGTCGGACTCTGAGCGCCTTGCATGCAGTAAAACAAAGTGAGCCTTCAATAACTGGCATTCATTTCACAAAATGCTTGTGACTCACGCTGGAGCAGATGGTGTGTGAACAGTAACAGGTTTCCTATCCCTGGTTTCACAGCAGTAAGAAGTTTAACAACACCAGGTTAAAGTCCAACAGGTTTATTTGGTAGCAAAAGCCACACAAGCTTTCGAGGCTCTGAGCCCCTTCTTCAGGTGAGTGGGAATTCTGTTCACAAACAGAACTTATAAGACACAGACTCAATTTACATGAATAATGGTTGGAATGCGAATACTTACAACTAATCCAGTCTTTAAGAAACAAAACAATGGGAGTGGGGAGAGCATCAAGACAGGCTAAAAAGATGTGTATTGTCTCCAGACAAGACAGCCAGTGAAACTCTGCAGGTCCACGCAACTGTGGGAGTTACAAATAGTGTGACATAAATTCTGATTCTAGGATCGCATGATAAAGACTCAGGAGGAAAAAAGCAGAAATATTTATGTGAAATAGTGTGACATAAACCCAATATCCCGGTTGAGGCCGTCCTTGTGTGTGCGGAACCTGGCTATCAGTTTCTGCTTAAACTTCTTACTGTGTTTACCCCAGTCCAACGCCGGCATCTCCACTTCACAGCAGTCCCAGAGGAACAGCGCTGAATCTTTGGGTGGGATCTTGTGAAGCTCCCAGGAGCGGGAAAAGAAGTGGGTGGGGACACCTAACTCAGCAGGAGGTAAAATGCCAGCTTCCCGACAGCGGGTGAAAGTTGGGGATTAAGTTGGTGGTGGATTGAGGGCAGAACCGGCTTCCCAAAGACAAGCATTTAATACATTAGTAGGTCAGACATGCTCATTAAGCACAACTTCACCAGATTCAACTGGACCTTTGGAGTTATGCAACTAATGAGAAACACATGGCTTCAGACTGACACCTGGTTAAAAGTGGTGTGCAGCAGGCAAGAGTGTCTTCCTGATGGATTTGTAGTGGCTGCTTTTTCTCTGTTAGCCCACGGTGAGAGGAGTCACCGATGTATTGAGATTGGGTGGTGGATGTGAGAGGGGAACGGAGCATGGCTGATGGAGGGAGGGAGGTGGCATTCTGACAGTGGCTCATGGGGGACAGAGGGAGGAACTGAGCGACACAGGGAAGGTCAAGCAGTAAGTCAAATATATGACTGTGAAGAGATCAAGGAGAATCAACAATGAGCTCCTGACAGTCAAGGGTAACAGGGGGAAGGTCAAGAATCATAGCGGGAGGGGTCAAGGATGATGGATGGCAGATTAAGGGTAAAGGGGGACAGTTCCAATGGGCTGATGGGGGGGGGGGGGGGGGGGTGGTTACAAAATGATGGTGACCTGGGAGTGGGTGAATGTTAGTCGCGGTCAAGGGTGATGGGCAGTGGGTTGAGGGTCACTGAAGGCAGGGCAATGGCGATGGAGTGAGGGTTAATTAAGGGAGATGGAAGGAAGGTCAAAGATGACTGAAGAAGGAAGTAGGGGTGCTGGCTTCCAGTTCCATGCAGACGGATCCCAAAGGAGGGGTGGGGGAGTGGGGGGCTGTGGTGTAGTTGGTTACAGCAGTTCCAGAGATTGCAAATTCCACACAGACAGTTAGGCTGAGAATACTGCATGGCAAGGAATGGGTGCCAGTCTGGGCGCAATTCAAACATGCGGTCAGAACCTTTGATCATATGAGGTATGGGATCAGTGACAGCCTGTTCATTCCAGCTGCATGACTGGCTGCAGTCCTCGCCTTTGCAAATCTAATTGGTTAGCTGGTGTGTGATTACGCAAGGCCAGCTGTTCTGCCTCCAAGCAGAAATGCCATACACTTCCTGTGACGCTATCAGAACCCTTTAATGTGAAAGAATTCCTTCCTAACCTTGTCCACGGCCAATGTTTTTCCTTCAACCCATATCACTTAAAATAATGTCTTGTCTTTTACTACATTGCTGTCTGTGGGAGCTTGCTGTGTGTAGAGGCTGACTTCCTGACAAGTCCCCGGCCTCATCCCACAGCCTGTCTACCATCTACAAGGCACAAGTCAGGAGTGAGATGGAATATTCTCCGCTTGCCTGGATAAGTGCAGCTCCAAAAACACTCAAGAAGCTTGACACAATCCAGGACAAAGCAGCCTGCTTGATTGGCACCCCATCTATTACTTTAAGTATTCGCTCTCTCCACCTCTGATGATGAACAGTGGCAGCAGTGTGTACCAATTATAAAACACACTGTAGCAACTCACCAAGGCTCCTTCAACATCACCTTCCAAACCCTTACCACCATTATCCAGAAGGACAAGGACAGCAAATACCTGGGAACACCACCATCTGGAAGTTCCCATCCACGTCACCCACCATCCTGACTTGGGAATATATCGTCATTTCTTCACTGTCGCTGGGTCCTGGAACTCCCATCCTACCTGCAATGTGGGTGAATCTACACCTCAGCGACTGCAGCGGTTCAAAAAGGCAGCTCACTACCACTTTCCGAAGGGCAACTGGGGATGGGCACTGAATGCTGGCCTAGCCAGCGACACCCACATCCTCTAAAAGAATTCAAGAAAGAACTTCCTGCGACAAGTCCATGCTAGTAATCCTTGATTAATTCACACCTTTCTAAATGACAATTTATCCTTTTTTCATAGGATGTGAATATTGCTGGCAAGTCCAGCATTTATTGCCCAGCCCTAACTGTCCTTGAACTGAGTAGCTTGCAAGGCCAATTTTTTCCCAAAGAGTTGCTGAATGGGATATCTTTTTGCCTTCCATTATTAGCTGCCTATAAAACTTTCTGAGCATTCTTATTTGGCAATTAATGATTCCTTCCATGCAACTGAAAATATAACTAGAAAGCTGTCTTATCATCTAGATAAAATGTCAAAATAAATGTGTTACACACTGGGATATTGTGAGTACTGAAGATAAGTGGCTGGAGGTCTGGAATCGCTTATTAAAACATCATCTTATACATGTATACTTCTCTTAATGTGTCAATAAGTCAGTAAATGAAAATGCAAACTACTGCTAGAACAAATCTGTTGCTAAGCACTGAGAGTTGCCATAACTTTCAATAGCACTGTGCCTCGACCATTAATGCTTTACAAGTCAAGAGAGGTTTTTATCCATGTCTTAGTGCTTCTTTTTGATGCTAACTTGTGGGTCTAAACTTTCAGCTATAACTGTAATGTAGACCCAGGTGGATCATAGTGAGTCTCACAGATTCACACAGGCACTTCTGGTATAAGTCATTGACCTGAAACTGAAATATTAACTTTTCTTTTCTCACATTGTTTCTTGACCTGCCGAATGTTTCCAGCATTTTGTTTTTAATTCAAATATTCACCCAGTTTCCTGATATTAGATCTTTTTTATACTTATTTTGATAGGGAGCACAGTGGTGGAGCAGGAGTAGGGTGCGCGTACGGGGGTAGGCCTTGACTTCCTTGGAATAATGAAACAGCTGAGAACAATTCAGGAGAATAGCAAAATAGGGTGGCTGACTCAACATCACTTTGTGATGTTACCTTAGGTCACCGAGTGGCCTTACCTGGTCTGGGCTACATTTAACTCCAGACTCACAGCAATGTGGCTGACTCTGAACTGCTCCCTGAAATGGCCTAAGCAAACCACTCAGTTGCACCAAAATGCCATAGAAATGTTCAAAAAGGCAGTTCACCATCACCTTAAAATCCCTACAGTGCAGAAGAGGCCGCTTGACCCATCGAGTTTGCACTCACTCTCTGACGGAGTATCTTTACCAGGCCCTCTCCCTATCCCTGAATCCCCACACATTTACCACGGCTAATCCAACTCACCTACACACGTTGGGACACTAAGGGGAAATTTACCATGGCCAATCCACCTAACCTGCACATCTTTGGACACTAAGGGGCAAGTTAGCATGGCCAATCCAACTAATCTGCACACCTTTGGAGTGTGGGAGGAAACCGGAGCACCCGGAGGAAACCATGCAGACACGGGGAGAATGTGCAAATTCCACTCAGACAGTTACCCAAGGCCGGAACTGAACCGGGTCCCTGGCATTGTGAGACAGCAGTGCTAACTATTGTGCCTCCCACCTTCTCAGGGGCAATTAGAGGTGGGGAACAAATGCTGGCCTTGCAACACTCACATCCCATTAAAGAATGATCTGATTTTACAATGTCAGATAAGATTAAGATCAACCCCAAATGGTGGGAGCTAAAATTTATTGCCTGCATGGACCAGAGAGAAGCAGAGTGCAATCGAGAGAGGGAATTGGAAACACAAGTGAACTGATTACAAACAGGTCAGTCCAGTATTACAATAACTCCATTTCTGACTCCCGCAGACAGTTACCAGTCCTTTCACAGAATTTTAAAAAATTAATTCATAGGATGTTGGACATTGCTGGTGTGACAGTACTGTGCCTTTAAGAAATTTATTTTTTAAAATCATGTTCTCTGCAGTTTGTAAGCAAGCCTCTTGTTTTTATTGTGGCACCAGCTGCCTAATTAGATGTTCTTCTATTGGTGCTTAAAGGGTTTAAATGGGGCTTTGTTTATTTTAAATCTGGGCCTCATGTACTTGCTGGGAGTTTATGACTTTTTGAAGTGTTGTGGGAAGGTTGATTGACAGGTCAGGTGGAACAGTTCTTTTTCCCTCTCCCAAGAATTCTTTACTTTCAGTTTTGATTGCTGGCTGTTTTTTAGTTAGAAGGTGTCTGGAATCCAGACTGACGAGTGTTTCTGTGCATCTTCCTGATATTAGAAATTCTGCTGGCTAATTTGGAAACAGTCTTCCTTGCCTTCTTAGAGTTAAAATTCTGATGTTGGTGTTTGCGAGCTAGAGGCCCAGCAATGGCATTATCTCCACTCGAGGTGCTGGGATTTCCAGAATGGAGAAGCCACAGTTTCAAATTTCTGTCCAAAGGTATGTTTATTTATTATTCTATCTAAAGATATTGCTGAGCTGCAAAACCACGCGAGTATTCTTATTTTTCTGTGCTAAGCCTGTGACAGGTATATGTTTATAAGGAGGTTTGTTGTATTGGAACAGTGCATTTAGTTGTTAAGGTTGATACAATATCATGGTTGTTCTTTTTCTTGTTTGTACTTGGTAAAAGCTATTGCTAATTTTCTTTCTATGTGTTAGCTATTCTTAAATATACTTTGTTTGATAAAAGACTATTTCCTCGGGTGGATGGAGCTATTACGAGGGGGCATAACTATAGGGTTCATGGTGGGAGATATAGGAAGGATATCAGAGGTAGGTTCTTCACGCAGAGAGTGGTTGGGGTGTGGAATGGACTGCTTGCAGTGATAGTGGAGTCAGACACTTTAGGAACATTTAAGCGGTTATTGGATAGGCACATGGAGCACACCAGGATGGTGGGGAGTGGGATAGCTTGATCTTGGTTTCAGATGAAGGTCGGCACAACATCGTGGGCCGAAGGGCCTGTTCTGTGCTGTACTGTTCTATGTTCTAAAAGGTCCCTAGTGGGTCATCTGCAGTGAAACATCTCATGATTACCCTAGCCAAATTCAAAGTGCAAAACTTATGGTCTAGGTTGACTTCATAAAATACCTTGGAGTTTCTGACCTGGATTATATCAATAGTCAGACCAGCATTTATTGCCATTTCCTAAATGCCCAACTCACCACCACCTTCTCAAGAGCAATTAGGGATGGGCAAGAAATGCTGGCCTGCCAGTGATGCCCGCATCCAGTGAATGAACTAAAAAAAGAATCCTGTGGGTGGTTCTGAATTACTGCATTAACATTTTGCTCATTCTGTGCACTGGCAGTCAGAGAGGAGGTTTACCTCTTAGGGGAGTTCTTACTCTGACTCCCAATCTGTCCTTGAATAATGCTGGGTGGGACTTGCTGAGCTCTGCAGTGATTCCCCCACCTCTATCGAAACTCACCCCTCAGTCCCAACTCTCGCATCCTGAGCAAGGAGTTTGACAGTGGGAACGATTCCAACAACTTTTTGTCCCCCCCAAAAAATATACTTTATTCATAAAATTTGCAAAAGTGCATCACAAAACATTTCAACTTGAAAATCATAGAAGAAAGGGGCCCAAACACCACAAGACCAATAGCACCATGTGCCCCAGCAGAACTTACACTGCTAATACATGTAGCTACCAGCATCAATCTTTACAAGGGTTGGAGTCAAAGTAAGCCATTTTTTAAAACAATCCTTATTATATTACTGGTGCATTTACAAAGGGAAATAAATGTACAAGAACAAAATGTTACACCACACAGGAAGCTGATTATTTTAGTCTTATTACATTCAAATTATGCAACAGGCCACTGCCCTTTTGATACCCCACGTCAAGCGTAATGGTAGATCTTGCTAATCTAGCTCAAAGGTAACGTGGCTGAAAACATGAAAGATTACCTCAGAGTATTGGGATGGGAATGCCAAGGTTGAAGAAAGTACCCCAGAAATGGATGCCAGAGCCTCCTAAATTACACACATAACCTGGACTGAGTTTTAGTGAGAGCAATCGAAGTTTGAAAATGGGGAGCAGAAGGAGTCAGAAGGCCACACAGACCAAAACAGAGATGACACCAAGCCACAGAAGGAGATAGTAGATCAAATGACCAAAGGTTTGGATAAAGAAGTAGGTTTTGAGTAGCTTAAAGGAGAAAGTGAGGTAAAGGATTGACCTGGAGTCTTCAGGAATTGAAGATCTATCTCCAGCACTCTGCTGTGTGCGACCCTGGAAAAAAATCACTTATTTAGTTCATTTTTCTTTGAACTTTTGTCTCTTAACATTAAACATAGAAATATTGAAAATGGGGATAAAAGGCTGACAGTCAAGCATCATCCAATTGGGTAAAGTGCCTTTTAGCTTTTCAATTGACGTAGGAAGGCAGTGCGTCACAAGGGTGGATGTGTCGGCCGACTAATGGCTGGAGCGTGGGAGCAAGTCGTGTAATGAAACCTATAGGAATATATTTCATCACAGTTGGCAACTGTGGTGGAGAAGTGGAGAGATTTCTGCAGGGGAGAGACGAAGGGGGGATGAGAATTTAAAAATCAATGTATTGCTTGGCTGGGAGGTAACATGGATGAGTGAGCAGAGGGATCATAGGGAATGGGACTTCATGTGAGTTAAGACAGAGTTGTAGATCACCTCCAGATGAAGGAGGGTAGAATGTGAGAAGCCAGCCTGGAGGCTGAGTGTATAGACCTTTTCCTGAGAGAATGAGGACAATGTGTTCATGCAGCGTGGCAATCATAGAATAAAATCATAGAATCCCTACAGTGCAGAAGGAGGTCATTTGGCAAAACCTGCATGGAGGTTGGTGGGGGAATGGGATTCTGACAGATAATCAAGTACCAAAAACAACCTTAATGTGAATGGAATTTCAACTTCATAAAACATCCCAAGGTGCTTCATAGGAACAAAGGAGCAGGAGTAACCCATTCAGCTTTTCTAGCATGCTCCACCATTCAATTAGATCATAGCTGATCAGATTGTGGTCTCAACTCCATTTTCCTGTCTGCCTCCCATAATTCTTGACTCCCTTGTCTATCTAAAATTTGTCTAACTCTGCCTTGAATAAATTTCACGACCCAGCCTCCACTGCGTTCTGCGGAAGAGAATTCCAGACACCAGTGACTCCTTGGGAGTTTCACCCCATTTCTGTCTTATTTTTTTGAACTGTGCCCCCCTAGTTTTAGATTCCTCCACAAGGGGAAACCTCCTTTCAGCATCCACCCTGTCATGTCCCCTCAGGATCTTTTGTGTTTCAACAAGATCACCTTCACATGACCAAAGTCAGACAAATATTGACACCAACTCAAAGGAGGAGATTTTAAACTGGTGAGTAAAAGCTTTGTAAAAGAATCCTCTTCAAGAAGTTTATAAAGGATATTCCAGAACTTTAAGGTCTAGATGGTTGAAGGTACGGTTTCCAATGGCGAAAGGGAGAAAGGTTGGTTTGGACAAAGGGCCACATTGGAGAAACACTTGGTTCTTGGAGGGTTGTCAGGCACACATTGCCTCCTATGACTATCAGAGTTGAACAATACACCTGATAAGTAACTAGTCTGGCTGAAATAAAATCATTCTCAAATTGCACAGTAGGAATCTATGGCTAGCAGGCAATGGGTTAATTCCAATAAACCAAACACCGTAAACATTTGACAAATATTAGCTATCTCTCAACAATGACATTTATGTGCCATCTGACCCTTAGGTCTGTCCATGTTTATGGTCCGAGTGAAGGGAAGGCCATCCCTTGGGTTGTATTAAGTGACGTCAGTAGTTTTACAAGTGTGGAAGATCCAGAATTGCACAGGCCACAGATATCAATAAGATCTAACAGACTTTTACATGACCCAGCAGACATCTGGAATTTATCATTAAACTGGAGCTGAGGAATGGGGGTGGGGGAAACTGAGGTTAACTGGATCCTTGGTAATCTTGGAGCTTATCCAAAATTCAGCCACCATGTGCTAAATCACATCAAGTCCCATTCAATGATGTGAAGCAATTTACTTGGATTTTTCAAAAGCCTTTAATTCAGTGTCACATATGTAGAGAACAAGTTAGCTGTACTGGGGATTAACGGCAAACTTTACTAGTGGTTAAAATCATTTTTGTTCGACCATGTGAAAGTGGTCACTGTTAATAGGCAATTATCAAATCCAATACCTATAGACCCTTTTATTTGTAACTTATACTAGCCACATTGATGGCCAGATTCAGCATAGTACAACTTTGAAATATGTGGATGACATTAAAATCTATTTGGAAGTTAAGAAAAATAATCCGGGGCTCTCGAATGCACTTCTCCAGAGTGAACTCTCCACAATGGTGCAGGGGTCCAAGGAGGGGCAACTTTCCTTTAACATGGCAAAGTGTTCAGTTCTCCATTTTGGCCACAATAATCCTAATTCACAGTAACGTATCGATGGCCAGCCTTTAGCACTTTCAACTATTGAAAAGGGTTTGGATGTGACTGTTACAAGTAATCTGAAGTTTACAAATCATGTGGCTCAGGCAGTACAATGGGCAGAAAATGTTTTACGAGCGCTGAATGCATCCTTTTTGAGTCAGGATATCAGTGTTTACCTTAAACTTTATAGGCAGCTGGATAGCCACATCTGGAGTATACTCCACAGTTTGGAATCCACACTTCCAGAGAGATAAACAGCTTATAGAGAGAATGCAAAGACCTGTTACCAGGAAAATGGAAGGAATGAGGGGAATACCCTATGAGGAGTGTTTAAGAATTCTTGGATTAAATCTTTAGAGAAGAGAAGACTGATTCTTGATTTAGTTGAAGTTTTTAAATTGATACAGGGCCTTACTCCCGTGGGGAGGCGATGGCCTAGTGGTATTATCGCTAGACTATTAATCCAGTAACTCAGACCCGGCTTTGAATCCTGCCATGGCAGATGGCGGAATTTGAATTCAATAAAAATCTGGCATTAAGAATCTACTGATGACCATGAAACTATTGGCAGCAAAACCCATCTGGTTCATTAATGTCCTTGAGGGAAGGAAATTTGCCATCCTTACCTGGCCTGGCCTACATGTGACTCCTGATCCACAGCAATGTGATTGACTCTCAACTGTTCTCCAAGGGCAAACAGGGATGGATAATAAATGCTGGCCAGCCAGCGATGCCCATGTCCCATGAATGAATTAAAAAAACTACCTCGAAGCCTGAAAAGTTCTTTACTTGCAATTGCGGATCATCACTTTAAACTACAGAAACTTGCTTCATGTCTTGATATTCACAATTTTTTTTTCACATCCAGTTGTTGATACTTGGAATCCTTTGGTTAATGCTGTTGTGAATGCTTAAACTATAGTGACTTTTAGAAGACTTGTCAGAAACATAATGTGATTTTTATATGTGTATTGTCTGATGTTGTTTTTAATACTGGGCCTATGTGCTTTGCACTGTAAGGCAATAAGGATAAATAAAAATAAATAAATCATCAGCTCTGTGCTCGCTGACCCAAGAGAACTCCCAGTCCAGCAATATCTCCATTTCACATTCCCATCCTGGTTTCCAAATACCTTTCTGGCTCCCTCCCCTCCTGATCTCTGTAACCTCTTCCAACCCTATGATCCTCCCGATCTCTGTAACCTCCTCCAGCTCCATGACCCTCCCTATCTCTGTAACCTCCTCCAGCCCCATGACCCTCCCTATCTCTGTAACCTCCTCCCGCCCTATGGCCCTCCCTGTCTCTGTAACCTCCTCCAGCCCTATGACCCTCCCTTTCTCTGTAATTCCTCCAGCCCCATGACTCTCCTGATCTCTGTAACCTCCTCCAGCCCTATGGCCCTGCCTATCTCTGTAATCTCCTCCAGCCCTATACCCCTCCCTATCTCTGTATCAAAGATAGTCTGACAACTCCCTCAGATGAACATAAAAGATCCTGTACAATTGTTTTAAAGAAGTGTTTGGCATTCTCCCAATGTCCTGAGCAATATTCCTTCCTCAGTCAAACGCACTGGAAAATAAATTCACCACATTGCCCACTGTGTCTCTGCAACCCCGTGCTGCCCAGCTTCATCCCCTCCCTGCACCCGTTAGCCTTCCAGACCTGGACTGGCCCCTCCATTGGTCAAAGAATCATCAGCCACCTCTACTCCATCTCAAGATCTTCTCACCTTATTTCGCTCCAACGCTTGTCTCTCTTGTTTCTCTCCAATGCTTTCTTCACCTTTAAAGACACCTTTAAAGACATTCTGAAAACTCCAAGCATCCAGCCCCCTGCCTATCTTTCCCCATGCCTCAATATCCCTTTGATTGTGACCCCATGTAGGTTTGCTTCCTCTCTGCTCTGTAAAGTGCCTCGGTTCATTCTGTACATTACTGAAACTTTCTAACTGCCCCTGCTCAGCACCAGGATCACTATAACTTGTCACACTGCTACTTATCAAACTGCAAATCTACAAAATGCTGGCTGAGTTTTTCTCTTCAGTGGCAGGTACTCTCACCTTTAATACAGGAGCTCATGGTTTCAAATCCTATTTCCAAGAATAAGAGTGTGGATTTTAATGAGGGGGTGCTACACTGTTGGAGGTGCCGTCTATGAGATTTGAATTTACACTATTAAACACTATTAATCTCCGCATTAGGAGATATTTGTACACAGGTGTGTCTATGTGTACAAATGCGTGTTATGCATATGTGCACATGACGTGAATTATCCTGTATTTCTTTCGACACCAATCAAGTAAACGAACTCAAATTAACTTAGGGACAAAGTAAAAGGGGCGGCTCCCCAAAAGGAAGGGAGGAACAGCCCGAACCAAAATCAAAGTCGAAAGGAAACTTAAAACGTCAAACCAAAAGGTGATTATCGGGGTCGATAATACACCCCAGCCCCTGCGGTGCCCAGCGGTCGCGGAAGGCGTCAACCGCGCCCGTGGACACCGCATGCTCCCTCTCCAGAGACACCTGGCCGCGAATGTAGCCGCGGTAGAGGGGCAGACAGTCGGGATGGATGGCCCCGTCAATCGCCCGCTGCCTGGACCTATTGATGGCGTGTCTCGCCAGGATGAATGATCCTGTATGTATCTATACATTTGTATATTTCTGTGTCTCATATGTATGTATGTACATATACATATATGTATGTGTGTCTGTGATGACCTTGATACCATATCCCCATAATGGGCTAATAAATACACTAAAAAAAACTAAACTCAATGTCAGGACTCAGATGTTAATAATGGCACCTTTGTCCAGTGGCTGGCATGGTGGTACAGTGGTTAGCACTGCTGTTTCACAGCACCAGGGACCTGGTTCAATTCTGGCCTTGGTGACTGTGGAGTTTGCACATTCTCGCCATTTCTGCATGGGTTTATCCAGTTTCCTCCCACAGTCCAAAGATGTACAGATTAGGTGGATTGGCCATGCTAAATTGTCCCTTAGTGTCCAAAGATGTGCAGGTTAGGTGATTTACCCTGTCAAGCATCTTTCAAAGAGGACGAGAGGAAAGGGATGTGGGAAATAAATAAATCAATATGAATATTTTTAAAATAAGTTGTTTCCACAGGGACTTAATAAATTTATTAATATGACGGTTCCCATTAGAAAATGATCAGAAAATGTCTGCTGTTGAGGTATAAAAACCCAACTGGTTCACAATGTCCTTTCACGAAGATAACCTACCACCACCCTCTGGTATAACCCATCTGTAACTCCTGTTCCACTATTCATGCCCTCAGGGCTACTTAGGATGATCAACAACAACAACTTATATTTATATAACACTCTTCAATGATGAAACATCCCAAGGTGCCTCACTGGAGCACTCTCAAACAAAGTATGATCCCAAGCCACATTAGGAGATATTAGGTCAGATGATCAAAAGCTTGGTCATTGAGACAGGGTTTAAGATTTGTCTTAAAAAAAGAAAGTGAGGGAGAGAGGCAGAAAGGTGTAGGGAGGGAATTCCGGAGCTGATGACCTAGGCAACTGAAGGTCTGACCATCATCGATCATAGAATCCTACAGTGCAGAAAGAGGCCATTCAGCCCATCGAGTCTGCACCAACCACAATCCCACCCAGGCCCTATTCACACATCCCTACATATTTATCCACTAACCCCTCTAACCCATGCATCCCGGGACACTAACGGGCAATTTAGAATGGCCAATTAACCTAGCCCGCACATCTTTGGACTGTGGGAGGAAACCGGAGCACCCGGAGGAAACCCATGCAGACACGGGGAGAATGTGCAAACTCCACACAGACAGTGACCCGAGCCAGGATTCGAACCCAGGTCCCTGGAGCTGTGAAGCGGCAGTGCTAACCACTGTGCTACCGTGCCGCCCCTACCATCAATTGATCCGACATCAATGTCGGATCAATTAAAAGTGAATGCTCAAGAGGTCAGGATTAGAGGAGCGCATATATTTCAGAAAGGTTGTGGGGATGGAGGGGATTACAGAGATAGAGAGGGGGCGAGGCCTTGGAGGGAGTTGAAAACAAGGGTGAGAATTTTAAAATCAAAATGTTGCTTCACCAGGAGCCAGTGTAGGTCAATGAACACAGGGGTGCTAGGGGAAAGAGACTTGCTGCGAGATTTAGCAGAGGAAGCAGAGTTTTTATGTTCAAGTTTACAGAGGGCAGATTGTGAGAGTCTAGAGCTGATGAAAGCATGAATGAGGGTCAATAGATACTGTATCATATCTTAGAAACAAATAAAAAAATAGCTTCTCCTTTAGTGTGCTGCACTGTTTCAGTGTCTCAACGTCACGCTTCTCCAGTCAGTGCATGAAGATTCGGAGCTGAGATACTTGTGTAATGTTTTTCTGTTACCAGGGGTTTGGGTGGGGAGTCGGGTGGCGGAGGGGAGGGGGGGGTGCTAGTTGTTGCCTGGGAGATCTGTTAATTGTAAGATGTGTGACATTTGAATCTTTTTCGGTTACAATTTAAAAGGCTAATGACGACAGAGAATGAGTGAGTTTGCTCAGAAGCATTCCGATTAAATTGGATTCTCGCTCCCTTGTGTTCCAGGCAGGATGTTATCATTCGGGATAATTAGCAGAAAGTCAGGGATTCAATTTATCATTGTCCATAGCTCACTCCTTAACGACCAGTCCAACTAATTACTGTTCATCTACTGTTTTGAAAGTGGTGCTTAACATTTAAATGACCATTGCTGCTTCTGCATTGCTGGTTCATAGCTTTTCAATTTTACACTTAAAGAAAGTGTTTCCAAGTTATACACTTAGCCCATTTAATAGTTATTCCAGCTCACAAGAGGAAAAGCAATTGTTTAGTAATGGGATTGACGTAATGCTCCAATAATCCTCACCTTTGCTTTTGGGACCCCCCCGTGTCAGGGCTGAACGTGCAGCGGGTACAATATGGGCGTGGCCCCTCAAAGACCCAGAAACTGAAGAGGAGACGCCAATTCCACAGAGGCGTTTGACGTGACCCAGGATGCACTGAACACACCTCCTACTTGGAGGCGAGTGAGAGACAGTGCCACAGATGTCTCTGCTTGTCAAGGGATGTGGTGGTTCACATCTTCCACAATCTTCAAGAGAGTCTGATGCCACACGTACTGGGATGCTATCCATTGCCAGTGCCTCTAAAAGTGACCACTGCATTCAACTATTTTGCTAGAGCTTCACTGGAGATCTCTGTGGAATATCACAATTGCCCACTCATAAATGCACCTGAAAGGTCAGTGATGCCGTATTCAATTATGCACACAATTACGTTCAGATCTGCTTGGATGAAGCCAGCCAGTGGGATTTACAGGGATCTCCAGCTTCCCACAGGTGGAGGGTGCCATTGACTGCACATATGCGGCCTTAGGAGCTCCCTGACAGTAGCCACTATGATTCGTCAATAGAAAAGGCTTCCACTCTCTCAACATGCAGCTGATCTGTGACCAGCAAAAGCAGGTCTGTGCAAGATACCCTGGGAGCTCACATGACACTTAGAGTCAGTCACAGGTGTCACAGATCCTCGAGGGTCCTCAGTGTATTGAGGGTTGGCTCATCTGTGACAGAGGCTACCTGCAAAGGATGTGGCAAATGACGCCTGTTTGGCAGCCACAAAGTTCTTCAGAGGAGAGTACAATGCAGTTCATTCTGCAACATGTTTGTTGATCAATCAGACCACTAGCATCTTGAAGATGAATTTCAGATGTCTGGAATCAGGTGGCACTCTGCAGTAGTCCCCCAGAGGCTCTCCCATACCATCGCAGTTTGCTGTGCTCTCCACAACCCGGCACTCCAAAGGGAGGATGAGTTGCCAGATGGAGGAGCTGCATTTCTCCTCTGATTAGGAGGATGGTGAAAGGGATGACAGCGAAGTGAGTGAAGATGTTGACACCCCACAGGAAGAGGCTACTGCATGGGCCAAACTCGGCAGACTTGCCCATGAGACCATTGTAGTGACAAGATTCCAGGGCGATGAAGACCACTAGCTCATACAAATGCATTTCTCCTGTCTCTTTAATGCAGTTGCGACATTAAAACCTTCTTTGCTATCCTCAACATCTCAATGAAGGACTTCAATCTCAAGAGCTTGACGATGGCCTCATGCTTGGAAGATTAGGTACCTATGGAGCGTGTAGCTGTTCTGTTATAGGATAAGACCTCTATCGGCACAGTGAGGACATTAGACATGGTGCAGTCTTTCAATCATTGTGCCAACATTTCACTGCTTATGGCAAGCTTCAAGAGGCAGGAACAGTGCTGCAAATATCAGTGTTCTCAAGGCAGTGCCTGGAGAATTGCAAGGCACCTCAAGGAGGGAATCGTCAGTCACTAGTTCTTGCTTGACCATCTGAGGACTGCTTAAATCCAGACTGAAGCATCTCTCATTGATGGATAATGTTCAAGCCTCATCCTGACATGGAGCTCCAGGGATGGCATCATTCTTTGGGGCACTGTGATCATTCTACAGCATGAATGAGCCTGTGAATGAGGTTATCTTTGTGTACACAGAGTGAGCTTCCGGAGCACTATTGTCTGATCATTGACAAACACTCATGACATAAGACTTCATCATGAGCTTCGCAAGTTCACGTTCAGCAGTGCCATGGCACCTGGTAGTGAAATGGCCTAGTCAGTCTCCTCACAGCATTTAAGGATTACCTAGTAACTTTGTTAATACTAAAGACCACACAGCAGGTGTACTGGAGCCTTGCTCTCATCCCATTAGTGGCCTCCACGTTTTCATTCTAGTGGATTGAGATTTAAAGGAGGAAGCCTAGGGCATTGATGGCACTGTCATGACCAGACTGCCATTAGGAGAGATAGCACAGGAATTATGCCACACTAACCAGACTATCAGGTGCAAACCAGCTTCTTCACAAGCAATAGGTCTGCACAATGAGGCTAGGCACAAAACATCTAGCAATGCATTGTCATGGCTGTCTTGCAGAATTTCAAGAATCATTAGGTGTTAACTAAGTCCATTGCTCTGTACCATGCAGATGGAGAGTGGGAACTATGATAGGGGTAATATTTAATTGTAAACACGGTTGTAAGTTAATGCTGCAGGCCGGCAGGAAGGGCTGAGGTCCCCAACAATGACTTAAATTGTAGCCCAAATCCAAACCTGACAGTAATCACATGAAGGCCATTGCAAAGTTCAGTTGCTTGGAATGATGCCAAGACAGGTCGTGTTTAAAACTTACAACATCCACAGAGAACAGACTTCAATGCAGCAACATCAGGACAATGAAAAACTTTCCAAAATCTATGAAGCCACACTGTATGGTTCTCTTATGCAAGTCTTACATGTGCATTCTCCAACCAGCATGTTGATTTATGAACTGGCTTTGTTTACATTGCTTCTATGGAATTTCAAGAGTGGCACAGTGGTTAGCATTGCTGCCTCACAGCGCCGGGGACCCAGGTTCGATTCCTGGCTTGGGTCACTGTCGGTGCATGTTCTTCCTGCGTCTACGTGAGTTCCTCCGGGTGCTCCGGTTTCCTCCCACAGTCTGAAAGATGTGCTGGTTAGGTGCATTGGCCATGCTAAATTCTCCCTCAGTGTACTTGAACAGGTGGTGGGAGGGTGGTGACTCGGAGATTTTCACAGTAACTTCATTGCAGTGTTAATGTAAGCCTACTTGTGACAATAATAAATAAATTAAAAAAACATAAGTGAGACTGACTGAGATTGAGCAAGACACCATAGACATGAGGGACACGATGGGAGATAAGTGAGGGGTGGGGGAGGGGCACTGGTTACGTTTAGATGACCTTGGAACATTGCCCATTTGCTAGATGAGACTTCGAGACAGAAAAGCAAAATATATTTACACATATGCAAAGTATGTACAGTGAGTGCGCACCCTGTCATTTCTGTCCCCTCAGTACTTCTCAATTTTTCTTACCCTACCGCTGTGTCTCAGTGCATCCCTGACATCTGCGGCAGAAGTGAGGACAGCCTGCCAACTGCTGTGTCCTGTTGTCTGTGAGAAGCTGGATGGGCATTCTCTGGAGGCCAAGGCATGCTAAGGGTCTCCTGTTGCAGGGCCGGTGCACTCTCCTTGATCTGAGCTTCCTTAGGATCTTTATCCGAGGTGTTCTGGAGGCTATTGCACTGGTTGGCATTGTCCCTGCATGTTTTCTTGCTGGTGGTGATAATTAGTGATCAGTTAGACAGTCACCTTCATCAAACAGCACTCAAAGTGTCTGCGAGTGGCCGATGGCAATGGATGGACCCTCATTGACTCACTGCAGAATGTTGATCTCACCTTCGATGCAGGAAGGCTCCCCATCTTCACCCACCAACTCTGCTACCTGCTCCTTAAAGAGGGTGAGCGGCCTTAACTCCTGCATCAGCCCTCCGATTTGGACCTCGCCCTCTTGTTGTGGATGATCTTGTCCTGCATAAAGACAGATGAATAGACTGTGAGCAGCCCAGGTGAAAGATATATATGTGGTGAACCATAGATGGTTACCACTATGGGTACTGAACCATAGATGGTTACCACTATGGGTACTTGTACATATGTTACTCTTGTTACTGTTGGGGTTAGGGTTGGGGTGTTCCACCTGTTAGCATTGTTCTGTGGTACACTCCGTTTGGCTCCGCCTTCTTACAGGAGTATAAAGGTCACTGCCACTTCCTAGTGGCCCTTAGTCTGGGATAGTATTGTTAAGCAGTGTGCTCTATTCTTGTTGTGACTAAAAGCCTTTATTCCCGGGTACGATCTAGCCTCCCGAGTGGATTAATCGCGCATCAATTTTATTTGCAACAAATTTTGTTCAAAAATAAAATGGAGCAGATGCTGAAACCCGATCGGCTAACCTTGGATCCGCGTGCCGCGGGAGCGTCGAACACATTCGACCATTGGTTGAAGTGTTTCCAGGATTACATCGACGCCTCGACAGCAGTCCAGACCAACGCCGGCAGATTGCGGGTCCTCCACGCAAGGGTGAGCGACACTGTGTATGCAACAATCCGTGATTCCCAAGACTACAAAGAGGCCATCGAATTACTCAAGAAGCTGTACCATAAACCGCCAAACGAAATTCATGCTCATCACCTACTAGCCACTCGACGGCGGCAGCCCGGTGAAACGACGGGACAGAACCTGAGCGAACTTCAGCAGCAGCCAGAGCCTGCAATTACAAGCCGGTGTCGGCTACTCAATACACCAACGATCTGATCCGAGATGTGTTCGTGGCGGGAATCGGCTCATCCTATATTCGCCTGCGCTGCTAGAGCAAGGTAACTTGGACCTGGCTAAGACGGTAGAATTGGCCGATGTGATGGAAACGGCCTCTAGAAGTCTTGAAACCTATCCCACCGACCACGTGGGAACAACGTGGCAAGTACAGCCACCGCCTCAACTGTACCCGGCGGCTCCTCGGAACTGCGCGATCATGCTCCCAACTTCCGACCTGACGGCTGCGGCAGCTCCAGGAGGCCCACGGTGCTATTTCTGTGGATTGGCGAAGCACCCTCGTCAGAGATGTCCGGCCAAGACGGTATTTTGCTCCGCCTGTGGGAAGAAAGGGCACTATGCAAAAGTGTGCCGAGCAAAGCCCCCTTCCAAGCCAAGCAGTGCTGCGTGTGACTCCCCAGGATCCGTCTCCTCGTCTCCGGCCTTGTCGATGTCTTCAACCACGTGCGATTCACGGGCGCCGTCATTCCTGATGACGACGACGCAAGACACGTGCGACCTGCGGGTGCCACCGCTTTCAACGCCATCGACCACGTGCGATCCGTGGGCGCAGCCATTTTGGTCGACACCGGCCGCAGAAGACCAGCAGGGGTCCTCGTCGTCGACTATCTCAACTGCCTGCAGTTACACTCGGGATCCAACAGTGGCGTCAATCATCCTGGACCAGGCCAAGCCTCACAGACTCGACAAGTCCATGATGGACATAGAGCTTGCCTGAGTCCAGGAGATTGTCGCCACCTCGAGGTCCACAGGTGCGTGAGGAACTGGAGGAGTCACTGGACACCACCTTGGAGAGAGGGACACCACGGTCACCAGAACCGGCACTGAAGCCAGTGCTGCGGAGGTCGCAGAGACGGTGCGGACCTCCGATACGACTGAACTTGTGAACATGTGGACAGTTCGTATTGTCTTTTTACCCCACCGGCCTTCGTTTTAAAGGAGGGGTGAATGTGGTGAACCATAGATGGTTACCACTATGGATACTGAACCATAGATGGTTATCACTATGGGTACTTGTACATATGTTACTCTTGTTACTGTTGGGGTTAGGGTTGGGGTGTTCCACCTGTTAGCATTGTTCTGTGGTATACTCCGTTTGGCTCCGCCTTCTTATAGGAGTATAAAGGTCACTGCCACTTCCTAGTGGCCCTTAGTCTGGGATAATATTGTTAAGCAGTATGCTCTATTCTTGTTGCGAATAAAAGCCTTTATTCCCGGGTACGATCTAGCCTCCCGAGTGGATTAATCGCACATCAATATATCAGAAATATGCATGCCTGTTATATGCTGAGTGGCCCTATGCAAGGGCTGAAGACGGGACTTGTGCAGGATGTCAAAGGAGGTGATAACGTTAAAGGGTGTGTAAGAGAATCGGTGGTGATGTCTCTTCTGCTGATGGGGATAGAGTCTCTTGAGCAACAGGTGAAGCTAGCTGTTTCATGCTGCTACTATCCAGTAACAACACGAGTGATGTTCACCATTAACAGAGTGCTGCCGTCAAGTCAAAAAGACATTCTGCCTACCACACAGATAGATAATGTGGTATATGAATTTTAGTGCTTGTGTAGGCTGTTTGTCCCTGTTCAAATCAAACAGCATGTCCCTTCTGCTGTTTGCAATGAACAAAGTATACACTGCACTCAAACAGCCCCTGTTTGCAAAACACAAAACAGTCTCCGACAGTAGTTGTGATTCTGCAATTGGACAGAAAGAAGATGTACACACGTTGCACCTGCTCATCATTCTTGTAAGAAGTTTAACAACACCAGGTTAAAGTCCAACAGGTTTATTTGGTAGCAAAAGCCACAAGCTTTCAGAGCCTTAAGCTCCTTCTTCAAGTGAGTGGGAATTCTGTTCACAAACAGGGCATATAAAGACACAAACTCAATTTACAGAATAATGGTTGGAATGCGAATACTTACAGCTAATCAAGTCTTAAAGGTACAAACAATGTGAGTGGAGAGAGCATTAAGACAGGTTAAAGAGATGTGTATTGTCTCCAGACAGGACAGCCAGTGAGACTCTGCAAGTCCAGGCAAGCTGTGGGGGTTACAGATAGTGTGACATAAACCCAATATCCCGGTGGAGGCCGTCCTCATGTGTGCGGAACTTGGCTATCGGTTTCTGCTCAGCGACTCTGCGCTGTCGTGTGTCGTGAAGGCCGCCTTGGAGAACGCTTACCCGAAGATCAGAGGTCGAATGCCTGTGACCGCTGAAGTGCTCCCCAACAGGAAGAGAACAGTCTTGCCTGGTGATTGTCGAGCGGTGTTCATGCATCCGTTGGCGTAGCGTCTGCATAGTTTCCCCAATGTACCATGCCTTGGGACATCCTTTCCTGCAGCGGATCAGGTAGACAATGTTGGCCCAGTTGCAAGAGTAGGTACCGTGTACCTGGTGGATGGTGTTCTCATGTGAGATGATGGCACCTGTGTCGATAATCCAGCACGTCTTGCAGAGGTTGCTGTGGCAGGGTTGTGTGGTGTCGTGGTCACTGTTCGCCTGAAGGCTGGGTAGTTTGCTGCGGACAATGGTCTGTTTGAAGTTGTGCGGTTGTTTGAAGGCAAGAAGTGGGGGTGTGGGGATGGCCTTGGCGAGATGTTCATCTTCATCAATGACATGTTGAAGGCTCCGGAGGAAATGCCGTAGCTTCTCCGCTCCGGGGAAGTACTGGACAACGAAGGGTACTCTGTCCACCATGTCCCGTGTTTGTCTTCTGAGGTCGGTGCGGTTTTTCGCTGTGGCACGTCGGAACTGTCGATCGATGAGTCGAGCGCCATATCCTGTTCTTATGAGGGCATCTTTCAGCGTCTGGAGGTGTCTATTGCGATCCTCCTCATTCGAGCAGATCCTGTGTATACGGAGGGCTTGTCCGTAGGGGATGGCTTCTTTAACATGTTTCGGGTGGAGAAGTGGAGCATCGTGAGGTTATCCGTGGGCTTGCGGTATAGTGAGGTGCTGAGGTGACACAGATGCCATCATCTCATGTGAGAACACCATCCACCAGGTACACGGTACACACTCTTGCAACTCGGCCAATGTTGTCTACCTGATACGCTGCAGAAAAGGATGTCTCGAAGCATGGTACATTGGGGAAACCATGCAGACACTGCGACAACGGATGAATGAACACCGCTCGACAATCACCAGGCAAGAGTGTTCTCTTCTTGTTGGGAGCACTTCAGCGATCACGGGCATTTGGCCTCTGATATTCAGGTAAGCGTTCTCCAAGGCGGCCTTCGCGACACACGACGGCGCAGAGTCGCTGAGCAGAAACTGATAGCCAAGTTCCGCACACATGAGGACGGCCTCAACCAGGATATTGGGTTCATGTCACACTATCTGTAATCCCCACAGCTTGCCTGGACTTGCAGAGTCTCACTGGCTGTCCTGTCTGGAGACAATACACATCTCTTTAACCTGTCTTAATGCTCTCTCCACTCACATTGTTTGTACCTTTAAGACTTGATTAGTTGTAAGTATTCGCATTCCAACCATTATTCTGTAAATTGAGTTTGTGTCTTTATATGCCCTGTTTGTGAACAGAATTCCCACTCACTTGAAGAAGGAGCTTAAGGCTCCGAAAGCTTGTGGCTTTTGCTACCAAATAAACCTGTTGGACTTTAACCTGGTGTTGTTAAACTTCTTACTGTGTTTACCCCAGTCCAACGCCGGCATCTCCACATCATCATTCTTGTGCTAGAGAGAGCTATCCATTTAATCTGACCCCCTGCTCTCTCCCCTTAATCCTGTAAATCCTTTCCCTTCATGTATTTATCCAATTCCCTTTTGAAAGTTATTATTGAATTTGTTTCCCTTCAGGAAAAGCATTCCAAATCGCAACATGTTGCACAAAAATGCTTTCCTCATTTTGACTGTTTTTTTTGTCGATTACCATAAATTTGTGTCTTCTGGTTACCAACCCTGCTGCCACTAGAAACAATTTCTCCCTATTTACTCTGTCAAAAATCTTCATGATTTTAAAATCCTCGTAGAATGGTTATTGTGTCTCTGTTCGCCCTCACCCAGTCCCACTCTCCTGCCTTTTCCCCATAGCCCTCCAATTTCTTTCTCCTCGGATAATTATCCAATTATCTTTTGGAAGCCACAATGGAATCTGCCTCCTCCACACTCTCAGGCTTTGCATTCCAGATCCCAACCACTCACCTGAGTAAAAATGCTTCTCTTCATGTCACCATTGGTTCTTTCATAGAATCACAGAATTCCTACAGTGTAGAAAGAGGCCATTCGGCACATCGAGCCTGTACCGACAACAACCCCACCCTGGCCCTATCCCGTAACCCCACAAATTTACCCTGCTAACCTCATTGACACTAAGGGGCAATTTACTATGGCCAGTTAGCCTAACCTACACATCTTTGGAGTGTATAAGGAAACTGGACCACCCAGAGGAAACCCACGCAGACACAGGAAGAACATGCAAACTCCATACAGTTATCCAATTGAAGCGCTGTGAGGCAGCAGTGCTAACCACTGTGCCACTGTACCACCCTACGCCACTCACTTTTATCACTTGTGTTCTCTTGTTCCAATCCTCCACCAACTGGAATAGTATTTCCTCTGTCCAGGTGCCTCATGATGTTGAACACCTCTATCAAGGGCAAATCCCCAACCACAAGTGGGGGCAGGATGAGCATGATTTGGGAATGATGAATGGGGAGTAGGTTGAGAACAAACATGAGTCGGGAATAAAAGCAAAATACTGTGGATGCTGGAATCTGAAACAAAAACAGAAAATGCTGGAAAATCTCAGCAGGTCTGACAGCGTCTGTGGAGAGAGAATAGAACCAACGTTTCGACACGGGATGACCATTCGTCAGAGCTCAGTTGGGAGTTGGGAATGTTGAGTTGGAATCGGGAATACTGAGGCATGTTGGAAATGCAGAAACATTGAGCAGGGATTGGGAATGTTGAATGGGGTTGGGAACACTAAGAGGGAGTGGAAATGATGACTGGAGTTGGAAAGGCTGAGTGGAAATTGAAATGTTGCGTTGGGAATGCTGAGGGGTGTTGGGAATGCTGACAGGTATTGGGAATGCTGAGAAGTATTGGGATCGCTGAGAAGTATTGGGGTTGCTGAGGGGGTTGGGAATACTGAAGGGGTTAGGAAAGCTGAGGGAGCTAGGAATACTGAGGGGTTTGGGAATCACAAAATTGTTACGGTGCAAAAGTAGGCTATTCGGTCCATCATGTCTCCATCGGTTCTCCAAATGAGCATCATGATTTAGAGCCATTCCCCTGCCTTTTCCACGTATCCCTGCACATTGTTTCTATTCAAATCTGATGCCCTCTTGAATGCCTCGATTGAATCTGCCTTCATCACACTTCCAGGCAGCGCATTCCAGACCCAAAACACTCGTTGTGTAAAAACGTTTTTGCTTCTTTGGAAAATCACCTTAAATCTGTGCCCTCTCATTCTTGATCCTTTTACGATGGGGGACAGTTTTTTCCTATCTACCCTGTCCAGTCCCCTCCTGATTTTGAACATCTCTATGAAATCTCCTCTTAAACTTCTTCTCTCCAAGGAGAACAGTCTCAACCTCTCCAATCTACCCTCATAACTGAAGTTTATCATCCCTGGGACCATTCTTGTAAACCTCTTTTGCACTCTCTCCAATGCGTTCAGATCCTTCCTATAGTGTGGTGCCCAGAGCTGTACACAATATTCCAGCTGAGGTCTAACGAGTGTCTTGTATAAGTTCAGCATAACCTCCTTGTTCTTGTATTCTATGCCCCTATTAATAAAGCCCACAATATTATATGCTTTATTAACTGCTCTCTTCACCTATCTTGCCACCTTTAATAATCTATGCACATATCTACTCAGGCCCTTCTGCTCCTGTGCACCCCCTTAAGGATTTTATCCCTTATTTTATGTTCTCTCTCCATGTTCTTCCTACCAAAATGTACTAACTCACATTTCTCCACATTAGACCATAAGGTACAGGAGCAGAATTAGGCTATTCGGTTCATCGAGTCTGCTCCGCCATTCAATCATGGCTGATATGATTCTTATCCCCATTCTCCTGCCTTCTCTCCGTAACCCCTGATCTCCTTATTGATCAAGAGCATATCTATCTCTGTCTTAAAGACACTCAATGACCTGGCCTCCACAGGCCTCTGTGGCAATGAGTTCCACAGATTCCCCACCCTCTGGCTGAAGAAATTCCTCCTCATCTCAGTTTTAAAGGAGCAACCCTTCACTCTGAAGTTGTGCCCTCGAGTTCTAGTCTCTCCCACTAGTGGACTAGTTCCATGTCCTCTCTATCTAGGCCTCTCAGTATTCTGTAAGTTTCAATTAGATTCCCCTTTCATCCTTCTAAACTTCATCAAGTATAGACCCAGACTCCTCAACTGCTCCTCATATGACATAAGAACATAAGAAATAGGAGCAGGAGTAGGCCATCTGGCCCTTCGAGCCTGCCCCGCCATTCAACAAGATCATGGCTGATCTGAAGCGAATCAGTTCCACTTACCCGCCTGCTCCCCATATCCCCTAATTCCCTTATCGATCAGAAAACTATCTACCCGTGATTTAAACATATTCAACGAGGAAGCCTCCACCACTTCAATGGGCAGAGAATTCCAGAGATTCACTACCCTCTGAGAGAAGAAGTTCCCCCTCAACTCTGTTCTGAACCGGCCCCCCCCTTATTTTGAGGCTGTGCCCTCTAGTTCTGGTTTCCTTTCTAAGTGGAAAGAATCTCTCCACCTCTACCCTATCCAGCCCCTTCATTATCTTATATGTCTCTATAAGATCACCCCTCATCCTTCTAAACTCCAACGAGTACAGACCCAATCTGTTTAATCTCTCCTCATCAGCTACACCCCTCATCTCCGGTATCAACCTGGTGAACCTTCTCTGCACTCCCTCCAAGGCCAATATATCCTTTCGCAAATAAGGGGACCAGAACTGCACACAGTACTCCAGTTGCGGCCTCACCAGTGCCTTGTACAGTTGCAGCAAGACCTCCCTGCTTTTATATTCTATCCCCCTCGCGATAAAGGCCAACATTCCATTCGCCTTCTTGATCACCTGCTGCACCTGCAGACTGAGTTTTTGCGATTCGTGCACAAGGACCCCCAGGTCCCTCTGCACAGTAGCACGATGTAATTTTTCTCCATTTAAATAATATTCCAATTTACTATTATTTCTTCCAAAGTGGATAACCTCACATTTGCTAACGTTATATTCCATCTGCCAGATCCTCGCCCACTCGCTCAGCCTATCCAAATCTCTCTGCAGACTTTCCGCGTCCTCCACGCAATTCGCTTTCCCACTCACCTTCGTGTCATCAGCAAACTTGAATACCCTAGATTCAGTCCCCTCCTCCAGATCATCTATGTAAATGGTAAACAATTGAGGCCCCAGCACCGATCCCTGCGGCACGCCACTGGTCACCAACTGCCAACCAGAAAAGCACCCATTTATCCCAACTCTCTGCTGTTAGATAGCCAATCCCCAATCCACGCCAACACCTTACCCCTAACTCCGTGTACCCCAATCTTCTGCAGCAACCTTTTGTGAGGCACCTTATCGAATGCCTTCTGGAAATCTAAAAACACCACATCCACCGGTTCCCCTCTGTCAACCGCACTAGTGACATCTTCATAAAAGTCCAGTAGATTCGTCAAACACGACTTTCCCTTCATGAATCCATGCTGCGTCTGCTTGATCGAACCATTCTTATTCAGGTGCTCTGTTATTTCCTCTTTAATAATGGACTCTAGCATCTTCCCAACTACGGACGTTAAGCTAACCGGCCTGTAGTTACCCTCCTTTTGTCTACTTCCTTTTTTAAACAGCGGCGTAACAGTAGCTGTTTTCCAGTCAGCCGGCACTACCCCAGAGTCCAGCGAATTTTGATAAATTACTACTAACGCAATAAGAACATAAGAACCCTTAATTCCTGGAATCATTCTCGTGAACCTCCTCTGGACCCCTTCCAAGGCCAGCACAGTCCTGAACCAGGACTCCCAAGTCCCTTTGTGCTTCAGATTTCCAAAGTCTTTCCCAATTTAGAAAATAGTCTATGCCTCTGTTCTTCCTACTAAAGTGCATAACTTCGCACTTTCCCACATTGTATTCCATCTACCACTTCTTTGCCCACTCTCCTAGCTTGTCCAAGTCATGCTACAGCCTCCCCACTACCTCGACATTACCTGTCCCTCTATATATCTTGTATCATCTGCAAATTTAGCAACCATGCCCTCAGTTCCATCTTCAGATCATTAATGTATATAGTGAAAAGTTGTGTGTCCCTGTGGAACACACTAGTCATCGGTTGTCATCCTGAAAAAGACCCCCACAGCCCCACTCTCTGCCTTCTGTCATTATCCAATCTTCCATCCATGTCAGTACATTGCCTCTAACACCATTGGCTCTTAGCTTATTTAGCAGCCTCATTGAACCTTATCTGCCACCTATCTACAACTTGTCTATGCCCTTTTGAAGTGCTACATTGTCCTCTTCAGTTACAATGCTTCCAACTTTTGTACCATTCATAAACGTTGAAACAGTGTCCTGTACACTAAATAGAAACATAAAAACTAAAAGGAGTAGGCCATTCAGCCTTTCGAGCCTGCTCTGCCATTCATCTTGATCATGGTTGATCATCAAATTCAATATCCTGATTCCCCCCTAAATCTAGATCAATATACATCAGGAAAAGCAAGGGTCCCAATACCGGCCCCTGGGGAATATCACTACAAACTTCCTGCAGCCCGAAAAATATCCATTGACCATTACTCTCAGCTTCCAATTATTCAATTAACTTTTTATCCATATTGCGACAGTCCATTTTATCCCATGAGTTATGCAGAGGAGTTGGGAATGTTGAAGAGAGTTTGGGAATGCTTGATGGGAGGTGGGGAATGCTGAAGGGGAGTGGGGGGAATGCTGAGGGGGGGGGTGGGGGGGATGCTGAGGGGGGGTGGGGGGGACGCTGAGGGGGCTGGGGGGATGCTGAGGGGGGGTGGGGGGGATGTGAGGGGGGGTGGGGGGGACGCTGAGAGGGGGTGGGGGGCGCTGAGGGGGGTGGGGGAATGCAGGGGGGTGGGGGAATGCCGAGGTGGAGGTGGGGGAATGCTGAGGGGGGGGGGGTGGTGGTGGGATGCTGAGGGGGGTGGGGGGGATGCTGAGTGGGGTGGGGGGGATGCTGAGGGGGGGGGGTGGGGGGGATGCTGAGGGGGGGTGGGGGGGACGCTGAGGGGGGGTGGGGGGGACGCTGAGGGGGGGTGGGGGGACGCTGAGGGGGGGTGGGGGGATGTGAGGGGGGGGTGGGGGGGACGCTGAGAGGGGGTGGGGGGCGCTGAGGGGGGTGGGGGAATGCAGGGGGGTGGGGGAATGCCGAGGTGGAGGTGGGGGAATGCTGAGGGGGGGGGGGTGGTGGTGGGATGCTGAGGGGGGGGTGACGGTGGGATGCTGAGGGGGGTGGGGGGGATGCTGAGGGGGGTGGGGGGGATGCTGAGTGGGGTGGGGGGGATGCTGAGGGGGGGTGGTGGGGGGATGCTGAGGGGGGGTGGTGGTGGGATGCTGAGGGGGGGTGACGGTGGGATGCTGAGGGGGGTGGGGGGGATGCTGAGGGGGGTGGGGGGGATGCTGAGGGAGGGTGGTGGGGGGATGCTGAGGGGGGTGGTGGGGGGTGATGGTGAGATGCTGAGGGGGGGTGGGGGGATGCTGATGGGGGTGGTGGGATGCTGATGGGGGTGGTGGGATGCTGATGGGGATGGTGGGGGGATGCTGAGGGGGGGGGGAATGCTGAGGGGGGTGGGGGGGATGCTGAGGGGGGTGGGGGGGATGCTGAGGGGGGGTGGTGGGGGGATGCTGAGGGGGGTGGGGGGATGCTGATGGGGGTGGTGGGGGGATGCTGAGGGGGGTGGGGGGACGCCGAGGGGGGGGAGAGGGTGGATGGAATGCTCAGAGGGGTGGGAGATTCTGGGGGGGGTGGGGGGGCGGATGGAATGCCGAGGGGTGGGGGGATCGGCGCTCCACCAATCATCTCTCGTCTGGAGAGGAGGGGGGCGGGCCGGAGCCTCACGTGACCATAGCTATTTCGGGCGGTTGTGGCGCGAGGTGGCGGCCATTTTGTTTGAGCGCGAGGAGCCGAAGCGGAGACAGAGAGACACTGAGAGAGAGAGAGCAGGTACCGGGGGAAAGGGAGCGGGGACCCGGGAGCAGGTACCGGGACTGGGGACGCGGGAGCAGGTACCGGGACTGGGGACAGGGACCCGGGGGAGCGAGAGGGAGGGCAGAGTCCGAGACACACAGGTAAAGGAGAGAGCCGCCCCCTCTCCCCTCCATGAGGGAGCCTGCAGGATAGGCCGCGGTCCCCGGGCCTGTCTCTCCGGCCCAGGCGGCGAGCGTTGGGGGGAGAGCTGCGGTCGCGCTTTCTCTCACCGCCCCCCTTCCCCGGACTCGGGGCGGTGATGAGGGAGAGCCGGGCGGTGCGAGGCAGCAGGGCCTCGGCCTCTCTCCGGCTGGGGCGGGGCTCCCCCGGCGCCATTTTATCCCGGCTGAGAGAGAACAAAGGCGGCGGCGGGAGGGAGGAAAGGTGAAGCCGCGGGCCCGGAGCCCCCCCCCCCACCTCGGCCCGGATCGAGAGGCAGGGCTCCCGGCCCGAGCCGCTCCTCGGGCAGCACCCACGCGGGTTGGAGGTGGGGGAGCCGCTGCCTCTCCCCGGCCTCCCGCTCTCTCCGTCTTTGTCTCTGAGAATCTCATTAACCGACAGGGACTGAGGATTGTGATTGCAATATATCATCAACAGGCCATTCGACCCCTCTGTCCTGTTCCTGAATTCAATAGATTCATCTCATTTCTTTGTTTAATCCAATGTAGAGACAAGATGCAGCACATGAGTAGAATCAGCAGGAGGCCATTTGTCTCCTCCAGCCTGTTTCGCCATTTCTGCTCACTGATTGTGGGCTGGACTCCACTTTCCCTGCTTTTCCCCTGGAGTCCCTGCTCAATCTAACATCAAACTAACTCGGCCTGGAATATATTCAAACACCCAGCCTCCATTGCTCTATGATAACAGGTTTCCAAAGATTAATTTCCCTCTGAGAGGACATTCCCCTTAACTCCATCTTAAATTGAAGCCCCCTTATTTAAAAAGTCTGTCCTATTCTGGATCCCCTCAGAAGAGGAAGCATTCTCCCCAAATTCCTTCTCAACTCCTGTCTTAAATGGCAGACCCCTTAGATTCTCTCTCAATCTCATTGGAGCTCTTTTGGCTTTTGTGTCACATTGGCTAAATTGTTTTGGGGCCACACAGGATGAACCATTCCTGACATCTCCAGGTACAGGCTGGTCTGACAAAGTTGCTGTCTTTGTATCCAGGATTTGGCTGGCTTTGTCTTGTTGTGATGCTGCATTTCAAACAGACTTAACCTTTTCTGCAGGTTCAGTTAGAAAGTCTTTGTGCACATAAATTTTTGAATCTCAAAATCCCATCTGCACAATATTCACAAGCCCAAATTATGCTTTGGAGAGTTTTACAATAGTTTCCACAGATACTGGTCTGGAATTACTTGTTTTGTAGTGGTTTCAGCATTCCTCCTGTGGGATAGTAACTGTTGTACTGCTTTTGTTAAACTCTTTCAGTGATTTTAAAGGGTTCAGTAGTGCAATGGACACAGTTAAACAGGACACTTTCATATCTATTTGCTAAATAACTACAAGTTACAAGATTTTCTGCATTGCTCAATGTCTTCGAATGTGTTAGGATTAGGACAAGGTTGAAGTTTTAGTCCGAGGTAAGGCTTACATTAACACAGCAATGAAGTTACTGTGAAATGTTAGGGTCAATGCACCTAACCAGCACGTCTTTCAGACTGCGGAAGGAAACCGGAGTACCCAGAGGAAACCTGGGCAGACACGGAGAACGTGCACACTCCACACAGACAGTGACCCAAGCCGGGAATCGAACCTGGGACCCTGGTGCTGTGAGGTAGCAGTGCTAACCATTGTGCCACCCCTCGGATGCCCTTTGATGTCCTCTACCTCAGCACTCTACAGTATTGTTAAGCAATTTCAAGTTAATTCCTGAATTATTTAGTATTGCTCATTACGTTTCCTATTTTTGATGTATTCAATTACTGTTCTATAGTTTTATCTGGAATACCTCAAGGATCGGCACTATTTGGTATAGAAAATATTCTCTTAATGGAAATGAGCCCAAAAGTTGTACATTAACTTGTTGTTTCCTATGTTCCAGCCATGAATCATGGTTCGTGTCCCCTAGACTGCAAGGTGTATGTTGGAAACCTTGGAAACAATGGGAACAAGACAGAGTTGGAAAGATCGTTTGGATATTATGGACCACTCCGCAGTGTGTGGGTTGCCCGGAACCCACCTGGGTTTGCCTTTGTTGAGTTTGAAGATCCACGTGATGCTTCGGATGCAGTCAGAGAGCTCGATGGAAGGTAATTAATTACTTGTCCCCCCAATGTTAGCTTCACCCTTGTCAAGCTGTTGGCTGTTTTTCTACTTGTGGTAGATTGGGGCAACTGTAAGGACAGTGCACTATGTTTGCTGTTGAATGGGGATTTCTGTAATATTTAGGAAATGCCACCTAATGGCCAGAATGAGATGGCAACAACCAACAGCGATGATGGTTTCCAAGTGTCCATTTTGTGTGACTGCAACTTTGAGCTACTTGTCAGATAAGGTACTGCAACAGGATAGCAAATACTGATTACGTACTTAAAAACAGACGCTTGTGGTGAGATTGATGCTGTAAGCAATATCTCAATGTTTTAAATGATACAACTTTTGATATTTATACAATGTTTTCCTTTTTCCAGCCTGACTCGACCAAGAAGATTTTTGCAGCTTAACTGACTTCAGTGAAAAATTAGCATTTATTTTAATTATTTGAATTTGAGAACCATAAAGGACAAATCAACCCAGAGCAATCTAAATATTTATGACGAAGGGTCACCCTGACTCGAAACGTTGCCTCTACTCCACAAATGCTGTCAGACCTGCAGAGATTTTCCAGCATTTTCTGTTTTTGTTTGATTTCAGCATCTGCAGTATTTTGCCGTTGCCATTTAAATATTGCCCTTATTCTATAAAAGTGGATGATTTGTGGAAAACCTTTTCATTTTCACACTGTTACTCTGACCGCACATTGCTACGTGACTTGTACATTATGTCATGTTTCAAACCCTCTCTCGAGTTGAGGAATTGGAGTTTTGTGTGTAAAATTACTACAAGTAAACCTGTTATAACATGCTGGATGTAGCCTTTACTCATCAGTGTATTTATGGATAACTGCCACCTGTGATAAACAAAGCAAATACAGCAACTGTATTGCTAAGTCATTTCAGACTATACCGTGAGTTTAAGTTTTCTGAGTCAGTTCATTAGAAACCTGGTTTCTATTAATCTTGTGTTTCAGTCCTTGAATGGGTGGGACCTTTTTCTGCATAACTACATTTATTCATAGTTAGAGCTGGTTAACCTCAAATGTGCTGTATCAAATGTCTTGGGATACAATCAATATTTCTTTGAGCAAAACGGTTCTCATGATGCACTAGATAACAGCAATTCAATACATCTGATTGTATTGAACAGACCTTCATTGTTCCCTGCTAGTCAGAGATGTACCTGCTGCTTTGCTTTGAATTCTGATGCTGCTTATGAAACTTAGTGATTGCCATAGAAGTAACCATGGCTGCTTGGTACTTAAAAGTAATTTTGGTAGACCAGCTAGTCTGTCACGTAGACTGTTAATTTTATTTCACCATGACCATTTGGAAACTACAATATCTACCTCCTGAGATGATGTCCTTGAGGTATTTCACTGGGTAAAGGAGGATCTTTCTTACCTTGCCATGTTCCCTATGATTTCAGTATGTTTATTCATTGTTTTGTTTCTTGTCAAGTTTATAGTTACACAAAGCTAGTTTTAAGATTTCTGGCTAAACTCTTCACATTAAATTAGAGAGCAGTGGACAGCTGTAAACATTGAGGTTGCCAATGGGTTTGATAACTGATGAAGCAATCTAAAGGATGTACAGAGAGCTGTATTTTGTACTGATGCCTGTGGCTTTGTGTTTGCAGGATAGGTTGCTTGAGTACTTAATTGTATTGATATTTCAGGAATCTTTGTGGCTGTCGTGTTCGTGTAGAACTGTCCAATGGAGAGAGACGCATTCGTAACCGTGGCCCACCTCCAGCGTGGGCCAGGCGTTCTCGTGAGGATTATCGCCGCAGAAGCCCCCCGGTCCGGCGCAGGTAACACCAGAATACTTTGCCTTTTGATGTAGCTTTGCATGCAAAAATTCATTTAAAAAAAATTATCGTAATTCTTTTCCATCTGTGTAATTCACGTATTTGAGCTGTTTGCTTGATGTAACGGCTACTAGTGATGGGCGACATAGTTTTATACAACAGCCTGAAGTTTTCTGGTAATGTTCAGTTGCATTTCAATGTGTATGTACATAGTGAAGGACTCCATGTGATCCTTGAGCTCTGTGGGCTGTCAGCAGGGATGTCATGATGATACCTATTTAAAAGGTATGTTTTCATCTGGATCAGGACTGCTTCCTTGGGATGCCGGTTTAGCTGGTATCCAAGCTGCTGCAGTATATATGGAGTGGTCCAAGCAGCGAGTAATCTCGGTATGGACTTCTCGTGGCAATAAATACTATGCTGTTGCTGTTAACACTAGTGACTGCAAAATGTGGCTTTTGATAGTTTTGACTTACAGCAACACCCAATAGTAATGCCAGCTTTCTCATGGTGGCCATATATCCAATCTTGTTGATTTTTGACATCGAACCTATGTTCCTGCAAGCTTCCTATTCAGTTGTCCCCTAATGGTGAGCTTGGGTTATGACCTTGTATAAGGAGGACACCATGACATCCCTAGTTGCCAGGTCCGGTAGACTATATGATTCATCCTGAAAGCTGGAAACACCACATGTAAATGAAGTGGCCACCTGCCTCAGTGTTGTGGTAAGGCTGTTGCCATTTCTGCTCTCTGGTGCTGCTGGCCCAAGAGCTTTAACTTTTGCTTATTCATTTTACAGTCTCATAAATTATTAGCTTTGGTACTAAAATATTGCTTGCAAAGAGATCAGAATTGGGTCAGTTGCATTGTTAAATTGAGGCCATGCTTAGAAAATGCAAATAGTTTCACCCAAACAGCCTTTTCTAACTCTTAATCTTAACATTTGAAGAGCTGCTGCATGCACTTTGCAGCAGGAGCTAGTTATGAGCATTTAATAAACCTTCCGTTGACTATCACACTTATCAGCTGGTTCATGTGCTTTATCTACACGTTGTCATTGGATCATACCAGTTCTGTATCTCCGAAATCAATATTTTTGTACGACTGCAAAACATCTAGACTTCGTACACCAGCATTCCCTTTAATTACCTAAAGAAAGATGGAAGATCTGAGGTGAAAGTTAATTCCAAATTGTCTGTTTTCAGAAAGAGTTTCCTATTGGAGGGAATGCTGAGGAGAGAGGTCTTTGGGTTACCAGAGGTTAAGATAAAGATTTCAGAAACATTTTTCATGAATTTCCATGATTTCAAACTTTCCTACTGTGCAAGATGTTAATGCCTTCAATTCTCTCAATTGAGTAACAATATCTAGGCTTTATCTAAACCACTGGTTTGCTAAGCTTACTAGGGCAGCCTGAGAGCTTATGCAGAGGGCGATGAGTTGAGATTATTTCTGGGGTGCACTGTTGCCTTCTGAAGGTACATTGAGGCATACTGCACTCTCAGCTTGGGGTTCCTTCTACACTAGTTTTGTTGACTTTGAATTTAACACAGGAGGCAGACCTTTCCTCTTCCCTGGTGTGGAAGAGTTTGCTGGCAATGAAGTAAGCTCACTTGTCTGTCATTGGCAGCCCATGGCTGAAAGTTACCTGGTTAAGCTTGATGTTGTAACTCGGGCAAACTCATGCACATTTGTGATACAACTGGATTCTTGACATCCAATGGTAGCAGTGTTGACACATCTCGTCCCCTGATGGGGTAAGAATTCTGCCTTCCACAACGAGGATCACTGTGCAGGTTAGTGGCACTTGTTTCTTTGATATTTGCATTCAGAAGGAACCCTAATTAGCAGATTTATAAATTGCATAGCATGCTGCTGCATTCTGGCCAGTTGCAATCAGATTGATGCAAAGTGTTATAAGATTAGATATTGCTGTTTTGCATTGTCACTCATCACTAATGGCTAAATGATTTAATAATCAAGATTGGTTTTACTGATGGCTTGTGTGTTGCACTATTTATTTTTTAAAGATGCATTTTTATCCATTTATATATTAATAAAAATGAACCCCCCTTGCAGAGTCACCATCATGCTCTTCTCACCACCCTTCGAATCTACATTAGCCAGTCAACTAGCCCTTTCAGCGTCATGTGACCAGCGCGCCCCAATCAGCTTGGCTGGTGTCGGTATCACATGACCAAGGCATGTCCAGTCGTCAGGTTGCACCACCGCCCTTTGGTTCCCAAGCATGCTGTTTCTCAGCCTCTTCTCCAACCATGACCAATCGGCAGCGGCTGCCTCAACTGCCCGCACATTTCTGGTCAATCAGCTGTTTACTTTACTCGTTGTCTCCACAACAGCAGCCGAACACTCAGCATTTGTCTCAGCAGCCTTCGACTAAATAAAAAGCAGGAAAAAAACCACTACACCCCCCTCTGCCAACCAAATACCACGCATCTGGCAAACCTTTTCAGCAAATTCTACCTGGCCGTCAGTCCGGCAGCCTCACCTCTCCATTTCTAGCTTGTTGAAAACCAAAAGACTAGTAAGTTTTTCCTGCTTTATACAATAGTCTACTGCTGGTATAATGGAGTAAGCTTTTGACAAGGTAAAGAGACTAGTGTTCTGTTAGGGGCTGGCTGTGTAAAGACTAAATTTAACTTCTGTTTTAAAAAAAATCTTGTGTGTAGAAGTAGCAAGGTTTTTGCACTTGGGTTCTGAAATCTTTATAGCTTTAAGGTCCTTTGTTAGACTGTACAGTTGTAAGTCAGTGTGGCACTCGTCACCTGTTTTCAGACCCAAGTGCAAAGCATGTCTTAAATTGGGCCAGAGTAACTCTGAAGGGACATATGCCGTTTGCCTGAACTCTGGTGCTGTGACATTGAGGGATGAGTTACATGGGAATCAGTTTAAAATATAATTCTTGATATCTCCTGGCCCACACTGCTTTATTAAATTTCAGAACTTTGCCCCTTAGTTTGGCAGGCCATAGCCATCGTGTATTTAGTAAACCTTGAACTCGATGGTGCACAATGCAACCTTGGTTCACTGGAAGCCCCAACCTGAGCTTCTGCAAAAAGTAAAAGCAAAATCCCTTGAGAGCTGGCCTGGCCCTGGTGATGGAAGCTTAGTTGGGATTGGTGTGTTCTAGACATCTTAGACCAACTGAAATGGTTAGTCCTCGGTGCAGAAAAATTGCAGCATGGTGGAAAAAATCTCACTTGGGCACCTGGCCGTCCAATAACCAAATGTGGTGCCTGAGCCGCATTGAACACAGTGGCCATGTGGTGCCAGCTGTCCAGCAGTAGCCATCTTGGTGATATTGACATCTTAATTGCCTTTTCTCCCTTTAAAACCCAGCCCTGGATTTTTTCCACTATGAGGACAGTGCGCAGTAGTGGCTTAAGTCAGGTAGTGGGTTGTTGCTGGTTCTGCACAATGCCATTAATCATCGTCATATGGGAACCATAAATAGTAAAAATGCATAAGATCTTTTGAGCTTTTTTCCATATTGCAATTGATAATGGTATGGGTTGATCTTTTGCTGGGTGGAAGTGTCCAGTATTGGCTTCTCAATCCCCAGCAGCCCTACTGTGTACAATTATCCAAGTTGAGTTCAGAATTGACATTGTGTTAATAAGCCACTACTGTGTACATTGTCCTCAGTTAAGTGAAGCAGGTTAATGTGCAAGTTATTGAGGATTCAGAAGTCAGGCCTGCAGACACTGCAGTGAGTCATGGAATTTGGAATTAAAGCCAGTTAACCCAAATAATTCAACGTTAACAGAACACTTTTCCATGTGGGTTTAAGTACGTACAATGTGTTGAATTGTTACAGCTGTGTATCTTAAAATTAAAAGCTGTGGAAGCTAGAGCTGTTTTGTGCACCTTGCGTTGCACTCGGGGATGGAAATCTTACAGGTCAATCACCAGTACAGGGACATCTGTCTCTATATATTTGGGAGGCTGTCGGCCAAACTAAAATGGTGAATGACTCTGAGCTTTGCTGTAGCTCACCGAGGGCCTCTGCTGGCAGTAAGTGCCAGGAGCATTGCTGCAGATGCTTGGCAGCTCACAAGGTCCTGAATGCTTATTGATCTTTGATCAGTACACTCATTAAACATTTCCATCCCTGCTGCTAATCTGGAGGTTTCTTTAACTCTGTGTGCAGGTAACGTGTTTCATTGTAGCAAGAATCTTCTCAGCATCCCCTATTATTGATTACACCAATGCAGGTTTTTCAGGAGAGGACTCTTCATCTTTTATGGGTCTACTGACATCTGAGACACCAGCTGATCTGCTGCCTTGTTAATTCAGCAAAGGTGTACATTTGTTGTTGTACTTCCCCTCCCTAGGTGGTTTGCTTTGTCCCTTTTGTGTAGAGTTGACCCGGGTCATTTCATTGGCTTCCAGTTTTTTCACGTTTAAGTTTTTAAATGTTTTTTAAATTATTAAAATCTGCTTCTGGCTAGTCCTCCTGCTACATTAATAGACTCTAGATGATAGGTCCTATAATGAGGACCCTGCATTGGTGTTCTGGTCATCTTCAAGCTTCATTGAGCTGTCATGCTGTGTAGATTAATTTTAATCTTGAGTCAGATTTTTATGCAGGCGGTTTGTTAAACTTAAGGTACAGGCGTTAAAGTGTTTAATGACCTTTACTAGTGAGCCGGGGTTATTGGGAGCCGCTGTGATCGAGTAGGTTGGTACTTTGTACCGGTCATTGTGCAGGGATGGCAGTCAGTTCACTTCTTAACTGATTTCCCTTCTCGCTTGTAGATCACCACCTCGCCGCAGGAGCTTCAGCAGGAGTCGGAGCAGGTGAGGATCATGTTGCTTGTAGCGTCTACAACTAAATATTCCATGCTGACTGATGGGAAGGGGGTTTACATTACAATTATTCACACTGCTTTCCTGTCACATTGTCCTGAATGTTCCTCGTGGTCACTGCAACCTCATTGGGTTGGGGCTGACAGCCCATTGGCTCCGACTCTAACTCAGTTTTCCAGAGTCTCGAAGTCACATTGTTTCAAAATATTGAATAGTTCATTTTTTTGTGGGGAGGCTTAAATTATCAGGAATAGATGGTAACTTGTGAGTAGTATAACATGCTACAAGTACCTTTTTAAATCATTTGGGCGAAACATTCCATTGTGTCTTAATTGCTTGTTACCTGAATGTTGAGTCACTCCCAGGGCACAAACAGTTTTGGGGGTATGTTGATAACAAGGGGAGTACTGCTCCTTCATGCGTGACCAGTATGTCTGTTGAATACATGTTGGATGCTTTGCTGGGTAGATCAAGGATGTTTGCCAAAATAGGTCTCGCTAGATCTTGTGATCTAATAACACGCTTGACTTTACTGTAGGTCCCTCTCGAGGGATCGTAGGAGAGAGAGGTCCCTGTCCAGGGAGAGGAACCACAAACAATCTCGCTCCTTCTCCAGGTCTCGCAGGTAAGTTGGAATGGTGAGAAACTTGAGTAGATTAGTTTTGTTCACCCTCTGGGTGAGGATCCGGGATTCACTGCCTGAGGAGGTCATCATAACATTAAAATTTCCCAGATATGCACTTAAAAGCACTGTAACATACAGAGATAAAGACTGAGCTGGAAAGTGGGGATTTGGCTAGATAGCTCCTTGTCGTCTGCCATGACATGATGAGCTGACTATCTGCCTTCCCAGCTTAAATTTCTGATTTAATACAACAAAAATTCTAATGCTGCGTTAAAGGAGGGTGGTTTTTTGACTTTGTGTTATCTGCAGGTTTACAGCACAGTGATTGTTTGCCTTTAGATAGCTCTAAATATATTTAATGCTACAGGACAAGGGAAATCTGCTAATTTTTGGATCCTAATTGCTATAAGTGCATTTGCTGCATTAATTATTATAACGGTTTGTATTTGCATAGCTGTATCTTTCTGATTAGTATCCAGGGATAACGGACACCTTGGGGATATTACAAATTCAGTGGGGTTTTTAGTGTAATTTTAATAAGTGCTTCTAAAAAGCCACAGCATGTGATATAGAAGATTGCAAAATGTAAACAGGGTGCTGTGGTTCAATGTTGAAAGGAAACAATGGAATCTTTTCCTGGTGCTGTGTTCTAAACCTTATTTCTCTTCTGTTTTAGCCGCTCCAGGTCAAACGATAGGAAGTAAATCCACAGCATAGTGGCCTTTGTGAAGATCCATGTACAGACTTGTCGGAGTTAAGAATGTGATTTGCATTTGTTTAATAGACTCAAGACGTGTAGTCAATTGCATTTTTTACCCTATTTTAGCTGTTCATTGTCTTTCTTTTCATGAATTCTATAATGTAACCAGTGGTGAGATTTTCAAATGCAGAAATTGTCAAACCTGTGAATTATGGGCAGAGTTGAGCTTTTTATAAAGGTGGGATTGTTTTGTGGGCAGACCATTGATTACTTACCTACTGCATTGTCCATTGAGGGTAAATTTTCATCTGTTTTGATTCCAGCAGATCCGGTGGGAGTGATTTTCCTCCCCTCCCCAAACCCCAAGCAGATCTGCCTAACAGCAGTTTTAGTTCTTTCTTGGTTATTGGCAGATAACCATTCAAAGCCTGGTCAGCTTTTTAACAAAAGTTTGTGGCATTGTGCAGTTTAACCTGTGCCATGCCATCTGGGGTTGTGTGCTGAGCGTTTTTTTGTATTTACTATTTTTTTTTCAAAAGACCTGCAAGCAGACATCTAAACTTTGGCTTGCTCTTTGTAAATCCCGCACTTGTTAGTTTGTGTTTGTTAGTTATGTGCAGTGCTTTGGGGCATTGCTGGAACAGGAGTAGTTCTGTAGTGTGCACATTAGAATATGTTTAGAATATTCTATTGTGCATATCAGGAGTGTGCTCTATGACATTCAATAGTAATTAATATGAAAGCTCAAGGTACTGGAGTCTTGCTAGCTCCTCGCCTGAAATTGGAAGAATTGAATTGAGATTTTAGGAAAGTGCCATTTCTTGCTGTCAGCTAATTAACTTTACCTGCACGAATATTGCAGATACTGGCTACAGCCCAAGAAGTTGCCGATTAATTTGGGATGTTGGGTATGCTCAATAGAATTTTTGACCTGGTTAGCTTTTGAGTTGTGTTCAGTCCATGAGATTGGTGAGCTGCTGTTTCCTACGCTGAAAATGTTTTATGTTGAGTCAGTTTCTCATTGATTGCATTGTAAATATTGTATGTGGCTTGTTGCCCTGCCCTGACTGTATCTTGTCCATTGGTGATATAGGGAGGAGAAGCTGGAGCAATACAATTTTCCCCCTTGTGATCCTGTTCCTGCCTTCACACTGCACCATTCGTGCGCTGTTTTGTGACTTTCTTGGAAATAAACTTTGGTTACACAACAATTCCTGTAGCTTCTTCATTTTCATTTACCACTTGTTTTAGGTGTGGCAATTTATTAACAGCAGAAATTAACCTTGAGGCAAAACTGGATGCTGGAAATCTTAAGGTGCTGAAAATACTCTGCAGATCTGGCAGCATTTGTGGAGGAGGCAACATTTAATGTTTCGAGTAGCATGTGGCTAATGGGCACTTATGCCTTCCTTGCAATATATGCCAACCACTTAACATCAAGCCATAGTTTCCAGGAGTGTCACTTCCTACTTCATAATTTTCCAACCTCAGATAGCCTGCTTCTACCCCCTTTCCAAGATCCTCAAACGGCTGTCCTGTTGGATTCATCATTTCAGCTTGTACCTCACCCAGTGAGGTTATTTCTTTCGATCTTTACTCTGCCAGTCTAGTCTTTTACATTCATGATTCTGATGCCCTACATCACTTGAACAATTTCCAGTTTCTTTGCCCTGTCTCCTCTTCATAATAGATCATCGAAGGTTCAGGTTCAGTTGGGTCTCAGAATAGATCATAGAAACCCTACAGTACAGAAAGAGGCCATTCGGCCCATCGAGTCTGCACTGACCACAATCCCACCTAAGCCCTACCCCCATATCCCTACATATTTTACTCACTAATCCCTCTAATCTATGCATCCTGGGATACTAAGGGGCAATTTTAGCATGGCCAATCAACCTAACCCGCACATCTTTGGCCTGTGGGAGGAAACCCACACAGACACGAGGAGAATGTGCAAACTCCACACAGACAGTGACCCAAGCCGGGAATTGAACCCAGGTCCCTGGAGCTGTGAAGCAGCAGTGCTAACCCCCTCCAATCTTGAGGGAAATTTATAATTTGCTTGTTATCCTGTGTAAAATTGGTGAAGATGGAGTTGGGAGCTTCACTGTTTAAAATCATGGCGGAGTGATGGTCTAGTGGTATTATTGCTGGGCTATTAATCCAGAAATTCGGCTAATGTTCTGGGGACTGAGGTTCGAATCCCAGAGAGTACAGGATCAACCCAAGAAAAAGGGTGGGACCACAAATCCAGTAACCACTGGATATCGAAGGATATGCAGCATTGGATAAAGAGAAAAAAGGAAGGCTTATGGCAGACAGAATTCCTACAGTGCAGATGGAGGCCATTCAGCCCATCAGGGTTACACAGCCCACCCAGGCACTATTCCTGCAACCACACACATTTATCCTGCTAATCTCCCTGACACTAAGGGGCAATTTTAGCATAGGCAATGAACCTAAACTACACATCTTTGGACTGTGGGAGGAAACCAATGGGGAGCATATGCAAACTAACAGTCACTCAAGGCTAGAATTGAACCCAGGATCCTGTCGTGAGGCAGCAGAGCTAACCACATTGAGAGTTAAAAACAGCAAAAGTCCTAGAGTATAGAATGTGCAAGAGAGAACTTGAAGGAAATTAGACGAGCAAAAAGGGGACATGAAAGGATTCTGGCAGATATTATGAAGGAAAGTGCAAGTATAAGGTAAAAGGATGACTAAGGAAAGAGTAGGGCCCATTAAGGACTGCAGTGGTAATTTGTGTGGGATGTAGGTAGGGTTCTATATGAACACTGCCAATGTTCACTAGTGAAACAATGTGGGTATAGAAATCGGGGAGAAGGACTGATACAATTAAATAAATTAACATAGGTGGTTTTAAGTGGTTTGGATGAAGTGTATGCCAGGCTGTTGCATGAGGCAAGGGAGGAAATAGCAGGGGCACTGGCAATTTTTAGTTCCTCTCACCACTGGAGAGGTGCCAGAGGACTGGAGGACAGCCAATGTGGTACCATTATTCAAGAAGGGAAGAAACAACAGGCCATGGTGGGGAAACTTGGAAGCAATTGAGAAAATTAAGTTGCATTTGGAGAGGCAGAGATTAATCATAGAAATCATAGAAACCCTACAGTGCAGGAAGAGGCCATTCGGCCCATCAAGTCTGCACTGACCACAATCCCACCCAGGCCCTACCCCCATATCCCTACATACTTTACCCACTGATCCCTCTAACCTACACATCTCAAGAGCAGTCAGCATGGTTTTGTAAAGGAGGTCATGTCTGACCAAATTCACTAAATCTTTCAGAGGTGACCAGGTGTGTAGATGAGACCAATGCATTTGATGTAGTCTACTTGGCTTCAACAAAGCTTTTGACAAAGTCCCACATGGGAGACTGATAATGAAGGTAAGAGCCCATAGGATTCAAGGCAAATTGGATCCATAATTGGCTGTGGCAGGAACAGGATGGTAGTCGAGGCGTGTTTTTCTGACTGGAAACTGTCCAGTGGGGTCCCACAGGGATCAGTGTTGGGACCCTTGCTGTTTGTGGTTTATATAAATGATTTAGACTTAAAAGTAGGAGGGTTGATCAGCAAGTTTGCAAGTGATGCAAAAATTGCTAGGGGGTAACTAATGAAGAGGATAGCCTTGGATTACAGGAGGATATGGGCAGGTGGACAAATGGAATTGAATCTGGATAAGTGAGAGGTGATGCACTTGGGCAGGGGCAAACAAAGTAAGGGAATACATGATGAATGCCAGGACACTGGAAAGCACCGTGCATCAGAGGGGGTCTTTGATGTACACCGGTTCCTTAAGATAGCAGGACAGGTGGATAAAATGATTATGATGGCATATGTTTTTTCTGCCTTTATTAGTCAAGGCATAGAGTTTAAGAGCAGGGAGGTTGTGTTGGAACTGTATAAAAGATTGGTTAGGCCACAGCTAGAGAATTGTGTGCAGTCCTGGAATCCACATTATAGGAGGGATGTGATGCACTGGAAAGAGTGCAGAGGAGATTTACTGGGATGTTGTCTGGGCTGGAGAGTTTTAGTTATAAAGAGAGATTGGAAAGACTGGGATTGTTTTCTTTGGGACAGGGAGGACATGATGGAGAAGAAACTTTTCCCATAGGTGGAGGGATCAGTGACCGGGAGCATAGATTTAAGGTAAGGAATAGGAGGTTTAGAGGGGATGCGAGGAAAAACTTTCCACCCAAAGGGTGGTGGGAATCTGAAGCTCACTGCCTGAAAGGGTGATAGTTTATTAGTGTCACATGTAGGCTTACATAAACAGTGCAACGAGATTACTGTGAAAATCCCCCAGTCGCCACACTGGGTACACTGAGGGAGAATTTAGCATACCCAATGCATCTAACCTGCACATCTTTCGGACTGTGGGAGGAAACCCATGCAGACATGGGAGAATGGGCAGACTTCACACAGTCAGTCACCCAAGCCGGGAATCAAACCTGGGTCCCAGGTGCTGTGAGGCAGCAGTGCTAACCACTGTGCTGCCCCACACTTTACGAAGTATTTAGATGTGCATTTGTGATGCCTTGGCATACAAGGCTATGGGCCAAGTGCTGGAAATTGGGATTAGTATAGTTGGGTGGTTTGCTTTTGACCGGTGCAGACTCGATGGGCTGAAGGGCCTTTTCCTGTGCCCGTGGACCTCTACTACTAAGTGTAAGTCTGCCTTTGCCAATGTTACAAGATGCAAGTGCACTGAGATAACTGTACAGACAAAACTTTGAAGCGGCAGAACAAATTGAGAAGGCTGCTTTGAAAATAAAGATAAAAGATAAAATATAAAAAGTATTAAACAAGAAGGTTCTGCTATACCTTTATGAAACACTGGGGCCAGGCCCAAGTTTCCGCAGGGTGGGTGTATGGGAACAGTAGTTCGTTCCTATTGCTGCTGATTGAGTGGGAGAGGGTTGTTAGGGAACAGGGTTACAAGTATATATGGTGGGGGAGAGGGACTGGATAGCGGGTCAGCAATAGGTGGAGGCTAGGGAGACATTGACAAAGATATCATGGACAAAGGGAATATGAATGGTGGTGATCATGGATAAGAAAGGTGCTAATAGCGGCACATTGAGAGATCAGAGCGTGTTAATGGCAGAACGAAAGTTTGTGTTTTTATATGCCCTGTTTGTGAACTGAAATCCCACTCACCTGACGAAGGAGCAGCGAGCGCTCCGAAAGCTAGTGGCTTTTGCTACCAAATAAACCTGTTGGACTTTAACCTGGTGTTGTGAGACTTCTTACAGAACAAAAGTAAGCAGTGTGTCAAAGGACAATCTGGAATCAGTGGAATGGGGGGAGGAGAGAGGATGGTAAGGGCAAAAAGATGGAAAGCAAGATAAAAAAAAGGGGATGGAAAATGAATCAGTGGAAGAAATGGAAATAAACTGATAGAAATAAGAAAAATGGGTTTAAAGTGGAGGAGAGAGAGAGAGATCATAATGTTGTTGAACTCAGCGTCCGGAAGGCTGTGATGTGCCTAAGCGGAAGATGAGGTGCTGCTGTTCCTTCAGTTTGCATTGAGCTTCACTGGAACATTGCAGGAGGCCAAGGGTAAATTTCCAGTTCTCAAGAGTTCATCGATTAATCAATTTAAATGATAATTTTCCTGATCTGATATTTGGAAGATGGGTCATTAGAACTTTCTGACAGCAGTAGAACATATATGATGAAGAAAAATCCTGAGAACATTACACATTTGTAATAAGTGTACAAGGAAGCACAATCAATGTCCCTTTGGTCTATCCAATCCTTGTCTCATTGAAGTGTGGATGGTGCATCGGAAAAATCACTGAAAGCTGAAAGAAACTTGAAATGAGCACAACAAAGTCAATGAATGCTGGAGAGCTAATTACCTGTAAATACGTTCCAAAAGCGGCTTGATATGATCCTTGACCAAACCCTGGCTCACGGGAGGAGATTCTAACATTCAGGGTAAGTATAAGGTACGTGCAAATTAACTGTTAGAGCCATGTTTAAAAACAGATGCTGAAAAGCAAGTGACTTGGAGGATGTGACATTGAGTTCTCCCTCCCTCCGCCCTCAGTGTCCCCCCCCATCCCGCCAGCCTTGATTCCGCTAACCCTCAGTCTCCTCTCCGACACCTCGCACCCTCCCTTTGCCCCTATTCTCTTCCCCTCCACCCCTACAACCTCATTTCCCTCAGTCTCCAATAGCCACACTCTCTCACTCCAGCTCAACTCCATTGTAGTGTCAATGGGTGCTGCAGTGAAGGGGTTCAAGTTGATTTTTTTTTAATGACTGTTAATGGTGAAAACTGAATCACAGGAGATTTTATTTGGCCTCTTTTTATTCAACTAAGATAATCACATTTGTCTGGCCTGGAAACCTGTGTGTGACCAGGATGTCCTCTAGAGGTCAGTATTAGACTACTCCATGCCATGGATCTGCTGTTCGAGCCTGTTCAGCAGCTCATCCCGAGTGAGGTGGAACTCTGGCTCTCTGCCCATGGAGTCCAATGTGGACATTGCATACAATCATTATCACTGAAGAGATAGTGTTGGGCAAGCCAATGGGGCTAAAGGTAGACAAGTCTCCTGGCCCTGATGGAATGCATCCCAGGGTACTAAAAGAGACGGCGGGGGAAATAGCAAATAGCTTGTAATTTACCAAAATTTGCTGGATTCTGGGGTGGTTCCCGCAGATTGGAAAGTAGCAAATGTGTCGCCACTGTTTAAAGAAGGAGGTAGACAAAAGGCAGGTAACTATAGGCCGGTTAGCTTAACTCCTGTAGTAAGAAAAATGTTTGAATCTATCATCAAGGAAGAAATGGCAAGACATCTGGATGGAAATTGTCCCATTGGTAAGACGCAGTTCATGAAAGGCAAGTCTTGTTTAATTTACTGGAAATCTTTGAGGACATTACGAGCGCAGTGGCAACAGGGAATGTGCTGTATCTGGATTTCCAGAAGACATTCGACAAGGTGCCGCACAAAGGCTGCTGCTTAAGATAAAGGTGCACGGTGTTACTGGTAATGTATTATCACGGATAGAGGATTGGTTAACTGACAGAAAGCAAAGAGTGGGGGGGTAAATGGGTGTTTTTCTGGTTGGCGATCAGTGGCTAGTGGTGTGCCTTAGGGATCAGTGTTGGGGCCGCAATTGTTTGCAATTTACATAGATGATTTGGAGTTGGGGACCAAGTGTAGTGGGTCAAAATTCGCAGATGAGCAGTAGAGCAAAGTGTGCAGAGGACACTGGAGTCCGCAGAGGAGTATAGATAGTTTAATAGTGGGCAAAGGTCTGGCAGATGGCGAACAACATTGGTGAATGTGAGGTTATCCATTTTGGTAGGAATAACAGCAAAATGGGCTATTATTTAAATGGTAAAATATTGCAGCATGCTGCTGTGCAGAGGGACCTGAGTGTCTTTGTGCATGAATCGCAAAAAAGTTGGTTTGCAGGTGCAGCAGGTAATTAAGAAGGCAAATGGAATTTTGTCCTTCATTGCTAGAGGGATGGAGTTTAAAAACAGCGAGGTTATGTTGCGGCTGTATAAGGTGCTGGTGAGGCCACACCTGGAGTACTGTGTACAGTTTTGGTCTCCTTACTTGAGAAAGGATATACTGGCACTGGAGGGGGTGCAGAGGAGATTCACTAGGTTGATTCGGAGTTGAGAGGGTTGGCTTATGAGGAGAGACTGAGTAGACTGGGACTATACTCATCGGAATTTAAAAGAATAAAGGGGGATCTTATAGAAACGTATAAAATTATGAAGGGAATAAATAAGATAGAAGCAGGGAGGTTGTTTCCACTGGTGGGTGAAACTAGAACTAGGGGGCATGGCCTCAAAATAAGGTGGAGCAGATTTAGGACTGAGCTGAGGAAGAACTTTTTCATCCAAAGGGTTGTTAATCTGTGGAATTCCCTGCCCAGTGAAGCAGTTGAGGCTACCTCGTTGAATGTTTGATTGATAAATTTTTGATCAGCAAAGGAATTAACGGTTATGGTGAGTGGGCGGGTAAGTGAAGTTGAGTCCAGGAAAAGATCAACCATGATCTTATTGAATGGCGGAGCAGGCTCGAGGGGCCAGATGGCCGGCTCCTGCTCCTAGTTCTTATGTTCATTGTGATTTGACTGCAGCTCACATCAGTACAACACAGCCAAGAAACCAGCTTCAGAGTCCACCCAACCAAAATTTATGCTGTGCTTTGATTTTAACTGACCACATTCCTATGAAGATTAGTGAGATCTTCATGTCACTTGGCTAAGCTCTCGGTTGGTTTCTATCTCATCGAGAAATTGCACTTTTGTTATCAGCCTCCTGACTCTCGACTGTGTCTGCCCCTGGAAGCAGAGTCTCAGACATCAGGATTGACTGACTCGGGTTTTGTCACTAATCTAACTTGAGTTTGGTGTCAGAAGGAAATACCAAGGTTGTTTCTCACTAATGAGTTTTGATGTAATATCATTGATCTGAAATGTTAACTCTGTTTCTCTCCACAGGTCCCACCTGCCCTGTTGCACATTTTCAACGCTTTTTTAAACTTTGTTTTTCATTTTGATGGGGGATCAATATTACTGGTTCATCATCAAGGTGGCACGGTAGCACAGTGGTTAGCACTGCTGCTTCACAGCTCCAGGGTCCGGGTTCGATTCCCGGCTCGGGTCACTGTCTGTGTGGCGTTTGCACATTCTCCTCGTGTCTGCGTGGGTTTCCTCCGGGTGCTCCGGTTTCCTCCCACAGTCCAAAGATGTGCGGGTTAGGTTGATTGGCCAGGTTAAAAATTGCCCTTTAGAGTCCTGAGATGCGTAGGTTAGAGGGATTAGCGGGTAAAATATGTGGGGGTAGGGCCTGGGTGGGATTGTGGTCGGTGCAGACTCGATGGGCCGAATGGCCTCCTTCTGCACTGTAGGGATTCTATGATTCTATGATATGCTGCGTCCCAACATTTTCTGCATATCATCCAATCTGGCCAACATTGAGGAGTGTCATAGCAATTTGTATGCGTAGTTTATTTTATTACAGGATTGTTCCACTTTGTCTTTCCCCGAGTTGAACAACTAACTGACACTCAATTACCAAACACAACCACGTCATAGAGCTAAAGAGTTTTACAGCACCAAAAGAGTCCCTTCGGCCTCTTTGTGTCCGTGTCGGCCATCAAGCACCTATCTATTCTAATCCCATTTTCCAGCACTTGGTCTGTAGCCTTGTGTGTTATGGTGTTTCAAGTGCTCATCTAAATGCTTCTTAAATGTTGTGAGGGTTCCCACCTTCAGGCAGAGTTCCAATTATCCAGGCAAGATGAGAGTATTCCATTACACTCCCGACTTGTGCCTTGTGGATGATAGACAGACTTTGGGGGGGTCAGGAGGTGAGTTATTTTCCACAGAATTCCTACTCTTTGACCTGCTCTAGTAGTCACAGTATTTATTTGGCTAGTCCAGTTTCTGGTCAATGATAACCCCCAGGATATAGATGCTGGGGGATTCAGCGATGGTAATGCCATTGAATGTCAAGGGGGTGGTGGTTAGATCCTCTCTTGTTGGAGATGGGTCATTGCCTGGCACTTGTGTGGTGTGAATGTTACTTGCCACTTGTCAGCCCAAGCCTGGGTATTGTCCAGGTCTTGTTGCATTTGAACATGAACTACTTCATTGTGCGTATATATGCATATGTACAAGTACACGTTGTCATACTTAACATACGTGTGTTAAGCTTTGTTTGATTATGTCCCTTTGGCTGAAGTGGGTAGGTCGCAAAGCTGTGTTACGAGTTGGAAAGTTTTAAATTTACATGCATCTCCTTGATTCAGAACAGCAATGGTAAGTTGTCAGAATTACAGATGACACAAAACTAGCACTGCCAGTTCAACGGGCGGAATGCACCTGTCCTCAGGGAAAGACTGTGCGTTTATTAGACAAGAATGCAGCAAATTCAAAACTAGCAGAACTTGTGCATTGTTCGTGGATGTCTGTAGATTTACGAATGGAACTGACTGTGACTTTGCTAATGGAATTTTGTTAATATGGCGCCCAGAAGCTCACACAGTAAGGTATAAGTGTGCTCAGATTGGTTTGTGTTTATCTTCAGTGTAATCTAAGCATTGTTTAACACTGGTTTTGAATTGCTTCCTGACATTTCAAATCTATCCCTCTGGAAATGATGTCCAGTGCTTGGTTTGGAAGCTGTTAACCTGTGGCTCCACTTTGTATTCCGAGATGCCTTTGTAGCTCTACCCCATCTGAACCTGCTGCTGCCGAGATATAAGTGACCACAAGATGGCGCACAGACATTGAGGGGTCAGGAAGTTACTTTCCTGCTGCAGAATTTCCATCCTTTTTGCTGTCGGCTGCAACGTTTATCTGACTAGTTTGGTTCAGTTTGTGGTCAATGGTGACCCCCAGGATGTTGATAGTGGGGCATTCAGCGATGGTAATGCCATTGAATATCATGGGGAAATGGTTAGATCCTCTCATGTTGGACATTATCATTGCTGGTAATTGTGTGCACGAATGTCACTTATCACCTATCAGCCCAAGCTGGGAAATTGCTCAGATCTTGTTGCATTAGGACATGGACTGTTTAAATATCTGAGGAGTTGTGAATGGTGCTGAACATTGTACAATCATCGACAAATATCCCCACTTCTGACCTTATGATGGAGGGAAGGTCATTGATGAAGCAGCTGAAGATGGTTGGGTCTAGGACACTAACCCTGAGGGACTCCTGCAGAGATGTCCTGGAGCTGAGATGATTTGACCTCCAATAACTGTAACCATCTTCCTTTGTGCCAGGTATGAATCCAAACAATGGAGAGTTTGCTCCCCGATACCCATTGATTCCAGTTTTGCTCGGGTTCCTTGATGTTACACTCAATTGAATGCTGCCTTGATGTCAAGGGCTGTCACTCTCACCTCACCTCTGGAATTCAGCTCTTTTGCCCATGTTTGAACCAAGGCAGTAATTTACTAATGGAGCAGTGCATTCATATGTTTGATTTTCTGGATTTGATTTTCTGTGATAATTTTCTAGGTTTGATTTCCAAAGTTTTATTTTCCTGGACATTTAATTTTCCATTTTTGATGTTCTAGACTGGAATTTTTGTTGGAATGATCAGGTTTTACTTTCTATGATTGTTCTGACTGTTGTGAAACCATCACAATGTAGCTTCCTTTTCCTTCTCAATAATTCTGGCCACATTTCTCAGTTATCTCAGTCCGTGAGTACATTGAGTCTGAATATCTGCTCCCTGCAATGAAACTTCCATAAATACTTTTACGGCTCTATTACCAGGCTGTCTTTGTTAATGATTTGCTCCGCATTTGGTCTGTGGGCTTTGTTTATCTGGCTGGCCTTTGGCTCTCCCTGGCTCACAGTCATGAGGTGTGTTCAGTTTTTCTCCTCTCCAGAAGACTTGCTGGTTTGCAGTTTCACTAATGCCTACTCTTGCTGAGTCTTAGGCATCTAAGCATGGCCTTTATTTCACCAACAAGGATGCTGGCTGGTGTGGAAGATCAAGGTGGCAATGATAAGTTGATTGGTGTGGCTGATGCTTTTATCTTGCACCCTGTCAGCTACACACAGCAACCCCCACACCTCCCTCCCCTCACCTCTCTCCTCTCAACCCTCAATTTCTGACCATGAACAGGAATGTGCCTAAGAGTCAACATAACACAAGAATGTATAAATTCAAGAACAAGGAGCAGGAGTAGGATATTCAGCCCCTGGAGCCTGTTTGACCATTCAATACGATCAACTCGGCCTCTCCATCTTCCTGCCCACTCCCCATAACCCTTCATCCCGCGACTAATTAAAAACCTATCTATCTCCTCCTTAAGTACATTTAATGTTCTGGAGTCCACTGCAATCTGGGGCAGAGAGTTTCACAGATTCGCGACCCTTTGATTGAGATAATTCCTCCTCATTTCTGTTTTCCATCTGCCACCCCTTAGCCTAAAACTACGGCCTCCAATTCTAGAATGTCCAACAAGGGGAAACATCTGCTCTGTATCGACTCTGTCAATCCCCTTCAACATTTTACGTATCTCAATTAAATCTCCTTTCATTCTTCTAAACTCCAGCAAGTAAAGGCCTAAACTGCTCAATCTCTCTTTGTAAGACAATTCTCTCATTCCTGGAATCAATCTGGTGAACTTTTTCTGAACCGCCTCTAACGCATTTACATCCTTCCTCAAATAACAAGACCAAAACTGTGCGCAGTGCTCCAGATGCAGTGTCACCAATGCCGTATACAGTTGCAAAAACACTTCCCTACTTTTATGCTCCATTCCATTAGCAATGAATGCCAAAATTCCATTTGCTTTCCTTATTACCTGCTGCACCTGCATACTAACTTTCTGAAATTCGTACATGACACCCAGATCCCTCTGCACCAAAGCATTTTGAAGTTTCTTTTCATTTAGATAATAAGTTGCCTTTTTATTCTTCCATTCAAAATGGATAACCTCACACTTATCCATGTTAAATTCCATCTGCCATATTTGGCCCTGTCAGCTGAACCTGTGTACAGTGCAGTCATGACTTTCCCATCCACTGATAGTGGTGTCATTTCCTTCTCTTGCTATGCTACAGCAGATGGCCTCATGATGAGCTTCTGGATTCAGTCCTGCTACAGAACTCAAATAATATGCGGAGGGCCCAGAGTCCACTCAGGCAGTATAGGTCACGATAATTTCTGGAAGAGATCTGAGCTGTGTAAATTCGACCATCTGCATCACTCTCACCCATTCATTCCTTCCGATGCACACAAAACCTTCTCTGGTTCCTCTTCCCCTCAAAGTTGATCTCTCCTTGCTGCCTCTGGTGTCAGCTGTCATTCAGTGGCAGAACTCATACCCTGAATCAGGAGACCATCAGTTCATGACCCACTCTAGAGTCCTTGGCAACATACCGTTACAGTATGGAGTTTGGGCAGACAGTACACTGTTACAGTATGGAGCCCATGGACAGACAGTACAGCACACTGTTACAGTACAGAGTCTATGTGCAGACAGTACAGTACACTGTTATAGTACCGAGTCTATGTACAGACTGTAAAATACACTGTCACAGTACAGAGTCTGTGTGCAGACAGTACAGTACACTGTTACAATACGGAGTCTGTGGGCACACAGTACAGTACGCTGTTACAGTACAGAGTCTGTGGGCACACAGTACAGTACACTGTTACAGTACAGAGTCTATGTACAGACTGTAAAATACACTGTTACAATATGGAGTCTGTATACAGACAGTACAGTACACTGTTACAGTACAGAGTCTGTATGCAGACAGTACAGTACACTGTTACAGTACAGAGTCTGTGGGCAGACAGTACAGTACACTGTTACAGTACAGAGTCTGTGGGCAGACAGTACAGTACACTGTTACAGTACAGAGTCTGTGGGCAGACAGTACAGTACACTGTTACAGTACAGAGTCTGTATGCAGACAGTACAGTACACTGTTACAGTACAGAGTCTGTGGGCAGACAGTACAGTACACTGTTACAGTACAGAGTCTGTATGCAGACAGTACAGTACACTGTTACAGTACAGAGTCTGTGGGCAGACAGTACAGTACACTGTTACAGTACAGAGTCTGTGGGCACACAGTACAGTACACTGTTACAGTACAGAGTCTATGTACAGACTGTAAAATACACTGTTACAATATGGAGTCTGTATGCAGACCGTACAGTACACTGTTACAGTACAGAGTCTGTGGGCAGACAATACAGGACACTGTTACAGTATGGAATCTATGGGCAGACAGTACATTACATTCTTACAGTACAGAGTCTGTGGGCAGACATATACCATTACAGTGCGGAGCAGGGGTATGAGCTTTTGGAGGGGGCATCATTCAAATGAATGGTGAAACTGTCAGTGTACATGTGGGTATTAAATATCTCACTGCGCTATTCAACGAAGGGCAGCGATATTATGCCCCATATCCTGACCAATATTAATCCCTAAAGCAACATGATTCAAACGAGTTATTATCACATTGCTGCTTGGAGGAGTTTGCAGTGCTCAAATTGTTTGTTTCTATAGTGACAACATTTTAAGAATACTTCAGTTTTGAGAAGTGTTTTGGAAATGATGTAAGGTACTGAAGTTCAAATCCACCTTTCATTCCTTCTTTCTCTCTTCCTTACTCACTCCACATTCTCTCTCTCTCTCCCTCTTTCTTTTTTTCTCATCTCCCAGTGACAAATACATTTCAAACATTGGCACTTGCACATTATCTCTGCAGAACTGCATTCACAGTTCTACCCAGGAAGGAGGGAGACAGCTAGAAACAGAGTGCAACAAGGAGAAAAGCAGGGAGAGCGAGAGAAAGGACAGGCCCAGACAAGACAGCCTCCAGACTGAGAGACACAAAGGACAGGCACAGACAAGACAGCCTCCAGACTGAGAGACACAAAGGGCAGGCACAGACAAGACAGCCTCCAGACTGAGAGACACAAAGGACAGGCACAGACAAGACAGCCTCCAGACTGAGAGACACAAAGGACAGGCACAGACAAGACAGCCTCCAGACTGAGAGACACAAAGGACAGGCACAGACAAGACAGCCTCCAGACTGAGAGACACAACGGACAGGCACAGACAAGACAGCCTTATTTTCACAACTTGACTCAGTGCAGGCAGACACATGACTAACTATCTGGTACGTGTGTCTAGGACTCGTGTCAGCGATTTTACATTCAGTCATATTTCGATATCAGACAGAAGGGCCAATTAATTATCACTTATCTCATTCCCTCCAATTGTAAAAGTTTACTTTTCAGCAACAGACTATCAGAGATAAAAGTCTGAACACGAGAGCAATGGTGCAAAACCGTCCTGTCTCCAACAAAACCTGTAGTTTCTGCCAATAAACCCTGTACTGTCTGCCCATAGACCCTGTACTGTCTCCCTACAGACACTGTACTGTCTGTCCATAGACCCTGTACTGTCTCCCTGAAGACAGTGTACTGTCTGCCCATAGACCCTGTACTGTCTCCCTGTAGACCCTGTACTGTCTCTGTCCATAGACCCTGTACTGTCTCCCCATAGACACTGTACTGTCTGCCCATAGACCCTGTACTGTCTCCCCATAGACCCTGTACTGTCTCCCCATAGACCCTGTACTGTCTCCCCATAGACCTTGTACTGTCTCCCCATAGACCCTGTACTGTCTCCCTGTAGACCCTGTACTGTCTGCCCATAGACCCTGTACTGTCTGCCCATAGACCCTGTACTGTCTCCCCATAGACCCGGTACTGTCCGTCCATAGACCCTGTACTGTCTCCCCATAGACCCTGGACTGTCTCCCCATAGACCCTGTACTGTCCGTCCATAGACCCTGTACTGTCTCCCCATAGACCCTGTACTGTCTCCCCATAGACCCTGTACTGTCTCCCCGGAGACCCTGTACTGTCTCCCCATAGACACTGTCCTGTCTGTCCATAGACCCTGTACTGTCTCCCTGTAGACCCTGTACTGTCTCCCCATAGACCCTGTACTGTCTCCCCATAGACCCTGTACTGTCTCCCTGTAGACCCTGTACTGTTTCCCCATAGACCCTGTACTGTTTCCCCATAGAACCGATACTGTCTGCCCATAGACCCTGTACTGTCTGCCCATAGACCCTGTACTGTCTGCCCATAGACCCTGTACTGTCTGTCCATAGACACTGTACTGTCTGCCCATAGACCTTGTACTGTCTGCCCATAGACCCTGTACTGTCTGTCCATAGACACTGTACTGTCTGTCCATAGACACTGTACTGTCTGTCCATAGACCCTGTACTTTCTCCCCATAGACCCTGTACTGTCTCCCTATAGACCCTGTACTGTCTCCCCATAGACCCTGTACTGGCTCCCCATAGACCCTGTACTGTCTCCCTATAGACCCTGTACTGTGTCCCCATAGACCCTGTACTGTCTCCCTATAGACCCTGTACTGTGTCCCCATAGACCCTGTACTGTCTGCCCATAGACCCTGTACTGTGTGTCCATAGACCCTGTACTGTCTCCCCATAGACCCTATACTGTCTGCCCATAGATCATGTACTGTCTCCCCATAGACCCTGTACTGTCTCCCTGTAGACCCTGTACTGTCTCCCCATAGACCCTGTACTGTTTCCCCATAGAACCGATACTGTCTCCCTGTGGATCCTGTACTGTCTGTCCATAGACCCTGTAGTGTCTGTCCATAGACCCTGTACTGTCTCCCTGTAGACCCTGTACTGTCTCCCCATAGACCCTGTACTGTCTCCCCATAGACCCTATACTGTCTCCCTGTAGACCCTGTACTGTCTCTCAATAGACCCTGTACTGTCTGTCCATAGATGCTGTACTGTCTGTCCATAGAGCCTGTACTGTCTCCCTATAGACCCTGTACTGTCTGTCCATAGACCCTGCACTGTCTGTCCATAGATCCTGTACTGTCTCCCCATAGATCCTGTACTGTCTCCCTGTAGACCCAGTACTGTCTCCCCATAGACCCTATACTGTCTGCCCATAGACCCTGTACTGTCTGTCCATAGACCCTGTACTGTCTGCCCATAGACCCTATACTGTCGCCGCATAGACCCTATACTGTCTGTCCATAGACCCTGTACTGTCTGTCCATAGATCCTGTACTGTCTCCCTGTAGACCCTGTACTGTCTCCCGAGAGACCCTGTACTGTCTGTCCATAGACCCTATACTGTCTGCCCATAGACCCTGTACTGCCTGTCCATAGACCCTGTACTGTCTGCCCATAGACGCTATACTGTCGCCGCATAGACCCTATACTGTCTGTCCATAGACCCTGTACTGTATGTCCATGAACCCTGTACTGTCTCCCTGTAGACCCTGTACTGTCTGTCCATAGACCCTGTACTGTCTGCCCATAGACCCTGTACTGTCTGTCCATAAACCCTGTACTGTCTCCCTGTAGACCCTGTACTGTCTCCCCATAGACCCTGTATTGTCTGTCCATAGACCCTGTACTGTCTGTCCATAGACCCTGTACTGTCTGTCCATAGACCCTGTACTGTCTGTCCATAGAACCTGTACTGTCTGTCCATAGAACCTGTACTGTCTGTCCATAGACCCTGTACTGTCTGTCCATTGACCCTGTAATGTCTGTCCATAGACCCTGTATTGTCTGTCCATAGACCCTGTACTGTCTGTCCATAGACCCTGTACTGTCTGTCCATAGACCCTGTACTGTCTGTCCATAGACCCTGTACTGTCTGTCCATAGACCCTGTAATGTCTGTCCATAGACCCTGTACTGTCTGTCCATAGACCCTGTACTGTCTCCCCATAGACCCTATACAGTCTGCCCATAGATCCTGTACTGTCTCCCTGTTGACCCCGTACTGTCTGTCCATAGATCTTGTACTGACTGTCCATAGACCCTATACAGTCTGCCCAGTGATCCTGTACTGTTTCCCTGTAGACCCTGTAATGTCTGTCCATAGACCCTGTACTGTCTCCCCATAGACACTGTACTGTCTGCCCATAGACCCTGTACTGTCTCCCCATAGACCCTGTACTGTCTCCCCATAGACCCTGTACTGTCTCCCCATAGACCTTGTACTGTCTCCCCATAGACCCTGTACTGTCTCCCTGTAGACCCTGTACTGTCTGCCCATAGACCCTGTACTGTCTGCCCATAGACCCTGTACTGTCTCCCCATAGACCCGGTACTGTCCGTCCATAGACCCTGTACTGTCTCCCCATAGACCCTGGACTGTCTCCCCATAGACCCTGTACTGTCCGTCCATAGACCCTGTACTGTCTCCCCATAGACCCTGTACTGTCTCCCCATAGACCCTGTACTGTCTCCCCGGAGACCCTGTACTGTCTCCCCATAGACACTGTCCTGTCTGTCCATAGACCCTGTACTGTCTCCCTGTAGACCCTGTACTGTCTCCCCATAGACCCTGTACTGTCTCCCCATAGACCCTGTACTGTCTCCCTGTAGACCCTGTACTGTTTCCCCATAGACCCTGTACTGTTTCCCCATAGAACCGATACTGTCTGCCCATAGACCCTGTACTGTCTGCCCATAGACCCTGTACTGTCTGCCCATAGACCCTGTACTGTCTGTCCATAGACACTGTACTGTCTGTCCATAGACACTGTACTGTCTGTCTATAGCCCCTGTACTGTCTCCCTGTAGACCCTGTACTGTCTGCCCATAGACCCTGTACTGTCTGCCCATAGACCCTGTACTGTCTGCCCATAGACCTTGTACTGTCTGCCCATAGACCCTGTACTGTCTGTCCATAGACACTGTACTGTCTGTCCATAGACACTGTACTGTCTGTCCATAGACCCTGTACTTTCTCCCCATAGACCCTGTACTGTCTCCCTATAGACCCTGTACTGTCTCCCCATAGACCCTGTACTGGCTCCCCATAGACCCTGTACTGTCTCCCTATAGACCCTGTACTGTGTCCCCATAGACCCTGTACTGTCTCCCTATAGACCCTGTACTGTGTCCCCATAGACCCTGTACTGTCTGCCCATAGACCCTGTACTGTGTGTCCATAGACCCTGTACTGTCTCCCCATAGACCCTATACTGTCTGCCCATAGATCATGTACTGTCTCCCCATAGACCCTGTACTGTCTCCCTGTAGACCCTGTACTGTCTCCCCATAGACCCTGTACTGTTTCCCCATAGAACCGATACTGTCTCCCTGTGGATCCTGTACTGTCTGTCCATAGACCCTGTAGTGTCTGTCCATAGACCCTGTACTGTCTCCCTGTAGACCCTGTACTGTCTCCCCATAGACCCTGTACTGTCTCCCTATAGACCCTATACTGTCTCCCTGTAGACCCTGTACTGTCTCTCAATAGACCCTGTACTGTCTGTCCATAGATGCTGTACTGTCTGTCCATAGAGCCTGTACTGTCTCCCTATAGACCCTGTACTGTCTGTCCATAGACCCTGCACTGTCTGTCCATAGATCCTGTACTGTCTCCCCATAGATCCTGTACTGTCTCCCTGTAGACCCAGTACTGTCTCCCCATAGACCCTATACTGTCTGCCCATAGACCCTGTACTGTCTGTCCATAGACCCTGTACTGTCTGCCCATAGACCCTATACTGTCGCCGCATAGACCCTATACTGTCTGTCCATAGACCCTGTACTGTCTGTCCATAGATCCTGTACTGTCTCCCTGTAGACCCTGTACTGTCTCCCGAGAGACCCTGTACTGTCTGTCCATAGACCCTATACTGTCTGCCCATAGACCCTGTACTGCCTGTCCATAGACCCTGTACTGTCTGCCCATAGACGCTATACTGTCGCCGCATAGACCCTATACTGTCTGTCCATAGACCCTGTACTGTATGTCCATGAACCCTGTACTGTCTCCCTGTAGACCCTGTACTGTCTGTCCATAGACCCTGTACTGTCTGCCCATAGACCCTGTATTGTCTGTCCATAAACCCTGTACTGTCTCCCTGTAGACCCTGTACTGTCTCCCCATAGACCCTGTATTGTCTGTCCATAGACCCTGTACTGTCTGTCCATAGACCCTGTACTGTCTGTCCATAGACCCTGTACTGTCTGTCCATAGAACCTGTACTGTCTGTCCATAGAACCTGTACTGTCTGTCCATAGACCCTGTACTGTCTGTCCATTGACCCTGTAATGTCTGTCCATAGACCCTGTATTGTCTGTCCATAGACCCTGTACTGTCTGTCCATAGACCCTGTACTGTCTGTCCATAGACCCTGTACTGTCTGTCCATAGACCCTGTACTGTCTGTCCATAGACCCTGTAATGTCTGTCCATAGACCCTGTACTGTCTGTCCATAGACCCTGTACTGTCTCCCCATAGACCCTATACAGTCTGCCCATAGATCCTGTACTGTCTCCCTGTTGACCCCGTACTGTCTGTCCATAGATCTTGTACTGACTGTCCATAGACCCTATACAGTCTGCCCAGTGATCCTGTACTGTTTCCCTGTAGACCCTGTAATGTCTGTCCATAGACCCTGTACTGTCTGTCCATAGACCCTGTACTGTCTGTCCATAGACCCTGCACTGTCTCCCCATAGACCCTGTACTGTCTGTCCATAGACCCTGTACTGTCTCCCCATAGACCCTGTACTGCCTCCCCATAGACCCTGTACTGTCTCCCCATAGACCCTATACAGTCTGCCCATAGATCCTGTACTGTCTCCCTGTTGACCCCGTACTGTCTGTCCATAGACCTTGTACTGACTGTCCATAGACCCTATACAGTCTGCCCAGTGATCCTGTACTGTTTCCCTGTAGACCCTGTAATGTCTGTCCATAGACCCTGTACTGTCTGTCCATAGACCCTGTACTGTCTGTCCATAGTCCCTGCACTGTCTCCCCATAGACCCTGTACTGTCTGTCCATAGACCCTGTACTGTCTCCCCATAGACCCTGTACTGTCTCCCCATAGACACTGTACTGTCTCCCCATAGACCCTATACAGTCTGCCCATAGATCCTGTAGTGTCTCCCTGTAGACCCCGTACTGTCTGTCCATAGCCCCTATACAGTCTGCCCAGTGATCCTGTACTGTTTCCCTGTAGACCCTGTACTGTCTGTCCCTAGACCCTGTACTGTCTGTCCCTAGACCCTGTACTGTCTCCCTGTAGACCCTGTACTGTCTCCCTGTATACCCTGTACTGTCTGCCCATAGACCCTGTACTGTCTCCCCATAGACCCTGTACTGTCTCCCCATAGACCCTGTACTGTCTCCCCATAGACCCTGTACTGTCTCCCTGTAGACCCTGTACTGTCTCCCCATAGACTCTGTACTGTCTGCCCATAGACCCTGTACTGTCTCCCCATAGACCCTGTACTGTCTCCCCATAGACCCTGTACTGTCTGTCCATAGACCCTGTACTGTCTCCCCATAGATCCTGTACTGTCTCCCCATAGATCCTGTACTGTCTCCCCATAGATCCTGTACTGTCTCCCCATAGACCCTGTACTGTCTCCCCATAGATCCTGTACTGTCTCCCCATAGACCCTATACTGTCTCCCCATAGACCCTGTACTGACTCCCCATAGACCCTGTACTGTCTGTCCATAGACCCTGTACTGTCTCCCCATAGATCCTGTACTGTCTCCCCATAGACCCTATACTGTCTCCCCATAGACCCTGTACTGTCTCCCCATAGACCCTGTACTGTCTGTCCATAGACCCTGTACTGTCTCCCCATAGATCCTGTACTGTCTCCCCATAGACCCTATACTGTCTCCCCATAGACCCTGTACTGTCTCCTCATAGACCCTGTACTGTCTGTCCATAGACTCTATACTGTCTGCCCATAGATCCTGTACTGTCTCCCCATAGACCCTGTACTGTGTCCCTGTCGACCCTGTACTGTCTCCCCATAGATCCTGTACTGTCTCCCCATAGATCCTGTACTGTCTCCCCATAGACCCTGTACTGTCTCCCCATAGATCCTGTACTGTCTCCCCATAGACCCTATACTGTCTCCCCATAGACCCTGTACTGTCTCCCCATAGACCCTGTACTGTCTGTCCATTGACCCTGTACTGCCTGTCCATAGACCCTGTACTGTCTGTCCATCGACCCTGTACTGTCTGTCCATAGATCCTGTACTGTCTGTCCATAGACCCTGTACTGTCTGTCCATAGATCCTGTACTGTCTCCCTGTAGACCCTGTACTGTCTCCCCATAGACCCTGTACTGTCTCCCCATAGACCCTGTACTGTCTCCCTGTAGACCCTGTACTGTCTCCCCATAGACCCTGTACTGTCTCCCTGTAGACCCTGTACTGTCTCCCCATAGACCCTGTACTGTTTCCCCATAGAACCGATACTGTCTCCCTGTGGATCCTGTACTGTCTGTCCATAGACCCTGTAGTGTCTGTCCATAGACCCTGTACTGTCTCCCTGTAGACCCTGTACTGTCTCCCCATAGACCCTGTAATGTCTCCCCATAGACCCTATACTGTCTCCCTGTAGACCCTGTACTGTCTCTCAATAGACCCTGTACTGTCTGTCCATAGATGCTGTACTGTCTGTCCATAGAGCCTGTACTGTCTCCCTATAGACCCTGTACTGTCTGTCCATAGACCCTGCACTGTCTGTCCATAGATCCTGTACTGTCTCCCCATAGATCCTGTACTGTCTGTCCATAGACCCTGTACTGTCTGTCCATAGATCCTGTACTGTCTCCCTGTAGACCCAGTACTGTCTCCCCATAGACCCTATACTGTCTGCCCATAGACCCTGTACTGTCTGTCCATAGACCCTGTACTGTCTGCCCATAGACCCTATACTGTCGCCGCATAGACCCTATACTGTCTGTCCATAGACCCTGTACTGTCTGTCCATAGATCCTGTACTGTCTCCCTGTAGACCCTGTACTGTCTCCCTATAGACCCTGTACTGTCTGTCCATAGACCCTATACTGTCTGCCCATAGACCCTGTACTGTCTGTCCATAGACCCTGTACTGTCTGCCCATAGACGCTATACTGTCGCCGCATAGACCCTATACTGTCTGTCCATAGACCCTGTACTGTATGTCCATGAACCCTGTACTGTCTCCCTGTAGACCCTGTACTGTCTGTCCATAGACCCTGTACTGTCTGTCCATAAACCCTGTACTGTCTCCCTGTAGACCCTGTACTGTCTCCCCATAGACCCTGTATTGTCTGTCCATAGACCCTGTACTGTCTGTCCATAGACCCTGTACTGTCTGTCCATAGACCCTGTACTGTCTGTCCATAGAACCTGTACTGTCTGTCCATAGAACCTGTACTGTCTGTCCATAGACCCTGTACTGTCTGTCCATTGACCCTGTAATGTCTGTCCATAGACCCTGTATTGTCTGTCCATAGACCCTGTACTGTCTGTCCATAGACCCTGTACTGTCTGTCCATAGACCCTGTACTGTCTGTCCATAGACCCTGTACTGTCTGTCCATAGACCCTGTAATGTCTGTCCATAGACCCTGTACTGTCTGTCCATAGACCCTGTACTGTCTGTCCATAGACCCTGTACTGTCTGTCCATAGACCCTGTACTGTCTCCCCATAGACCCTGTACTGTCTCCCCATAGACCCTATACAGTCTGCCCATAGATCCTGTACTGTCTCCCTGTTGACCCCGTACTGTCTGTCCATAGACCTTGTACTGACTGTCCATAGACCCTATACAGTCTGTCCATAGACCCTGTACTGTCTCCCCATAGATCCTGTACTGTCTCCCCATAGACCCTATACTGTCTCCCCATAGATCCTGTACTGTCTCCCCATAGACCCTGTACTGTCTGTCCATTGACCCTGTACTGCCTGTCCATAGACCCTGTACTGTCTGTCCATAGACCCTGTACTGTCTGTCCATAGATCCTGTACTGTCTGTCCATAGACCCTGTACTGTCTGTCCATAGATCCTGTACTGTCTCCCTGTAGACCCTGTACTGTCTCCCCATAGACCCTGTACTGTCTCCCCATAGACCCTGTACTGTCTCCCTGTAGACCCTGTACTGTCTCCCCATAGACCCTGTACTGTTTCCCCATAGAACCGATACTGTCTCCCTGTGGATCCTGTACTGTCTGTCCATAGATCCTGTACTGTCTGTCCATAGACCCTGTAGTGTCTGTCCATAGACCCTGTACTGTCTCCCTGTAGACCCTGTACTGTCTCTCAATAGACCCTGTACTGTCTGTCCATAGATGCTGTACTGTCTGTCCATAGAGCCTGTACTGTCTCCCTATAGACCCTGTACTGACTCCCTGTGGATCCTGTACCGTCTGTCCATAGACCCTGTACTGTCTGTCCATAGACCCTGTACTGTCTGTCCATGGACCCTGTACTGTCTGTCCATAGATCCTGTACTGTCTCCCTGTAGACCCTGTACTGTCTGTCCATAGATCCTGTACTGTCTCCCTGTAGACCCTATACTGTCTGCCCATAGACCCTGTACTGTCTGTCCATAGACCCTGTACTGTCTGCCCATAGACCCTATACTGTCGCCGCATAGACCCTATACTGTCTGTCCATAGACCCTGTACTGTCTGTCCATAGATCCTGTACTGTCTCCCTGTAGACCCTGTACTGTCTGTCCATAGACCCTGTACTGTCTGCCCATAGACCCTGTACTGTCTGTCCATAAACCCAGTACTGTCTCCCTGTAGACCCTGTACTGTCTCCCCATAGACCCTGTATTGTCTGTCCATAGACCCTGTACTGTCTGTCCATAGACCCTGTACTGTCTGTCCATAGACCCTGTACTGTCTGTCCATAGAACCTGTACTGTCTGTCCATAGAACCTGTACTGTCTGTCCATAGACCCTGTACTGTCTGTCCATTGACCCTGTAATGTCTGTCCATAGACCCTGTATTGTCTGTCCATAGACACTGTACTGTCTGTCCATAGACCCTGTACTGTCTGTCCATAGACCCTGTACTGTCTCCCCATAGACCCTGTACTGTCTCCCCATAGACCCTGTACTGTCTCCCCATAGACCCTATACAGGCTGCCCATAGATCCTGTACTGTCTCCCTGTTGACCCCGTACTGTCTGTCCATAGACCTTGTACTGTCTGTCCATAGACCCCATACAGTCTGCCCAGTGATCCTGTACTGTTTCCCTGTAGACCCTGTAATGTCTGTCCATAGACCCTGTACTGTCTGTCCATAGACCCTGTACTGTCTGTCCATAGACCCTGTACTGTCTCCCCATAGACCCTGTACTGTCTGTCCATAGACCCTGTACTGTCTCCCCATATACCCTGTACTGTCTCCCCATAGACCCTGTACTGTCTCCCCATAGACCCTATACAGTCTGCCCATAGATCCTGTACTGTCTCCCTGTTGACCCCGTACTGTCTGTCCATAGACCTTGTACTGTCTGTCCATAGACCCCATACAGTCTGCCCAGTGATCCTGTACTGTTTCCCTGTAGACCCTGTAATGTCTGTCCATAGACCCTGTACTGTCTGTCCATAGACCCTGTACTGTCTGTCCATAGACCCTGTACTGTCTCCCCATAGACCCTGTACTGTCTGTCCATAGACCCTGTACTGTCTCCCCATATACCCTGTACTGTCTCCCCATAGACCCTGTACTGTCTCCCCATAGACCCTATACAGTCTGCCCATAGATCCTGTACTGTCTCCCTGTAGACCCCGTACTGTCTGTCCATAGACCTTGTACTGTCTGTCCATAGACCCTATACAGTCTGCCCAGTGATCCTGTACTGTTTCCCTGTAGACCCTGTAATGTCTGTCCATAGACCCTGTAATGTCTGTCCATAGTCCCTGTACTGTCTGTCCATAGACCCTGTACTGTCTGTCCATAGACCCTGTACTGTCTCCCCATAGACCCTGTACTGTCTCCCCATAGACCCTGTACTGTCTCCCCATAGACCCTATACAGTCTGCCCATAGATCCTGTACTGTCTCCCTGTAGACCCCGTACTGTCTGTCCATAGACCTTGTACTGTCTGTCCATAGACCCTATACAGTCTGCCCAGTGATCCTGTACTGTTTCCCTGTAGACCCTGTATTGTCTGTCCATAGACCCTGTACTGTCTGTCCATAGACCCTGTACTGTCTGTCCATAGACCCTGTACTGTCTGTCCCTAGACCCTGTACTGTCTGTCCCTAGACCCTGTACTGTCTCCCTGTAGACCCTGTACTGTCTCCCCATAGACCCTGTACTGTGTCCCTGTAGACCCTGTACTGGCACCCCATAGAGCCTGTAATGTCTCCCTATAGACCCTGTACTGTCTGTCCATAGAGCCTGTACTGTCTCCCCATAGACCCTGTACTGTCTGTCCATAGACCCTGTACTGTCTGCCCATAGACCCTGTACTGTCTGTCCATAGACCCTGTACTGTTTCCCCATAGACCCTATACTGTCTGCCCATAGATCATGTACTGTCTCCCCATAGACCCTATACTGTCTGCCCATAGATCCTGTACTGTCTCCCCATAGACCCTGTACTGTGTACCTGTAGACCCTGTACTGTCTGCCCATAGATCCTGTACTGTCTCCCCATAGATCCTGTACTGTCTCCCCATAGATCCTGTACTGTCTCCCCATAGACCCTGTTCTGTCTCCCCATAGACCCTGTACTGTCTCCCCATAGATCCTGTACTGTCTCCCCATAGATCCTGTACTGTCTGTCCATCGACCCTGTACTGTCTGTCCATAGCCCCGTACTGTCTGTCCATAGACCCTGTACTGTCTGTCCATAGACCCTATACTGTCTGTCTATAGACCCTGTACTGTCTATCCATAGGCCCTGTACTGTCTGTCCATAGACCCTGTACTGTCTGTCCATAGTCCCTGTACTGTCTGTCCATAGATCCTGTACTGTCTCCCTGTAGACCCTGTACTGTCTCCCTGTAGACCCTGTACTGTCTCCCCAAAGACCCTGTACTGTTTCCCCATAGAACCGATACTGTCTCCCTGTGGATCCTGTACTGTCTGTCCATAGACCCTGTAGTGTCTGTCCATAGACCCTGTACTGTCTCCCTGTAGACCCTGTACTGTCTCCCCATAGACCCTGTACTGTCTCCCCATAGACCCTATACTGTCTCCCTGTAGATCCTGTACTGTCTCTCAATAGACCCTGTACTGTCTGTCCATAGATGCTGCACTGTCTGTCCATAGAGCCTGTACTGTCTGTCCATAGACCCTGCACTGTCTCCCTATAGACCCTATACAGTCTGTCCATAGACCCTGTACTGTCTGTCCATAGATCCTGTACTGTCTCCCCATAGATCCTGTACTGTCTCCCCATAGACCCTATACTGTCTCCCCATTGACCCTATACTGTCTGTCCATAGACCCTGTACTGTCTGTCCATAGATCCTGTACTGTCTCCCTGTAGACCCTGTACTGTCTCCCTATAGACCCTGTACTGTCTGCCCATAGACCCTGTACTGTCTGTCCATAGACCCTGTACTGTCTGCCCATAGACCCTATACTGTCGCCGCATAGATCCTATACTGTCTGTCCATAGACCCTGTACTGTCTGTCCATAGACCCTGTACTGTCTGTCCATAAACCCTGTACTGTCTCCCTGTAGACCCTGTACTGTCTGTCCATAGACCCTGTACTGTCTGCCCATAGACCCTGTACTGTCTGTCCATAAACCCTGTACTGTCTCCCTGTAGACCCTGTACTGTCTGTCCATAGACCCTGTACTGTCTCCCCATAGACCCTGTATTGTCTGTCCATAGACCCTGTACTGTCTGTCCATAGACCCTGTACTGTCTCCCCATAGACCCTATACAGTCTGCCCATAGATCCTGTACTGTCTCCCTGTTGACCCCGTACTGTCTGTCCATAGACCCTATACAGTCTGCCCAGTGATCCTGTACTGTTTCCCTGTAGACCCTGTAATGTCTGTCCATAGACCCTGTACTGTCTGTCCATAGACCCTGTACTGTCTGTCCATAGTCCCTGTACTGTCTCCCCATAGACCCTGTACTGTCTGTCCATAGACCCTGTACTGTCTCCCCATATACCCTGTACTGTCTCCCCATAGACCCTGTACTGTCTCCCCATAGACCCTATACAGTCTGCCCATAGATCCTGTACTGTCTCCCTGTAGACCCCGTACTGTCTGTCCATAGACCTTGTACTGTCTGTCCATAGACCCTATACAGTCTGCCCAGTGATCCTGTACTGTTTCCCTGTAGACCCTGTAATGTCTGTCCATAGACCCTGTAATGTCTGTCCATAGACCCTGTACTGTCTGTCCATAGACCCTGTACTGCCTGTCCATAGACCCTGTACTGTCTGTCCATAGACCCTGTACTGTCTGTCCATAGACCCTGTACTGACTCCCTGTAGACCCTGTACTGTCTCCCCATAGACCCTGTACTGTCTCCCCATCGACCCTGTACTGTCTCCCCATAGACCCTGTACTGTCTCCCCATAGACCCTGTACTGTCTCCCTGTAGACTCTGTACTGTCTCCCCATAGACCCTGTACTGTCTGCCCATAGACCCTGTACTGTCTCCCCATGGACCCTGTACTGTCTCCCTGTAGACCCTGTACTGTCTCCCCATAGACCCTGTACTGTCTCCCTGTAGACCCTGTACTGGCACCCCATAGAGCCTGTACTGTCTCCCTATAGACCCTGTACTGTCTGTCCATAGAGCCTGTACTGTCTCCCCATAGAGCCTGTACTGTCTCCCCATAGACCCTGTACTGTCTGTCCATAGACCCTGTACTGTCTGCCCATAGAGCCTGTACTGTCTCCCCATGGACCCTGTACAGTCTGTCCATAGACCCTGTACTGTCTGCCCATAGAGCCTGTACTGTCTCCCCATAGACCCTGTACAGTCTGTCCATAGACCCTGTACTGTCTGTCCATAGACCCTGTACTGTTCTCTCACGGTCTTTTTGAGAACTAATCTATGGCTTCCCACAATCCCCACTCTCAATGCACCCAGATCCCCAACCCATATGGCACCATGTGGCTCCAATCTAAGCAGCCCTTATTCTTGTTCTGGGATAGAATTACGAATTGAATGTGCAGAATTCAAATCTTTCAAAGCCATGTATGGTTGCCTGTTCTGTTTGATGCAGCTAACTGTAACTTGCATTACACTCTGCTCCACGCAGTCTGATTGGAACGGTGGCTGTGGCTCAGTCTGGACAGCTGAGGGTTAAAGAACGAGGACTCTGGCACAGTGTGTGAACAGACACTGTTCCTACAATCAGCCTGTGTAGATAGTCTGTTCCTTCACACTCAGCTATCAGTCTGATGAGACTAGCTATTCTCTGTACAGGCAGTGCCTTGTGTTGTGATACCTGCCTTTGTTAATCACTGAGACACTGTTTTATCCTGGGAAGCAAACATGTCCAAACAACTGATAAGAAACACTTTGACGTGGAGTCAATGTCATTGTCTTGATCTTCAGCGCTGCAACATTTGGAGTCATTGCAGCCCACCCTTGCTCTGTAACCTATATCCAGAATCATAGAATCCCTACAGTGCAGAAGAAGGCCATTCAGCCCATTGAGTCTGCAACAATTATCCACCCCAGGTGCTATCCCCGTAACCCCACATATTTACCCTCCTAATCGCCCTGACACCAAGGATCAATTGGGCATGGCCAATCAACCTAACCCGCACATCTTTGGACTGTGGGAGGAAACTGGAGCACCCGGAGGAAACCCACGCAGACACGGGGAGAATGTGCAAACTCCACACACACAGTGAACCAAGGTTGGAATTGAACCCGGGTCCCTGGCGCTGTGAGGCAGCAGTGTGCCGCCCATACCCCCGCACTTGATACCCATACTCTTGCTTGTCACCCATAACTTCACTCTCCCCCATGTTACCAGATTCCAGCTGTTACCATGGCCAACATTAACCCAACGGAGGTTGTGGCAAAGTATCTGAATTCTCTTTCTTGGCCAGACCCTGTGGGCTAATGGGAATTGGAGACGATGGGAGAATGTCTGGAAGGTCGGAATATTTACCCACTCTACCCTCTTCATAGACACCAAAACTGTCTGGACACCAGGCGCCGCCCACCTCCAGTCCCAGTGTCAGCTGCACCTGGTTTTGCAGCTTGAACATTGGAGGCAACATGTTGCACGTCGCTTCCTCCAAGTCGCCGAGTGTATAATGAAGGGTTTGTAAAAGCAAAGTGGGAGAATGACGTCTCTATAACCTTGAACAAAAGGCCAGTGTGGAAGCCAGACAATCAGACCTTGACTCAGCAATTCCTTGGGATAAAAAAGCCTGCTCGGACAGCTTGGCATCTGTAACTGAGTGTCACAAAGTCTCATGAGGAATTCTGGCATTGAACTCTTTCTATCGGACTGTGGAGCTGACAGACGTCACATCAATCTGCTGCCAATGCAGAGTGTGACATTTGCTCCATGTTGTTAATTTGCTGGAACATTTACCATTTAGACTACACAGACACATGTACTACACAGTGCAAGAGGAACACAGTGCAAGAGGAACACAGTGCAAGAGGAACACAGTGCAAGAGGAACACCGCACTTTAGTGACACTGCAAACTTCACATACAGGGACAGCCTCTGTACAATAAACAGAGGAACACAGGCTGCACATATAGTAAGTACACACAGAAACACCCTTTGCACATAACACATGAACTCACCAAACCTTTTCAGACAACACTTTCCAAACAATGTGACATCCAGGGTTGTGATGTCACATTGAGGATGTCCTCCATCATATTGTGCGGCTCTACCACCAAGCTAAATGGTGTGGAGATACCAGCGTTGGACTGGGGTGGATCCAGTAAGAAGTCTCACAACACCAGGTTAAAGTTCAACAGGTTTATTTGGAATCACGAGCTTTCGGATCGCTGCTCCTGAGACTCACCTGATGAAGGAGCAGCGCTCCGAAAGCTCGTGATTCCAAATAACCCTGTTGGACATTAACCTGGTGTTGTGAGGCTTCTTACTGTGCTAAATGGGATAGATTTTGAACAGATTCAAGACTGAGCATGAGTTGGCCATAGCAGCATCAGAATTGTATTCAACAACAATCTGTAACCTCATGACCCAGCATATCACCCACTCTACTGTTACCACTAAGCTACGGGATCAACCCTGGTTCAATGGAGAATGCAGGAGGGCATGCCTGAACATGAGATGCCAATCTGGTGAAGCTACCAAGTAGGACTACTTGCATGCCAAACAGCATAAGCAGCAAGCATAGACAGAGCTAAGTGATCCCACAGCCAACGGATCAGATCGAAGCTCTGCAGTTCTGCCACATCCAGTCACTGGAGGAGGAGGCTCCACAAATATCCCCATCCTGAATGATGGAGGGGCCCAGCACCTCATGCAAAAGATAAGGCTGAAGCATTCACAGCAATCTTCAGCTAGAAGTGCCGAGTGAATGATCCATCTCAGCCTCCTCCAGCGGTCCCCAGCATCAGTCAATTCGATTCACTCCACATGATATCAAGAAATGGTTGGAGGAACTGGATACTGCAAAGGTGATGGGCCCTGATAACATTCCAGCAATAGTACTGAAGACTTGTGCTCCAGAACTTGCCGCTCCCCTAGCCAAGCTCTTCCAGTACAGTTACAACACTGGCATCTACCCGACAATGTGAAAAATTGCCCAGGTACGTCCTGTACACAAAAAGCAGGACAAATCCAAACTGGCCAATTACCGCTCCATCAGTCAACTCTCGATCATCAGTAAAGTGCTAACAAGTAGCACCTGCTCAGCAATAACCTGCTCAGTGATGCCCAGTTTGGGTTTCGCCAGGGTCACTCAGCTCCTGACCTCATTACAGCCTTGGTTCAAACATGGACAAAAGAGCTGAACTCCAGAGGTGAGCTAAGAGTGACAGCCCTTGACACCAATGCAGCATTTGACTGGGTATGGCATCAAGGAGCCCTAGCAAAATGAAGAAATTTCTCTTCACTTCTGTCCTAAATTGTCTACCCCTTATTCTGAAACTGTGTCCCTTAGTTCTAGACTCACTAGCCAGAGAAAATGCCTTATTGATATCTACCTTGTAAGAAATATAAGTTGTAAGAATTTTGTAAGTTTCAATAGGACCACCTCTCATTCTTTGATACTCGAGGATACAGGCCTGGCCTCCCCAATTTGGCCGAGGGTTTGTCCTAATTCCCGCCATCCCTGGTGAACCCCCATTACACTCCTTCTATGGCAAATTTATCCTTCCTTAGATAAGGATACCAACACTCTGCACAATACTCCAGGTATGGTCTCACCAAGTCTCTGTACAACCGCAGCAAGACAATGCTTTGTGTTGAAGGCCATTGTACCATTTGCCTTCCAAATTACACTCTGCCCCTGCCTGCTAGCTGTTAATGACTCATGAACAAGGATACAAGCACTTCCCAACCCCTCACCATTTAACCAAAGCCTGCCTTTCTGTTTTTTCCACCAAAGCGGAAGCCTCTGTTAATAAATCCAATGATTTTATTGTTTTTTAAAAAGCCTTCTCCACTTCTCTTGCCACTTTATAGCCTTGTAAGCAAAATTGAGGCTTACAGGATTCAAAGGGCTGTGGGTGTGTGAATACAAACCCGGTGAAGAGGCAGGGAATATGGTGAATGGGTGTTTTTCCAATGAGGAGGAGTTATACAGTGAGGTCCTCAGGGATCAAAAGTCAGGATATTGCTGTTTTTTATATGTCATAGTGACCTGGATTTTGAGATACATGTCACCATCTCAAAGTCTGCAAATTACACAGAAATTAGGGAAGTGGTAAAGAGTGAAGAGGAAAGCGTCACAAATGCCAGGTAATTACCACTGACTTTATCCATTTCCCCTTGAATTGCCACCACTGAATTCCCCATTCTCAACATCTTGGGGGTTACCATTGACCACAAACTGAACTGGACCAGCCACATAAATACTGTGGCTACAAGAGCAGGTCAGGGGCTAGGAATCCTGCAGTGAGTAACTCACCTCCTGACTCTCCAAAGCCTGTCCACCATCTACAAGGCACAAGTCAGGAGTGCAGTGGAATATTCTCCACTTGCCTGGATGAGTGCAGCTCCAATACTCAAGAAACGCAACACCAGCCAGGAATAAAGCATCTTGCGTGATTGGCACACATCCACAAACAGCCATCAGCAGCACAATTTGTTGGAGGGTTTTGAAAACAAGGATAAGAATTTGAAACTCGAATTCAGTGAGCACGGGATTAATGGGATTTCCTGCAAGTTCGGATCCCACAATTAGTGTGGAGAAATCTGCTAACAGAGTCTGCTCTGACCTGAATGCCACTCCGTACAGGCCCCTCAGGAGGCCCAGGTTTTTGCTGGTGTTTCAGATCTGACTGAGCGCAGAGCTTGGTCCTACCAGGAAGTGGATAACCCCTCCTACCCCTGCCTCCCCTCCTGCCCTTCACTTGCCTGACTGGGATCTTGAGTGTGTCAAGTTGTCCACATTATAATGTGAATCTTTGGCCTCAGCAACATGAAGGAGGCTTTCTTTATGAAGGCTGCTCCTATTGTGCTTTCACTCTGCATTGATAACCTATGGCAGTAAGCACCAGGCAGCCTCCATAGTAACTGGATGATCCACAGGACCAGTTTAGGTCTGGACAATATCTCTTGAACTGGACACAAGCACATTGGGAAAAAATCTTCTCACACCCACAAAGAAAGTTGAATATGTTTCCCAAAAAAACACTCGGCAGCAACTTTGGCAATCATTGCTGTGCCCATTCTCAGCTGGGCACCGCATATTCATATAGATACATTCTAAAGAGGATGTATATCCTTTTTGTTAAAGAACAAGTGAAAGAAAAAGCACGAGAGAATTGGAGAAGGATAGATACGCTGGTTAGGATAACTGTGAAAGTCTTACTGGAAGTGGGGAGAGAGAGAGAGGGGGGGACAGAAAGATCCAAAATGGGACTGATTTCAACTGGATAGTATCCCTGAGGAAGGAATTGATAGCAAATCAGATAAAGAATAGTCTATCTAATAGATCGAGGATGACTCGATGTGGCTTTAACAATAAAAGGCTTTATTGCCAGCAATAAGAATAATATATATCCAAGGTCAGACTGAATTACAATGTGACTGCTCTACTCCACTCCCTGCCCCCCACTGCCAGTCTCTCTTCAACCCTGGGTCTGTGCCCTCCCGCTGATTGGCACAGCTTCCTGCTGGAGCGATCTATAGGTTCCTCGCTGATAATGAGGCCCTCGGGAGATGTCCTCCCTTAAAGGTCCCCTCTACTACACTCCTTCCCCCTAAAATCCGAAATACACCTCTGGAGAAGCAAAGAGCAGGGTTAGTCACCACAGACTCTTGTATAAAAAAAATGTCAGGAAGAAGCACTGGAAATTTCATCAAAGTTTTAATCGTTTCGGAGAATTCTGGGCTCTGGTAGAGCGCCTCAGTTTGGTGTTAGGCTCGTCTACATTTAAAGGGCCAGACGGGACAGACTCATTAATCCAGGATCTAGTGTCTCTTCAGCAGCTTCTGGTTCCACCATCGGTTGCTCCGGATCCACATTCTCCATCGAAATCCCAGTAACCAGACCCGGCATCCTCACACTATCTGCAGGGGTTGCCTGTGGATCCATCGCTGCTCTCCTCCTCAGGTGCTCCACGTGTTTCCTAGGCCTGCAGCCTTGTACCTCCAGGACATAGGAGACCGGTCCTGTTCTCTCCCAGCTCCACCCCTCCACCCCCACCCCCCCACCCACCCCCCCCCCCCCCCCCCCCCCCCCCCCAACCCCGCCTCCCCCCCCCCCAGATCACATTTGGGAATATCAGGTCCAATTGTGTTCTTAAACAGCGTCCCACCAGTAACTGGGCTGGTGTGACCCCTGTGGTCACGCTTGGGGGTGGTGTTATATTATAATAGAAAATTGGTCATACATAAAGGAAGGGCCCATTCACCTGTTTTTTCACTGACGACTTAAACGTCTGTACCTCCCACTTTACCAGCCCATTTGATGCTGGGTGGGAAGGTGTCGGCTGGGGGGTAAGGTGTCATGATGTGGAGATGCCGGCGTTGGACTGGGGTAAGCACAGTAAGAAGTCTCACAACACCAGGTTAAAGTCCAACAGGTTTATTTGGTAGCAAATACCATAAGCTTTCGGAGCGCTGCTCCTTCGTCAGATGGAGTGGTCTCTGTTCTCCAACAGTGCACAGACACAGAAATCAAGTTACAGAATACTAATTAGAATGCAAATCTCTACAGCCAGCCAGGTCTTAAAAGGTACAGATAATGCGGTTGGAGGGAACAAGTTCCGCACACATGAGGACGGCCTAAACCGGGATGTTGGATTTATGTCACATCAGTAACCCCCACAGCTTGCCCCTGGTCTTGCATAATCTCACTAGCTGTTCTGTCTGGAGACAATACACATCTCTTTAACCTGTGTTTAATGTTCCCTCCACCCCACATTATCTGTACCTTTTAAGACCTGGCTGGCTGTAGAGATTTGCATTCTAATTAGTATTCTGTAACTTGATTTCTGTGTCTGTGCACTGTTGGAGAACAGAGACCACTCCATCTGACGAAGGAGCAGCGCTCCGAAAGCTTATGGTATTTGCTACCAAATAAACCTGTTGGACTTTAACCTGGTGTTGTGAGACTTCTTACTGGGTAAGGTGTCGGCAGGGAGTAAGGTGTCGGCAGGGAGTAAGGTGTCGGCTGGGGGGGTAAGGTGTTGGCTGAGGGGGGGGGTAAGCTGTTGGCTGGGGGGGGGGGGGTAAGGTGTTGGCTGGGGGGGTAAGGTGTCGGCTGGGGATAAGGTGTCGGCTGGGGGGGTGTAAGGTGTCGGCTGGGGGGTAAGATGTCGGCTGGGGGTAAGTTGTCGGCTGGGGGGTAAGGTGTCTGCTGGGGGGGTAAGGTGTCGGCAAGGGTAAGGTGTCTGCTGGGGGGGGGTAAGGTGTCGGCTGGGGGTAACGTGTCAGCGGGGGGGGGGGGTAAGGTGTCAGCAAGGGTAAGGTGTCTGCTGGGGGGGGTAAGGTGTTGGCAGGGGGGAAGGTGTTGGCTGGGGGGGGTAAGGTGTCGGCTGGGGGTAAGGTGTTGGCTAGGGGGGTAAGGTGTTGACTGGGGAGGGTAAGGTGTTGGCTGGAGGGGGGGTAAGGTGTCTGCTGGGGGGGGTAAGGTGTTGGCTGGGGGGGGGGGGGGGTAAGGTGCCGACCTCACATACAAATGCCATTGGACTTGAGAAATTTCTGGAACTCTTCCGCTGTGAATGATGTGCCAGTGTCCGACAGCACCACTAGATCCCGGACTAATGAGCCTGCCATTCCTGTCTTTGCCATGGATAGCAACTACCTTCCTGGTGACTATGGCTGTTGTGGACTTCATCGACTGCACATCTAACCACATGGAGTGTGCGCCTACTAGTGTAGGAAACATAAACGGCCCAGCAAAATCTATATGTAACCCTGCCCATGGTCGGCCGGGCCAGTCCCATGGATGTAAATTCACCTGATAAGCTTCATAACTGGGAATTAACTCACCATCTTTCCTATTTCCTTCTCAATGCCCGGCCATAACTCCTGGCTAAAGCCTTCACTCTACTTTTGACTCAGAATGAGAGGCATGCCATTCTTGTAACAGGAGGTGTCTCCCTGGGATGGGCCTATAACTCTCACCCTGCCCCCCCGCCCCCGCCGCCTCCTCACCACCACCCCCACAGTAATGCCCCGTCTTCATAGGTTATTTCTGATATTTTACTTTGGTAGGGTTTTAATAACTCTGACTTTTCACACCACCACCCTTCGCATGACCATCTTTTTTACTTTTGCCATTACAGGAGGTGGAATCTTGCCTTCCAGCCTGCCACTGCCACGGGAGTCAAAGTGGGTGGGCAGGTGCGGGGTGGGGGGGGGGGGGGGGGTGGGGGGTGGGTGGTAGGTGGGGGTGGAGGTGGGGGGTGTGGGGGGGGGGTTGGGGGTGTGGGGTGGTGGCCCAAATTCCTGTTCCTATCCCAATTCTTTTTCCCCATCCCCGATTCCTGTTCCTATCCCAATCTTTTCTCCCAATACCAGATTCCTATTCCTATCCCAATCCCTTTCTCCTATCCCAGATTCCTGTTCCTATCCCAATCCCTTTTCCCTATCCCCGATTCCTGTTCCTATCCCAATTCTTTTTCCCCATCCCCGATTCCTGTTCCTATCCCAATCCTTTCTCCCAATACCAGATTCCTGTTTCCATCCCAATCCCTTTTCCCTATCCCCGATTCCTGTTCCTATCCCAATTCTTTTTCCCCATCCCCGATTCCTGTTCCTATCCCAATCCTTTCTCCCAATACCAGATTCCTATTCCTATCCCAATCCCTTTCTCCTATCCCAGATTCCTGTTCCCATCCCAATCCCTTTCTCCTACCCCAGATTCCTGTTCCTATCCCAATCCCTTTTCCCTATCCCAGATTCCTGTTCCTATCCCAATCCTTGTTCCCTATCCCAGCTCACACAACTTACAGGAGACATATTATCAATGAGTAACATCTAGTTAAACGGTGCTCCTGTTCTCACTGGTCATTACACAACGCTCAGCTCCTGTCACGGGGAACACAGAGCCTTATTGTAGGGCAAACCCCATTGCACTATCCCTGCCGCCACAATCAACTCAAAGGATGAGAGTGGGCACAGGGTAGCCTATTGCCAGGTGGACGTGCCCACTCTTTGTGCCATATGGTGTACAGGATCACAAGGGAAATGCAGTGCAGGATTTGGAGCTGACAGAGTAGAGGCTGGGTGGTCATTGCCAATCCCCCCGACACCATCAATGCTTGTTTGTCCAGACCATGCTGATCTGCTGTTAAACTGGCTTGGTTCTGTGGACTGATCCAGCAAGGTGCAACAGAGGGTTAGCATCACCCTGACGACAGGCTGAGACGTCTCTTTCCATCCCGTACAATGGATGATGAACAGATGTGGTCTCAGTCTGTTTGACGCTGCTTGTGGTTTTGTGTGGGAAGGTTGTGGTAGGACTGTTAGCAGAGCTATCACTGCTCGAGGGCGCTTGCTGAGGTAGTGGGGAAAATCCAAGCTGCCTGAGAGGATTGCTATGAATCGTCACTTCCTCAAGCCTGACAATGGTGTTGGGAAAGCGATGTGGAGAATCAGAGAGGGTGGGATTGTACTGCACTCAGAGGTTCTGTCTTTCAGAAGAGTCTTTCAGCTGAAGCTCTGTCTGCCCTTTCAGGCACACAGGATCCCAGGACAATATTCAAAAAAGTACAAAGTAAAATTTATTTATTAGTGTCACAAGTAGGCTTACATTAACACGGCAATGAAGTTATTGTGAAAATCCTCTAGTTGCCACACACGGCGTCTGTTTGGGTACACTGAGGGAGATTTTAGCATGGCCAATGCAGCTAACCAGCAGGTCTTTCGAACTGTGGGAGGAGACCGGAGCACCCGGAGGGAACCCATGCAGACACGGGGAGAACGTACAGGCTTCACACACACACAGTCACCCAAGGCCGGAATTGAACCCAGGTCCCTGGCGCTGTGAGGCAGCAGTGCTAACCACTGTGCCATCAGAACTCTCCCCATCTCATAGAGTCATAGAGGTTTATAACATGGAAACAGGCCCTTCGGCCCAACTTGTCCATGCTGCCCTTTTTTTTTAAACCCCTAAGCTAATCCCATTTGCCGCATTTGGCCCATATCCCTCTATACCCATCTTATTCATGTAACTATCTAAATACTTTTTAAAAGACAAAATTGTACCCGCCTCTACTACCACCTCTGGCAGCTTGTTCCAGACACTCCCCACCCGCTGTGTGAAAAAATTGTCCCTCTGGACACTTTTGTATCTCTCCCCTCTCACTTTCAACCTATGCCCTCTAGTTTTAGACTCCCCTACCTTTGGGAAAAGATATTGACTATTTACCTTGTCTATGCCCCTCATTACTTTATAGACCTCTATAAGGGCACCTCTCAGCCTCCTATCCTCTAGAGAAAAAAGTCCCAGTCTATCCAACCTCTCCTTATAACTCAAACTATCAAGTCCCGGTAGCATCCTAGTAAATCTTTTCTGCACTCTTTCTAGTTTAAAAATATCCTTTCTATAATAGGGTGACCAGAACTGCACACTATTCCAAGTGTGGCCTTACCAATGTCTTGTACAACTTCAACAAGATGTCCCAACTCCTGTATTCAATGTTCTGACCAATGAAACCAAGCATGCTGAATGCCTTCTTCACCACTCTGTCCACCTGTGACTCCACTTTCAAGGAGCTATGAACATGTATCCCTAGATCTCTTTGTTCTGTAACTCTCCCCAACACCCTACCATTAACTGAGCAAGTCCTGCCTTGGTTCAACCTACCAAAATGCATCACCTCGCATTTAACATAGAACATAGAACAGTACAGCACAGAACAGGCCCTTCGGCCCACGATGTTGTGCCGAGGTTTATCTGAAACCAAGATCAAGCTATCCCACTCCCTATCATCCTGGTGTGCTCCATGTGCCTATCCAATAACCACTTAAATGTTCCTAAAGTGTCTGACTCCACTATCACTGCAGGCAGTCCATTCCACACCCCAACCACTCTCTGAGTAAAGAACCTACCTCTGATATCCTTCCTATATCTCCCACCATGAACCCTACAGTTATGCCCCCTTGTAATAGCTCCATCCACCCGAGGAAATAGTCTTTGAACGTTCACTCTATCTATCCCCTTCATCATTTTATAAACCTCTATTAAGTCTCCCCTCAGCCTCCTCCGCTCCAGAGGGAACAGCCCTAGCTCCCTCAACCTTTCCTCATAAGACCTACCCTCCAAACCAGGCAGCATCCTGGTAAATCTCCTTTGCACTCTTTCCAGCGCTTCCACATCCTTCTTATAGTGAGGTGACCAGGACTGCACACAATATTCCAAATGTGGTCTCACCAAGGTCCTGTGCAGTTGCAGTTTGTCTGAATTAAACTCCATCTGCCATTCGTCAGCCCACTGGCCCAACTAACAAAGAACAAAGAACAGTACAGCACAGGAAACAGGCCCTTCGGCCCTCCAAGCCTGTGCCGCTCCTTGGTCCAACTAGACCAATCGTTTGTATCCCTCCATTCCCAGGCTGCTCATGTGACTACCCAGGTAAGTCTTAAACGATGTCAGCGTGCCTGCCTCCACCACCCTACTTGGCAGCGCATTCCAGGCCCCCACCACTCTCTGTGTAAAAAACATCCCTCTGATATCTGAGTTATACTTCGCCCCTCTCACCTTGAGCCCGTGACCCCTCGTGATCGTTACCTCCGACCTGGGAAAAAGCTTCCCACTGTTCACCCTATCTATCCCCTTCATAATCTTGTACACCTCTATTAGATCTCCCCTCATTCTCCGTCTTTCCAGGGAGAACAACCCCAGTCTACCCAATCTCTCCTCATAGCTAAGACCCTCCATACCAGGCAACATCCTGGTAAACCTTCTCTGCACTCTCTCTAACGCCTCCACGTCCTTCTGGTAGTGTGGCGACCAGAACTGGACGCAGTACTCCAAATGTGGCCTAACCAGCGTTCTATACAGCTGCATCATCAGACTTCAGCTTTTATACTCTATACCCCGTCCTATAAAGGCAAGCATACCATATGCCTTCTTCACCACCTTCTCCACCTGTGTTGCCACCTTCAAGGATTTGTGGACTTGCACACCTAGGTCCCTCTGTGTTTCTATACTCCTGATGACTCTGCCATTTATTGTATAACTCCTCCCTACATTATTTCTTCCAAAATGCATCACTTCGCATTTATCCGGATTAAACTCCATCTGCCACCTCTCCGCCCAATTTTCCAGCCTATCTATATCCTGCTGTATTGCCCGACAATGCTCTTCGCTATCCGCAAGTCCAGCCATCTTCGTGTCATCCGCAAACTTGCTGATTACACCAGTTACACCTTCTTCCAAATCATTTATATATATATCACAAATAGCAGAGGCCCCAGTACAGAGCCCTGCGGAACACCACTGGTCACAGACCTCCAGCCGGAAAAAGACCCTTCGACCACTACCCTCTGTCTCCTATGGCCAAGCCAGTTCTCCACCCATCTAGCCACTTCTCCTTGTATCCCATGAGCCTTAACCTTCTTAACCAACCTGCCATGTGGGACTTTGTCAAATGCCTTACTGAAATCCATATAGACGACATCCACGGCCGTTCCTTCATCAACCGTTTTTGTCACTTCCTCAAAAAACTCCACCAAATTTGTAAGGCACGACCTCCCTCTTACAAAACCATGCTGTCTGTCACTAATGAGATTGTTTCGTTCTAAATGCACATACATCCTGTCTCTAAGAATCCTCTCCAACAACTTCCCTACCACGGACGTCAAGCTCACCGGCCTATAATTTCCTGGGTTATCCCTGCTACCCTTCTTAAACAACGGGACCACATTCGCTATCCTCCAATCCTCAGGGACCTCACCCGTGTCCAAAGAAGCGACAAAGATTTCCGTCAGAGGCCCAGCAATTTCATTTCTCGTCTCCCTGAGCAGTCGAGGATAGATGCCATCAGGCCCTGGGGCTTTGTCAGTTTTAATGTTCCCTAAAAAACCTAACACTTCCTCTCTTGTAATGGAGATTTTCTCTAACGGGTCAACACCTCCCTCCGAGACCCTCCCGGTTAACACGCCCCTCTCCTTCGTGAATACCGATGCAAAGTATTCATTTAGGATCTCCCCTATTCCCTTGGGTTCTAAGCATAATTCCCCTCCTTTGTCCCTGAGAGGTCCGATTTTCTCCCTGACAACTCTTTTGTTCCTAACGTATGAATAGAATGCCTTAGGATTCTCCTTAATCCTGCCTGCCAAGAACATTTCGAGACCTCTTTTTGCCCTTCTAACTCCCCGTTTGAGTTCTTTCCTACTCTCTCTGTATTCCTCCAGAGCTCCATCTGTTTTCAGTTGCCTGGACTTAACGTACGCCTCCCTTTTCCTTTTAATCAGATCCTCAATTTCCCTGGTTATCCATGGCTCTCGAATCCTACCTTTCCTATCTTTCCTTTTTACAGGCACATGCCTATCCTGCAGCCTTATCAATAGTTCCTTAAAAGACTCCCACATGCCAGACGCGGACTTACCCTCGAACATCCTCTCCCAATCAACATCCACCAATTCCTGCCTAATCCGGCTATAGTTAGCCTTCCCCCAATTTAGCACCCTGCCCGTAGGACAGCACTCATCCTTGTCCATTACTATCCTAAAGTTAACAGAGTTGTGGTCACTATTTGCCACATGTTCCCCTACCGAAACTTTGACGACCTGACCGGGCTCATTTCCCAGAACTAGGTCCAGTATAGCCCCCTCTCTAGTCGGGCTATCTACATATTGTTCCAAAGAACCTTCCAGTACGCATTTTACAAATTCCTCCCCGTCCGGACCCCCAGCCTTAAGCACTTTCCAGTCTGTGCCAGGGAAATTAAAGTCCCCCACTACAACAACCCTATTTTTTCTGCACCTATCCAGAATCTCCTGACATATCCTTTCCTCCACTTCCCGTGGGCTGTTGGGTGGTCTGTAGTACATCCCCAGCATAGTGACTGCACCTTTCCTGTTTCTGAGTTCCACCCACAGCGACTCAGTACATGACCCCTCTAAGTTGTCTACCCTCTGCACCGCGGTAATATGCTCCTTAACTAATATCGCTACTCCCCCACCTTTTTTAGCCCCTCCTCTGTCTCGCCTAAAACACTTATACCCCGGAATATTCAGCTGCCAGTCCTGTCCTTCTTTTAACCAAGTTTCCATCACCGCAACCACATCCAAATTCCGCATAAGCATTAAGGCCCTAAGTTCGTCTGTTTTACCCGTTACGCTCCTCGCATTGAAGCAGATGCACTCCAGACCTCCAGGCCCACTCAGGTCATCCTCCTCCAGAATGCTCTTCTTCTTAGCTAGCCTTGCCCTGGCCTCCAGCTCAACCCCAGCCTCAGTATTTACTGACCTACTGTTTTGTTCCCCACCCCCCTGCCACACTAGTTTAAATCCTGCCGAAACACTCTAGCAAAACTCCCAGCCAGGATATTTGCTCTCTTCCAGTTAAGGTGTAACCCATCCTTTCTGTACAGTTGCCATCCTGACTTGAAGATTTCCCAGTTATCTATGAATTAAAAACCCTCCCTCTTGCACCAGTCCTTTAGCCACGCGTTCAACTGTAGAATCTCCCTGTTCCGAGCCTCACTTGCACTAGACACCGGGAGCAGTCCAGAGATTGCTACCCTGGAGGCTTTACTTTTTAGCCTAGCACCCATCTCCCTGAATTTCTCTCATATGACCCCCCCTGCTCTTCCTACCTACATCATTTTCACCAATGTGTATAATCACATCCGTTTGACTACCTTCCTTTTTAAATATGCTTCCTACCCTCTCGGAGACATCCAGTACCCTGGCACCAGGGAGGCAGACTACCATCCTGGATTCTCGTTCACTCCCACAGAACCGCCTGTCCGTGCCTCTAACCATTGCGTCCCCCACAACTATCGCTCTCCTAAACCCCTTCTTTCCCTTCCGGACCCCTGAGCCTGCCTCCGTGGAGGCGATCTGGTCCTCGTGGCTTACCCCTGGAGGGTCATCCCCCTCCACAGAATCCAAAACAATATACCTATTTTGGATCAAGATCCCGTTGCAATCGGAGATAACTTTCTTCAATGTCCACTGTGCCACCAATCTTGGTGTCATCTGCAAACTTACCAACCATGCCTCCTATATTCTCATCCAAATCATTAATATAAATGATAAATAACAGTGGACCCAGCACTGATCCCTGAGGCACATCGCTGGTCATGATGTGGTCACAGGCCTCCAGTTTGAAAAACAACCCTCTACAACCGCCCTCTGGCTTCTGTCAAGAAGCCCATTTTATATCCATTTAAGATACCTCACCCTGGATCCCGTGAGATATAACCCTATGCAACAACTTACCATGCGGTACCTTGTCAAAGGCCTTGCTAAAGTCCATGTAGACAACATCAACTGCAACTGCGTCTCCGAGCCAAAGGATTTGCAGGTTAGGTGGATTGACCATGCTGAATTGTCCCAAGATGTGTAGGTCAGGGAAATTAGCAGGGTAAATATGTGGGGTTACGGGAGAGGGCCTGGGTAAGATGCTCTGTCAAGAGTCAGTGCAGACTCGAAGGGCCAAATGGCCTCTTCTGCACTGTAAGGATTCTATTCTAGAATATTTATGCTGCAAAATGACGAACAGAATATCTGGTACAGAGGAGGCTGAGGGGAGATTTAACTGAAGTGTATAATGTTATGGGGTGGGGGGGACTGGGTGGACCTATTCCCCCTGATGCAGAGTAAGATGTAGGGTTTTTAGAGGGGATTCAAAGGGAATTTCTTTTCACCCGGTGGATGGTGGGATCTGGAACTCACTACCTGGAACAAAAGGTGGAGGCAGAAAACCTCAGAACATTTAAAGAGTACTTGGATATGCAATTGGAGTCTTGTAACCTAAATAGCTGAGACCTAGAGTCGGAAAGTGGGGTTCGACTGGAGAGACACTGGTCGGCCAGCATGCACAGAATAGGCCGAATGGCCTCCTTAGAGCTGAGAATGTCTGTGTGGGATCCTGCTGTGCACACATTGGCTGCTGTGTTTCCTGCATTACAACGGTGCCTACGCTGAAGGAGTATTTCATTGGCTGTAAGACATGTTGGAACATCCTGAGGTCACACTGAGTGCGATATCAGTGTGAATCTTTCCAAATGTTGATTGTTTTCGAGTGGAGACGGTTCAGGGAATTTTCGATTAAAATTAGCAGCAGTGTTGAGACAGCAACTAAAGAGAATCAGCTCACAGCTCGCAGTGAGTAGTGTGCTTTACCTGGCAGCATACAAAGGGAATTGGACAATTATTTCAAAAAGGGTGAAAATGTGGAGAGAAAATCCCGGAAATGGGATTCATCAGAAAATTCTTTTAAAAAGCTGTCTTGGGCATGATGGGCTGAAAGGCCTGTTTCTGTGCTGTAAAATGTGGAGTTTTTTAAAGACTGAAGGTCCAGGTTTGAGGTGGGTGTTGCTCTCTGTCTCTGTAATACTTGCTTTGCCGCAGTGAAACTAACCCTCTGTAGATTAGGGCACACGGAGTTGGGGGTAGTGTGTTAAAGTGGATTGGGGACTGGCTATCCGACAGGAAGCAAAGAGTCGGAATAAATGGGTGTTTTTCCGGTTGGAGGAAGGTAACTAGTGGCGTGCCGCAGGGATCGGTACTCGGGCCGCAACTGTTTACCATTTATATAGATGATCTGGAGGAGGGGACGGACTGTAGGGTAACGAAGTTTGCAGACGACACAAAGATAAGTGGAAAAGTGAATCGTGTGGAGGACGGAGAAGATCTGCAGAGAGATTTGGACAGGCTGAGTGAGTGGGCGAGGATATGGCAAATGGAGTATAACGTTGATAAATGCGAGGTTATACACTTTGGAGGAAATAATAACAAATGGGATTACTATCTCAATGGAAACAAATTAAAACATGCTACCGTGCAAAGGGACCTGGGGGTCCTTGTGCATGAGACGCAAAAGCCCAGTCTGCAGGTACAACAGGTGATCAAGAAGGCAAATGGGATGTTGGCCTATATTGCGAGGGGGATAGAATATAAAAGCAGGGATGTCTTGATGCACCTGTACAGGGCATTGGTGAGGCCGCAGCTGGAATACTGTGTGCAGTATTGGTCCCCTTATATGAGGAAGGATATATTGGCATTGGAGGGAGTGCAGAGAAGGTTCACCAGGTTGATACCGGAGATGAGGGGTTTGGATTATGAGGAGAGGCTGAGGAGATTGGGTTTGTACTCGTTGGAGTTTAGAAGGATGAGGGGGGAACTTATGGAGACTTATAAGATAATGCGGGGGCTGGATAGGGTGGAGGCAGAGAGATTCTTTCCACTTAGTAAGGAAGTTAAAACTAGAGGACACAGCCTCAAAATAAAGGGGGGTCGGTTTAAGACAGAGTTGAGGAGGAACTTCTTCTCCCAGAGGGTGGTGAATCTCTGGAATTCTCTGCCCACTGAGGTGGTGGAGGCTACCTCGCTGAATATGTTTAAAGCGCGGATGGATGGATTCCTGAGCGGTAAGGGAATTAAGGGTTATGGGGATCAGGCGGGTAAGTGGTACTGATCCACGTCAGATCAGCCATGATCTTATTGAATGGCGGGGCAGGCTCGAGGGGCTAGATGGCCTACTCCTGCTCCTATTTCTTATGTTCTTATGTTCTTATACCCCGCCTTCTGCAAACTCTTCTCCTCCACCTCAAAACCCTCGCCTCTCATCTCCTGCTCCCTTTGTCCCACGCCTGGACTGCAAGCTCACACTTCACTGCACTGTGTGTCTGTGAGGGTGGCGATGTGTCTGTGGGTGTGTGTCTGTGAGGGTGGCGATGTGTCTGCAGGTGTGTGTCTGTGAGGGCGGTGATGTGTCTGCAGGTGTGTGTCTGTGAGGGTGTTGATGTGTCTGTGGGTGTGTGTCTGTGAGGGTGGTGATGTGTCTGCAGGTGTGTGTCTGTGAGGGCGGTGATGTGTCTGCAGGTGTGTGTCTGTGAGGGTGTTGATGTGTCTGTGGGTGTGTGTCTGTGAGGGTGGTGATGTGTCTGCAGGTGTGTGTCTGTGAGGGTGGCGATGTGTCCGTGAGGGTGGAGTTGTGTCTGCGGGTGTGTGTCTGTGAGGGTGGTGATGTGTCTGCGGGTCTGTGTCTGTGAGGGTGGCGATGTGTCTGCGGGTGTGTGTCTGTGAGGGCGGTGATGTGTCTGTGAGGGCGGTGATGTGTCTGTGAGGGCGGTGATGTGTCTGTGAGGGTGGCGATGTGTCTGTGAGTGTGTGTCTGTGAGGGTGGCGATGTGTCTGTGAGTGTGTGTCCATGTGGGTGGCGATGTGTTTGCGGGTGTGTGTCTGTGAGTGTGGCGATGTGTCTATGGGTGTGTGTCTCTGAGGGTGGCGATGTGTCTGCAGGTGTGTGTCTGTAAGGGTGGCGAGGTGTCTGTGGGTGTGTGTCTGCGTGTGTGGTGATGTGCCTGTGGGTGTGTGTCTCTGAGGGTGGTGATGTGTCTGCGGGTGTGTGTCTGTGGGAGTGGCGATGTGTCTGTGGGTGTGTGTCTCTGAGGGTGGCGATGTGAGTGTGTGTCTGTGAGGGTGGCGATGTGCCTGTGGGTGTGTGTCTCTGAGGGTGGTGATGTGTCTGCGGGTGTGTGTCTGTGGGAGTGGCGATGTGTCTGTGGGTGTGTGTCTCTGAGGGTGGCGATGTGTCTGTGAGTGTGTGTCTGTGAGGGTGGCGATGTGTCTGTGGGTGTGTGTCTGTGAGGGTGGCGATGTGTCTGCGGCTGTGTGTCTGTGAGGGTGGTGATGTGTCTGCAGGTGTGTGTCTCTGATGGTGGCGACGTGTCTGTGGGTGTGTGTCTCTGAGGGTGGCGATGTGTCTGCGGGTGTGTGTCTGCGTGTGTGGCGATGTGCCTGTGGGTGTGCGTCTCTGAGGATGTTGATGTGACTGCGGGTGTGTGTCTGTGAGGGCGGCAATGTGTTTGTGGGTGTGTGTTTGTGAGGGTGGTGATGTGTCTGTGGGTGTGTGTCTGTGAGAGGGGCGATGAGTCTGAGGGTGTGCGTCTGTGAGGGTGGCGATGTGTCTGCGGGTGTGTGTCTGGGAGGGTGGTGATGTGTCTTTGGGTGTGTGTCTCTGAGGTGGCGATGTGTCTGTGGGTGTGTGTCTGTGAGGGTGGCGATGTGTCTGCGAGTGTGTGTTTGTCAGGATGGTGATGTTTCTGCAGGGTGTGTCCATGTGGGTGGCGATGTGTCTGTGGGTGTGTGTCTGTGAGGGTGGCGATGTGTCTATGGGTGTGTGTCTGTGAGGGTGGGGATGTGTCTGTGTGTGTGCGTCTGTGAGGGTGGCGATATGTCTGCGAGTGTGTGTCTGTGAGGGTGGCGATGTGTCTATGGGTGTGTGTCTGTGAGGGCGGCGATGTGTCTGTGAGTGTGTGTCTGTGAGGGTGGCGATGTGTCTGTGGGTGTGTGTCTGTGAGGGTGGCGATGTGTCTATGGATGTGATTCTGTGAGGGTGGCGATGTGTCTGTGAGTGTGTGTCTGTGAGGGTGGCGATGTGTCTGTGAGTGTGTGACTGTGAGGGTGGTGATGTGTCTGTGGGTGTGCGTCTGTGAGGGTGGCGATGTGTCTGTGGGTGTGTGTCTGTGAGGGCGGTGATGAGTCTGCAGGTGTGTGTCTGTGAGGGTGGTGATGTGTCTGTGAGGGTGGCGATGTGGCTGTGAGGGTGGCGATGTGTCTATGAGTGTGTGTCTGTGAGGGTGGCGATGTGTCTGTGGGTGTGTGTCTGTGAGGGTGGCGATGTGTCTGTGGGTGTGTGTCTGTGAGGGTGGCGATGTGTCTATGGGTGTGTGTCTGTGAGGGTGGCGATGTGTCTGTGGGTGTGCGTCTGTGAGGGTGGCGGTGTGTCTGTGGGTGTGTGTCTGTGAGGGCGGTGATGTGTCTGCAGGTGTGTGTCTGTGAGGGTGGTGATGTGTCTGTGAGGGTGGTTATGTGTCTGCGGGTGTGTGTCTGTGAGGGTGGCGATGTGTCTGAGAGTGTGTGTTTGTGAGGGTGATGATGTGTCTGTGGGTGTGTGTCTGTGAGAGTGGCGATGAGTCTGTGGGTGTGTGTCTGTGAGGGTGGCGATATGTCTGCGGGTGTGTGTCTGTGAGGGTGGCGATGTGTCTATGGGTGTGTTTCTGTGAGGGTGGCGATGTGTCTGTGAGTGTGTCTGTGAGGGTGGCGATGTGTGTGTGAGTGTGTGTCTGTGAGGGTGGCGATGTGTCTGTGGGAGTGCGTCTGTGAGGGTGGCGATGTGTCTGTGGGTGTGTGTCTGTGAGGGTGGCGGTGTGTCTGCAGGTGTGTGTCTGTGAGGGTGGTGATGTGTCTGTGGGTGTGTGTCTGTGAGGGTGGCGATGTGTCTGTGGGTGTGTGTCTGTGAGGGTGGCAAAGTGTCTGTGGGTGTGTGTCTGTGAGGGTGGCGATGTGTTTATGGGTGTGTGTCTGTGAGGGTGGCGATGTGTCTGTGAGTGTGTGTCTGTGAGGGTGGCGATGTGCCTGTGGGTGTGCGTCTGTGAGGGTGGCGATGTGTCTGTGGGTGTGTGTCAGTGAGGGTGGCGATGTGTCTGTGGGTGTGTGTCAGTGAGGGTGGCGATGTGTCTGTGGGTGTGTGTCAGTGAGGGTGGCGATGTGTCTGTGGGTGTGTGTCTGTGAGGGTGGCGATGTGTCTGTGGGTGTGTGTCAGTGAGGGTGGCGATGTGTCTGTGGGTGTGTGTCAGTGAGGGTGGCGATGTGTCTGCGAGTGTGTGTTTTTCAGGATGGTGTTGTTTCTGCGTGGTGTGTCTGTGAGGGTGGCGATGTCTCTGTGTGTCTGTGAGGGTGGCTACGTGTTTGCGGGTGTGCGTCTGTGAGGGTAGTGATGTGTCTTCGCGTGTGTGTCTGTGAGGGTGGCGATGTGTCTGCGGGCGTGTGACTGTGAGGGTGGTGATGTGTCTGTGGGTGTGTGTCTGTGAGGGTGGTGCTGTGTCTGTGGGTGTGTGTCTGTGAGGGTGGCGATGTGTCTGTGGGTGTGTGTCTGTGAGGGTGGTGTTGTGTCTGTGGGTGTGTGTCTCTGAGGGTGGCGATGTGTCTGTGAGGGTGGTGATGTGTCTGCGGGTTTGTGTCTGTGAGGGTGGCGATGTGTCTGTGAGTGTGTGTCCATGTGGGTGGCGATGTGTTTGCGGGTGTGTGTCTGTGAGGGTGGCGATATGTCTCTGAGTGTGTGTCCATGTGGGTGGCGATGTGTTTGTGGATGTGTGTCTCTGAGGGTGGCGATGTGTCTGCGGGTGTGTGTCTGTGAGGGTGGTGATGTGTCTGTGGGTGTGCGTCTGTGAGGGTGGCGATGTGTCTGTGGGTGTGTGTCTGTGGGGGCGGTGATGTGTCTGCGGGTGTGTGTCTCTGAGGGTGGCGATGTGTCTGTGAGTGTGTGTCTCTGAGGGTGGCGATGTGTCTGTGAGTGTGTGTCTGTGAGGGTGGCGATGTGTCTGTGGGTGAGTGTCTGTGAGGGTGGCAATGTGTCTATGGGTGTGTGTCTGTGAGGGTGGCGATGTGTCTGTGAGTGTGTGTCTGTGAGGGTGGCGATGTGTCTGTGAGTGTGTGTCTGTGAGGGTGGCGATGTGTCTATGGGTGTGTGTCTGTGAGGGTGGCGATGTGTCTATGGGTGTGTGTCTGTGAGGGTGGCGATGTGTCTATGGGTGTGTGTCTGTGAGGGTGGCGATGTGTCTGTGAGTGTGTGTCTGTGAGGGTGGCGATGTGTCTGTGGGAGTGCGTCTGTGAGGGTGGCGATGTGTCTGTGGGTGTGTGTCTGTGGGGGCGGTGATGTGTCTGCAGCTGTGTGTCTGTGAGGGTGGTGATGTGTCTGCGGGTGTGTGTCTGTGAGGGCGTTGATGTGTCTGTGAGGGTGGCGATGTGTCCATGAGGGTGGTTATGTGTCTGCGGGTGTGTGTCTGTGAGGGTGGCGATGTGTCTCTGAGTGTGTGTTAGTGAGGGTGGTGATGTGTCTGTGGGTGTGTGTCTGTGAGGGTGGCGATGTGTCTGTGGGAGTGCGTCTGTGAGGGTGGCGATGTGTCTGTGGGTGTGTGTCTGTGGGGGCGGTGATGTGTCTGCAGGTGTGTGTCTGTGAGGGTGGTGATGTGTCTGTGGGTGTGTGTCTGTGAGGGTGGTGATGTGTCTGCAGGTGTGTGTCTGTGAGGGTGGTGATGTGTCTGCGGGTGTGTGTCTGTGAGGGTGGCGATGTGTCTGCAGGTGTGTGTCTGTGAGGATGGTGATGTGCCTGCGGGTGTGTGTCTGTGAGGGCGTTGATGTGTCTGTGAGGGTGGCGATGTGTCCATGAGGGTGGTTATGTGTCTGCGGGTGTGTGTCTGTGAGGGTGGCGATGTGTCTGTGAGTGTGTGTTTGTGAGGGTGGCGATGTGTCTCTGAGTGTGTGTTAGTGAGGGTGGTGATGTGTCTGTGGGTGTGTGTCTGTGAGAGTGGCGATGAGTCTGTGGGTGTGTGTCTCTGAGGGTGGCGATATGTCTGCGAGTGTGTGTCTGTGAGTGTGGCGACGTGTCTATGGGTGTGTGTCTGTGAGGGTGGCGATGTGTCTGTGAGTGTGTGTCTGTGAGGGTGGCGATGTGTCTGTGGGTGTGCGTCTGTGAGGGTGGTGATGTGTCTGTGGGTGTGTGTCTGTGAGGGTGGCGATGTGTCTGTGGGTGTGCGTCTGTGAGGGTGGTGATGTGTCTGTGGGTATGTGTCTGTGAGGGTGGCGATGTGTCTGTGGGTGTCTGGCTGTGAGGGTGGTGATGTGTCAGTCGTTAGCACTGACGAGAAACCTTCCTGGATCAGCCACCCAATGCCCCAAGCATGAGTCCGCAACTCATCCAGACTCTGCATACACACCTACCCTGGGGTCACAGAGAGGGCAATGAGACGGCAGTTCCAGGTTAACACCAGGAAACTGAGCTCCGGATCCACCCGGCTTTGGTGGGGACAGAGATTAACTGGACACCATTGGTTAGCAATGATGTCGTCCTGTCTGATTGATCAATCATTTGCTTACTGAAGCAGGGAGCCAATCACTTGACAGCTCCTGGACTATTCCTCAACTGTGGTCTGGAAGCTGAGTTCAATCAGTCACACCCAGTACAGGAACACCAGCAGGTTCTCAATCAGTCACACCAAGTACAGGAACACCAGCAGGTTCTCAATCAGTCACACCAAGTACAGGAACACCTGCACGTTGTCAATCAGTCACACCCAGTACAGGAACACCAGCAGGTTCTCAATCAGTCACACCAAGTACAGGAACACCAGCAGGTTCTCCATCAGTTACACCAAGTACAGGAACACCAGCAGGTTCTCAATCAGTCACACCAAGTACAGGAACACCAGCAGGTTCTCCATCAGTTACACCAAGTACAGGAACACCAGCACGTTCTCAATCAGTCACACCCAGTACAGGAACACCAGCACGTTCTGGATCAGTCACACCAAGTACAGGAACACCAGCACGTTCTCAATCAGTCACACCCAGTACAGGAACACCAGCAGGTTCTCCATCAGTTACACCAAGTACAGGAACACCAGCAGGTTCTCCATCAGTTACGCCAAGTACAGGAACACCAGCAGGTTCTCCATCAGTTACACCAAGTACAGGAACACCAGCACCTTCTCAATCAGTCACACCCAGTACAGGAACACCAGCACGTTCTCAATCAGTCACACCCAGAACAGGAACACCAGCACGTTCTCAATCAGTCACACCCAGTACAGGAACACCAGCAGGTTCTCAATCAGTCACACCCAGTACAGGAACACCAGCACGTTCTCAATCAGTCACACCCAGTACAGGAACACCAGCAGGTTCTCAATCAGTCACACCCAGTACAGGAACACCAGCACCTTCTCAATCAGTCACACCCAGTACAGGAACACCAGCACCTTCTCAATCAGTCACACCCAGTACAGGAACACCAGCACGTTCTCAATCAGTCACACCCAGTACAGGAACACCAGCAGGTTCTCAATCAGTCACACCCAGTACAGGAACACCAGCACGTTCTCAATCAGTCACACCCAGTACAGGAACACCAGCACCTTCTCAATCAGTCACACCCAGTACAGGAACACCAGCACCTTCTCAATCAGTTACACCCAGTACAGGAACACCAGCACGTTCTCAATCAGTCACACCCAGTACAGGAACACCAGCACGTTCTCAATCAGTCACACCCAGTACAGGAACACCAGCACCTTCTCAATCAGTCACACCCAGTACAGGAACACCAGCACCTTCTCAATCAGTCACACCCAGTACAGGAACACCAGCACGTTCTCAATCAGTCACACCCAGTACAGGAACACCAGCACCTTCTCAATCAGTCACACCCAGTACAGGAACACCAGCACCTTCTCAATCAGTCACACCCAGTACAGGAACACCAGCACCTTCTCAATCAGTTACACCAAGTACAGGAACACCAGCACGTTGTCAATCAGTCACACCAAGTACAGGAACACCAGCATGTTGTCAATCAGTCACACCAAGTACAGGAACACCAGCACCTTCTCAATCAGTCACACCAAGTACAGGAACACCAGTGTCAATTTGGAAATACTCTTTGTCAGGCTTGGCTCGACAAAAATCGATTCAACTCCAGATATCAGGTGAACTCCTTTCTTCCATTTTACGACGTCGGGTCAGTCTTCCTTAACGATGCGTGTTAACGAAGCCTGCAGGCATCAGGGGAGACTGAACACATTTCCTGCGCTTTTGTACAATTTAAATACTTTTTCAGAACAGGCGCCAAAACATCACTATCGAAGCAACATTACACATATACTTACATCCACATTCCCCCCTTATATCACTCTGTGATAACAACTAACATCGTCGTGGCTCGTTCAATTCAGGTTACAATTGTATTTTCATCAAGTCCAATATTACTTTATCTCCCTCATCCTCTGCATCCAATTCTGCCTCCACTTCTCGTCGGGCTTCCTCCTGGACCTCGTGGTCCAGTATGAGTTTGTATTCCTCGTCCTCCTCCTCACTCGTGGCAACCATCATCAGTTGAGTCGGTCGTGATCCTATCGATTCCAAGGTGGTCATCACCCGTGTGATGAGACACTTTACAATACCAATTCCAATACTTATACAAAGAACTAAGAGTATGGCATATAACCCCACATTCCTTAACCAACCAAGCCATCCTGACAGTTCCCATTCCCCTAATCCCTTGCCCTCTCTAATAGACCCGCGTTGCTGGTCAATTTGGTTCAGGTAATTAGTGAGATTAGTAGTGGCCTTATCTCGTCCCAATATGCAGTGATCCTTCACTATTGGCACATATGCCTCCTTGTCAAGCCAGCAGGTAATCCAAGGCATATCTATTCTGCTGGGCATACAGCCTGAGTTTCTCTAATTGGGCGGTGATGACCCGGAGGGCCCCTCTTGTAGCGTTCCCCAAGGCGGTAAGGCCGCAAGCAATGTAATTACGATTATCTGCAGCCATTCGCCCTGGGACGGCTCCAAAGGAAAAGGAACCCGCCGCTCCATAGCCAGCAGCCTGACCAGGAGTGAGGGCAGTTATTTCCTTGTAGTCAGCGCAAAAATCCTTCGATAACTCCCGCTCTGGCCTTCTATGGTGATGACGTGAGGGCCCCCAATGGCTCGGACAAGGAACCATGCTGGGAAGTATGGTCCCTATTGCCACCACCTGGGGGTAAGGGTAGGACAAATAATTGGTGGCCGTACCATTGAAAAAGAAGAAATACCCTGTTTCAGTGTACATGGTCTCTGAACACTTTTGCCACGTCCCGTTGGCTCGAACCCGGTGATAAGTATCATCGGTTCCCAAGAACAGGGATCTGGAACCTGTACAGGGTGGTACCGTCTGTCTTCCTTCTGCATTAATCTGTACTATCGTAAAGTCCCTACCATAAGCATGAAGGTGGGTGCCATTCATATGGACACAAATTAGATTTTCCCCTTTTCCCAAAGCTATGCAGGTCGAATTCAAACACTTACAGATGACCTCATCTCTCTGGGCTTCGTACCCACATTTATGCTGTTGCCAATGCTTGCTCAGGCAGGGGTGATCCTGGCACACATAAACTGTGGAGCATCCCCAACCCCTCCCTTTAAAACAGTTCTCATAGCTTTGATTATCCTCGGGAACCGCTGTCCCATTGGCCTGTTGTTCCCACCAGAGGGAAATTTTCCACCAGTCATTAGTTCCCTGCCTAACCTTGGACTCACAAGGGGGATGGTAGCAATCCGCGGGTGGGGCACGGGCGGGGTCGTACCGGAAAGTTATCCGGTCCTCCCTAGGGAGAGTTGCATCTTGTTCTGCACATTCGAAGGGTTGTCCCTCTCGATACCAAGAGGGAGTAATTGTGAACAGGGAATTTACATCTTTGGGGAAAGGATAGCATGCTATAGTAGAAGCTCCATGGATGGTGTGATGGGCTTGTACAAACCAGTTTCCCAGAGGGTGCTCTTGCCCTTTAATTGGGGATGGATTGTCCAGTCTCTCTAATAACCCTTCAACCTGAGATACACTATCCCCGGTGCTCCTTCATCTCTGACTGTGGACGTCTCTTCCAGGAACAGGGGTCCGATTAGGCTTGCTGATTTCATATTCCCCTGCACTTACAGCACAGAACATCAAGCTGATGAGCTCCAAGAGTATTTTTGCCAATTTCATGTTGGTTCGTCCTTACTTGACCACTACCTGAAGAGGACAAAAACATAACGACAAGCATAACAACCACAAAGTAAAGAGCATGTCACCCGGTACCGCCTCTCATACTAATCATCCGTAAAATCCTCCTCACTGCCATCCTCAATTCCCCCCTTTTTGGGATCGGCTTGCCCGATCAATTTACAGTGCTGGAGGTGGACCCAAGCATCGCGTCCCGCCACCTTAGCCGCTGTATGGGTGGTTAACAAGACTTGGAATGGGCCCTCCCATCATGGCTCTAAATGCTTGCGAGTCCAATTTTTGATAAGGACAAATGAGCCCGGTTTTACTTTAGTGGGAGTGGATAAGGTAGGTGGTTTACCGTAAGCAGCCCGGACTTGCGAATGAAGATGACGCAAAGAGTGGGTAAGGGAGAGAATATATGAGGTCATTTCATCTGTCATATGATGGAAATGAACGGGCGTTGTTGACCCATCATCCCAAGGGATCCGCAGGGGTCGACCATACAAGACCTCCGCGGGCGAGAGACGGGGCGGTCCTGCAGGGGTGGTTCGTATTTGAAATAAAGCTACAGGGAGCAGTCTGACCCAAGACAGACCTGAAGTTTCTACAAGTTTAGCCAGCTTGGTTTTGAGCGTTTGATTGGAGCGTTCGACTACACCAGCAGCTTGGGGATGGTGAGCGCAATGGAGTTGTTGGCGAATATTCAGCTGGGCGCACAGCTCCTTATTGACCAATGCAATAAAATGTGGGCCATTGTCAGAACTCAGGCAGGTCGGGACGCCAAATCGAGGCACAATTTCGCGCAGTAAAATCCTGACAACAGTTGTCGCTTTGTTATCCGATGTAGGATACGCTTCAATCCACTTACTAAAGACATCCACGATTACTAAGACATATTTATACCCCTGACATCTCTGCAACTCAATGAAGTCCATCTGCAGGGTTTCGAAGGGGCCTGCCGGCAGGGGAGTCTTACCCAGATCACAGGGCGCACTCTTGCCCGGATTATGCTGTTGGCATATCAAACAGCGGAGACTTAGACTTTGTGCCATGTCCTGTAGGCGAGGATGCCACCAGGAAGTGAGGAGTAAATCACTAAGAGACCTTGCACCACAGTGAGTTGCAAAGTACACAATCAATTACCCAGAGAGCCAAAGTATCGGACATACAGGTTTGGTTAGCAGGGGTGATCCAGACTCTGGATTCTGGGTCCACCCTACAGCCCAGTGCATTCCATAAATCTTTGTCGCGAGGCTAGGCTTCTTGCTGCGATCTAAGAACATCATCGATGGTTGGCATGGGTTTCTCAGAGGCAGGGCCACCTGCATCCGGACTTTTCCCCTGCCTCATCATTCGGGACACAATCATCTGACAAGTTTTAGAAACCAATTTGGCCGCCTCATCTGCCCTATGGTTACCTAAAGTGACAGGGTCTTTACCGGCGGTATGGGTGGCGCACTTAATCACTGCAATGCGTGCAGGCAGAAGAAGGGCCTGTAGTAAGTCAGACACCAGTTGTTTGTGTGAAATAGGGGTGCCGGATGATGTAAGGAAGCCTCTATTCCTCCACAGTTGTCCAAAGTCATGGACAACTCCAAAAGCATGCTGGGAGTCTGTGTAGATGTTAACATTCAAACACCGACCCAGAACACAAGCTCTGATGAGGGCAAACAGTTTGGCTTGCTGAGCCGAGAAAGGGGTCTCAAAAGCTGCTGACTCCAAAATAACCCCCTGGTCATTCACAATAGCGTACCCTGAGAGCCGATGGCCTCTCTCGTCAATGGAGGCACTGCCATTGGTGAACATGATGAGATCGGGGTTCGTCAGGGGAATTTCAGAGAGATCGGGGTGCACGGTGGTATCTTCCCCGAGAAGGACGGAACAGTCATGTGGAGGGGAATCAGCGACCCGGGGAGGGTGGGTCAGGAAATTGGCTGGATTAATAACAGTGCGATACTTAAAGGTAAGTTGAGGATTATTGAGCAAATAAATCTCATATCGGTTCTGTCTGGCCGCAGTCAGATGTTGTGTCTGTAACTGGCCCAACAGTGCTGCCACCGCGTGAGTGGTGTATATGACGATGGGCTGTTGGAAAGTCAGATTTGCAGCCGCCTTCAAGCTGAGGTAAATAGCCGCAAGGATTTGGGTGCAGTGTGGATATCCGAGCGCTACAGGGTCCAGTCTGGAGGAAAAATAGGCAACCGGTCGGTGTCGGTCACCATGAAGTTGAGTCAAAGCCGAAGTAGCGAGTCGTCGATGATCGTACAGAAGAGTTGAAAGAGTCGATGGTATAAAGGCCTCCCCAAGGCTGGTGCCTGTATTAAGGACTGTTTTAATTCACTGAATGCCTCTTCTGCTTCTGCAGAAAGGACGAAGGATCCCTCCTTAGCCGTATAAGGGGTTAGTTTTTTTGTTAACAAGGTCACATTGGGGATCCACTGCCGGCAGTAATTAATCATACCCAATCACCGTCGGACTTGCTTGGCATCAGTGGGACTGGGGAAGTGTGTTATTGGTTCAATTCGACTTTCTTCCAGGTGACGAGTGTCAGCGGACAGCAGGACGCCTAAGAACTTGACAGTGGTCTGAGCGATCAGGATCTTACCGGGAGACACAACGTAGCCTAAGTAGGACAGGTAATTCAGGACCTGAACAGCATCTTCTCTATTACTGCATTCGTCCGAACTCGCTATAAGCAAATCATCAATGTATTGGATGAGGGTTGATCCACTAGCAGGGGTTAAATTCTGTAATTGTTTCTGGAGACACTGCGAGAAGAGGGTAGGCGAGTTAATAAAGCCCTGAGGTAGTCGGGTCGAGGTATATTGTTGGCCGTTGTGGGAAAAGGCAAACAAGAACTGACTATTCGGATGTAATGGGATGGAGAAAAAGGCATGTTGAAGATCAATGACTGCGAACACCCGAGCATGAGCTGGAATGGAGGCCAGGATATGGGCTGGGTTGGGCACCAAGGCATGTAAAGGCTGGACGATAGAATTAATGGCTCGTAAATCCTGGACGAGACGATATTCATTTGGCTTTCCTGGTTTAGGGACTGCAAGGATTGGGGTATTACATGGGGACTGACATGGTAATAGAATCCCTTGATGTAAAAGGCTATCGATCAGTCGAGTGATACTCGGAACGGCTTGCGCCTTTAAGGGATGTTGCCGGATTGACGGAAAAGTCACATTAGGTTGCACCAAGATCTCGATGGGTTCAAGATCCGTAAATCCAACCTGCACAGAGTCCATCGCCCATACAGAGGGGTTAGTGTATTCTATAATGTCCTTTCCCTCGTGTCGATGGAGGACCGCAGTGGAGACCTGCAGGTGGTGATAAAATTGGATACACAGGTCCCCAGGGAGCTCTTGTTTGTCCATTCTGCGTGGGTCAGCTAATTCCACTGCTCTGTGCACCATTGGGCCCAGATCTTTGGCATGATTGGGTGGGGTGACGGATCTGGTAATAAGCGGGGCCACTCCAGACGGCTGTTTCCACAATTGGAGAGGGACTTTGACATAGTCAGCTTCACCCTCCGGTCCCTGAACCCAGGCACGGGTCTCAATGGTCCATGATGTACCTTCAAAAACCTTGAAAAACTCTGCCAAATCGTGATTCTGGCCACTGCAATCATAGGCAAGGGTCACATGGCGTGTGGCACCCACCAGATCTAAGATCCACCACTGGGGAACTGATGCGACGTAACACGTTCGAGGAGATTGTGACATGTCAATTTGGATACCAGCCTCAGAACAGCGGGGTCGAAGTTGAAAGGCACACAACAAATCTCTATCCATTAGGTTGCAATCGATTCCAGTGGTGATAACAAATTGATGATCCACGGTTTCGCTCTGATAGGACACAGGGACCTTTTCTGACACCGCATATTGCAGAACTTGACCCTGGAGTCCGGAAAGTTTTTGGTTTTTTTTCGATTGGGGTAACTTCAAGGTGGCTTGTACGGAGGACATAGCTGCCCCAGTGTCTACCAGCAACGGATACCAGTGATCATAGAGCTTCAACATCAATAAGGGTTCTTGGTCGGATTGGCACTCTGTCAGTAACAGCATACGTTGTCAGAAGGGATTCTGCTGGGAAAATGGAGTGTAGGGTCCGTGTCTATCACCTCCCCTAGTCTGCCTTCTGCTGGGGCACTCCTTGCTGTAATGTCCCAGACGGCCACAGTTAAAACAGCCATCAGATCTGGCATTATTCCGGCCCCGTGGGGTTCTCTCATGTCCTCGACGCAGGTTATAAGGTGGGTAATGAGTATATGGCGGGCCATAGAAGGGAGCTGTGGGGCCACTTGGATGGTTTCTATATCCATATCCCTGCTGGCCTACCCACCCTGGATGATAAAAGTGAGTTTCCATTTGATAATGCACCTGATCAGGGTCTCCTCTGACAGGAGGCTGCCGCGGTTCCTCTTTTTTTACATATTCAGTTTTTCAGGTTTGACCTTAGCCTAAGGTTCCTCTTTCAGACCTTGAGGTTCCCCTCTAGTGTCCCCTTGTGAGTTTGGCCAAAAGGCTTTGACAGCACGGGGGACATCTGCACGGGGGAGCTGTCTGCCCAATCAGTGTTATTGGTCTTTATGGCTGTCGCCACCTTGGAAGGGAGACAATGCATAAGGATTGAGCAGCACTGCGGCGAAGGGCTCCCCTCCGCATACCTCTGGTCTCCTGACTGAGTTTCATAGATTTCGTGGAACCTTTCTAGGAACTCCTCTGCTCCTTCACTCTTCCGGGGTTTCAATTCCAATATCTTGGACAAATCAACAGGCTTCTGCAAAGAGCGACTGACCGCCTGAAGTATCAAATCGATGCGTCCTTGCCCCGTATTATTAATCGGTAATAGATCGTCATGAATGCGGACCGGGTGGTCATCCGTGCTCACATGGCCGAGGAATCGGGTGAACTCCGATGGGGTCAGCACCTGATGAACCAATGCCCACAGGTCTCTTGACTCAGCGCCATAAACCTGGATAGTGGTGCGAAGGAAGTCCACAAATTTTTGCCGATCAGGTGCGCCGCCTAGTATGGCCATCAATTCATTCGGCTTCCGTGGGTAATATACTTCCATAATTGCCCGGGAGTTTAAGTCGTTTGGGTCGTGTCGAGGGTTGGGCATTGGTCTTATCGGGTAGTTCCCAGGGTGATTATTCATCTGTGCTTCGGATTCATTGCCCTGGTTTTTATGGCTCCGCGTGCGACCGGAAACAGGCTCGTCTGCCGGAGGTTCAGTATGTTGGGCGTCGGGGCTGGGACAGTAGGGACTGGGACTGGGACTGGTGACGTTAATTACAATTGGGGTCTGCGAACCTAACATGCCAGGGAGAGGGGGGTACAGGGTCGACTGTTGTCCCTGGTACGGGGAAGGCACAGTTTTACCCTCAGGAGAAGGGGCAGTTGGACCAGGGATCTCTTCCCGTGTATTGGCGTCCGCATTAGATGCTGTCGGGAGTGGGTCTGCTAAGGGCTGCTCTCGAGGCGGGTGAGGCGGAAGAGGTGCAGTTACCCTGTCATCCAATTTTGTAGATCCTCATCTGTATCATTATCAGTGACCTTAATGCCATCCATCATGTTCCCTATCTCAGAAACCTCACGATCCTTGAGAGAACGTTTCTTATGTAAGCATTCCCTTTTCAACACCTCAACCGGTTTCAGAGTCCCTCCCTCCATTAATTCTATTCCCAAGTTAACAGCGTTGTCCTGCCGGCTGGATAGGAGACTCTGCTCCTTTAACTCCTGACAATATTGCAACCATAACGAAATCCACGTAGACATGGGGAGAATGTGCAAACTCCACACAGTCACCCAAGGCCGGAATTGAGTCCGGTTCCCTGGTGCTGTGAGGCAGCAGTGCTAACCACTGTGCCACCGTGCCACCGTGCTGCCCTGGAAAGGAAAATATAAAGGTGAACATGGTGATTCCCGGAGCTACCCAGTTGCTTTACTCCAGTTTGACACCCATAGAGGAAGTTATCCGGCTAGGGTGGGAGTCTTTGTGTGTCTCCCTTATCTGGTGCTGGTGGGCCACTGTTCCAGGAGCTATTAGAGCAAGAAGGGTCCCAGTCTGTGTGTTTAGAGCGGACAAAGGATGGAGCCAAGCAGCCAGTGAAGAAGGTGTGGCAGCTGCTGGTTATCCAGATGAGTATAGCCAAGGAACAGTGCTTGAAGCTGGGGTGGCTAATGAAGAACCCGGAGAGGCAAGTTCTAACCTTGGAGAAACCCAAGGATTGGGCTCCATGGTCACTACCGGAATTTGTACATGATGTTATAGGATCGAGTATTGGTGCAGGCAGTGGAGAGTTCCATGTCTACAGACACCTCCGTTGAACGGAATATATGAGAGAGAAGTTCATGGAAAAGCAATCAGCACAGTAACGTATGGAGGGTGAATTCCAGAGGAAATTAGACATTAATTGGAGAGTGGCTAAAGAGAAGATAGAGAAGCCACAAAGGAGCTGGCAAAAAACTGCAGAAAGATTGTCTAATGGTGCCTCAGCTGACAGCCGTTCCAGTTTTGACATGGTCCACCACCCAAGTGTCAAACAGGGCCATGCTGAAGCCCTTTCAAGGATGCACAACTTTCCCCTGGGTGTATGCTTCAGCCTAGGAGAAGGGCATGGACCACATGCTGGAGGGGCGATATTTCTGATACTCTCTCCTCCATTTTCTAGACTTCATTCAACAAGGCTACTGAGTACAGCAAGGCCTCACATGATAGCTACTGGCAATCCTAGAAGAAACTGGCAAACTTCAACCCGGAAGTGTTTCCACCTCAGCTTTGGAGATGAGGTTCAGATGCAAGCCCTTTTAAACTATATAAGTAGATCACTGAACAAAAGTAAAGTGATGGAAATCTGAGTGGAGGGAAACCTTGGGGTGAAAGTGAGGCGAGTGTTAGGTTACTTGCTTTATGCAATTTGTGTGCTTCCTGGATTACAAACACAGCCGGACAACGAACCCGCTTTGAAACCTGATTACTGATTAAAAGAGAACCTGCCTCGGTGGAACCTTTTTACGTTGATACGACTGTGAACCTGCCTACACGCCTTCACATGTATTAATCAATTAAATTGTTGAATAATTGACTTGGTCTTCTGGTTGCTTACTTTGTATCTGTACACCCCACTGTTGGGGATCAGATCAGAAACCTCAAGTTAGCCTAGACCCCAACTTTTTCTTTAGGTTTTGGTATTAGGGTGAGCTCCAGGTATGATTCAATTGACCCATGAGGAAGCTTTTATCAAAACAAACTTTATTTAAGAACACAGCATTTAACCAAAAGAATTAGCATACCGTTTACCTGTATCCCCACAAACAAATCCTTTCTTCAGAACCAATTAGCACCAAAAGCAGATATGCTTACGTGGATGCTAGATTTCCAGCCCTGTAACATCTCTGGACAGAAATCCAGTCAGACACCTGTCTTCTGACTCTTATACACCAGATTCTCAGAGAAAGAGATATCCTCAAACAGCAGAACATCAGGGAAATAAACCTAGTCTCTAGCAGATCCCAGTTTCCAAACTTCAAGGAAAGAAAGGGCCACCTCTCTGCAACTTCCAAAAGCAACTGAGCTTGAGTTCTCTGTGTAAGCCTAGCTCCACCCAGTCACCTGATATCGCTGTCAACCAACCTGCCAATCAAGCCGTACTCTGTAAAACCCAAGGGGAAAGAACAACAAAATAGCATTAGTCCAGGTTAAAACAAACATTCTAGCAATTAGGAACAATTATGCTGCTGCATTGACAATACAGGATGCCAGTTATTGTCAAAGCGGCACCATTTAGAACAGACTGTTAAAACAAATCCTGCACAAGAAAACTTTCTTAAAGGTACAATATCGTCATACCACCAATATCGTCGCCAACTCCTTTGCAACATCAGTGTGTGGAGTATGACAATTTCAATATGAGTGTATAACGGTTTCATTTATCTCCTTTTTAACAAATCAAATTTAACCACTAGATTCCATAATACTAAGAAGATATCTCCTCTCTTGACACCAATTTTCAAACCTTGTGGAAATACCTTGACCCATGTCGGACTGAATCGGAGTGGTTTTCTACTACAAGTCGAATTTCCACTTCATCAGATGTTCTGTACACTGCTCCCTCACATCGCCAGGGATCCAGATTCAGTTCTAGCCTTGGATGACTGCGCAAAGACATTCTCTCCATGTCTGCGTGGGTTTCCTCCCACAGTCCAAAGATGTCAGGGAGGTGGATTGGCAATGGAGAGTTGCCCCTTTAATGTACCAAGATGCGTAGGTTAGATGGATTAGCCATGGTAACGTGTCACAGGGATAGGACGGGGGAGAGATTCTGGGTAAGATACTCTGACAGAGAGTCGGTGCAGACTCGATGAGCCAAATGGCCGCCTCCTGTACTGTAGAGATTCTATAGTTCTCCGTCTGACTCAGATCTGAATTGGTTCCTGGCACAATTTGTGTTGGAGTAACTATTAGTACTCGACTTGTATCCAAAAACTATCTGATTTATCCAACTCATCTCATTCTTTCCAACTTTTTTGTAAGCCTCTGCAAATAAAACATAATCTACATCTTCCTGCTACCAAACCAAATACCTAGGGCAGTTTTCTCAGAAAAATTCTAAGTGTCGAACTGGCAGTGACGTTTTCTTACCTGTTTTTCCAGCAACACAAGCCGTAATATGATTCCCACCAGCAGTGGGAGTGGGTGGAGCCTATTCACCGACTGCACACTGATAGGCATGGTGCCCTGATCTCCCAGTATACCGTATAAACAATATACTGGGAGATATGTTAACTTCTCTTCACCCCATTGGTGGAGACCATCTATGAACCTCACCAGTGGGGTCTTCCACCAGCAAGGTCAGAAAGATAAGTGAGCCCGGAGTACTGCATCCCAGGCTCATTAATTACATTCAAATAAGTTAATACCTTAGGGCACGAGGCTGATTACGTTGGCAGAATGGGCCAGTTATAGCAGGAGAGGTGAGATGCCCTTTTTTTCCCCCCCCTCGTTCATATTTCCTGCCCCGCGATGCTACTTTATCAGTGCAGCGGGGCGGAAAATTCCGTTCCTTGACCAAATATGTGTGAGAATCAGATTTTCCATGACTTCCAGGAAGATACTTCAGTCATTTGTGATGATGATTCTCATTCTAACCTTCTGATTCAACTTCTTTCTCTCAACCTACCCCATCATGTCTCTTTCTGTATGGCTTGCTTCTCTTCTGTTGACTGCTAAATATGATTTCAGCAATGAAAATCTCATTCTGGGCTGTCTGCCAAGAAGCAATTCAGTTGGCGTTCTGCCTGTAGTAGCATGAGGTGTGTTACAATGGGTAAACAGAAAGTGTACCAACCTGTGATCCAGTGAAAACTACTGTTTCTTGCGATTTGTATCTAGTATTTGCTTTACAAGAGCACACTTAACAATTTGTACTGTGCTTCATTGGAAGTAAGATGATATAAGTATTGGAAAGGATTATAAGAGATAGGATTTATAATCACCTGGAAAGGAATAATTTGATTAGGGATAGTCAGCACGGTTTTGTGAAGGGTAGGTCGTGCCGCACAAACCTTATTGAGTTCTTTGAGAAGGTGACCAAAGAGGTGGATGACGGTAAAGCGGTTGATGTGGTGTATATGGATTTCAGCAAAGCATTTGATAAGGTTCCCCATGGTAAGCTTTTGCAGAAAATACGGACACATGGGATTGAGGGTGATTTAGTGGTTTGGATCAGGGATTGGCTCGCTGTAAGAAAACAGAGGGTGGTGGTTGATGGGAAATATTCATCCTGGAGTTCAGTTACTACTGGTGTACCGCAAGGATCTGTTTTAGGGCCACTGCTGTTTGTCATTTTTATTAATGACCTGGATGAGGGCATAGAAGGATGGGTTAGTAAATTTGCGGATGACACTAAAGTCAGTGGAGTTGTAGACAGTGCGGAGGGAAGTGGCAGGTTACAGAGGGACATAGATAGGCTGCAGAGCTGGGCTGAGAGGTGGCAAATGGAGTTTAATGCGCAAATGTGCGAAGTGATTCACTTTGGAAGGAGTAACAGAAATACAGAGTACTGGGCTAATGGTAAGATACTTGGTAGTGTAGATGAACAGAGGGATCTGGGTGTCCATGTGCATAGATCCCTGAAAGTTGGCACCCAGGTTGATAGGGTTGTTAAGAAGGCGTACGGTGTGTTAGCTTTTATTGGTAGAGGGATTGAGTTTCGGAGCCAGGAGGTCATGTTGCGACTGTACAAAACTCTGGTGCAGCCGCACTTGGAGTATTGCGTACAGTTCTGGTCGCCGCATTATAGGAAGGATGTGGAAGTGTTGGAAAGGGTGCAGAGGAGGTTTACCAGGATGTTGCCTGGTATGGTGGGAAAATCGTATGAGGGAAGGCTGAGGGGCTTGAGGTTGTTTTCGTTAGAGAGAAGAAGGTTAAGAGGTGACTTAATCGAGGCATACAAGATGATCAGAGGATTGGATAGGGTGGATAGTGAGAGCCTTTTACCTCGGATGGTGATGGCTAACACGAGGGGACATAGCTTTAAATTGAGGGGTGAGAGATATAGGACAGATGTTAGAGGTAGGTTCTTTACTCAGAGAGTAGTAAGGGCGTGGAATGCCCTGCCTGCAGCAGTAGTGGACTCGTCAACATTAAGAGCATTCAAATGGTTATTGGATAAACATATGGATGATATTGGAATAGTGTAGGTTAAATGGGCTTTAGATTGGTTTCACTGGTCGACGCAACATCGAGGGCCGAAGGGCCTGTACTGCGCTGTAATGTTCTATGTTCTATAACCCTATAAGCTCCTTCGTCTTCCTTCCCATATTCTTTCGCCAAATTTGTTGCTGTGCAGCTTTAACAAGTTGGATATTTTTGGTCCCTCCTGGGGGCCATTCGGATGGCCCTAATTTATGGGTCAATGCCCCCGACAATTGTCTCAATTTAGTGGCTTTATCCGGATATTTTTCGCAAAGCATTTGTCAGGCTGAATTTGTCTGATTGGTTGTATCCAAATAGTTCCCCATTTTTAAACAAACTGTTGTATTCACTCAAGACCCTGGTAAATTCAATTGGAGCTCTAACAATTCTATCACCACCTCACCAGTTCCCTGGTGACCCTCGCCGATCAACGGCGACCCTCAGTGAATCACGGTTCTGCTCAATTATTCACTGACTAATTAATTTCTACCTCACCGTTTTCACGGTGACCCAAATAACAACCGACGTGGAGTTGCACAAGCTGACGAAATCACGGGTTATTCCGGCAACAAACGAAAGGTCAAGAAACACCAGAATTACAGGGCAGAGGAAAACCAAGTGGTTGTATCAACGGTACTCCCGCACTTGGGTGGCCAATTCCTCAGTCCCCGACTCGGTGCTGCCGACTCTAACGCCGTTTCCTGTCGTCCGCTGACCGTTGGAATCCCACTTCTGACACCAAATGTCAATTTGGAAATACTCTTTATCAGGCTTGGCTCGACAAAAATCGATTCAACTCCAGATATCAGGTGAACTCCTTTATTCCATTTTACGACGTCGGGTCAGGCTTCCTTAACGATGCGGGTTAACGAAGCCTGCAGGCATCAGGGGAGACTGAACACATTTCCCGCGCTTTTGTACAAGTTAAATAGTTTTTCAGAACAGGCGCCAAAACATCACTATCTAAGCAACACTACACATATACTTACATCCACACCAGCAGGTTCTCAATCAGTCACACCAAGTACAGGAACACCAGCAGGTTCTCAATCAGTTACACCAAGTACAGGAACACCAGCAGGTTCTCAATCAGTCACACCAAGTACAGGAACACCAGCAACTTCTCAATCAGTCACACCAAGTACAGGAACACCAGCAGGTTCTCAATCAGTCACACCAAGTACAGGAACACCAGCAGGTTCTCAATCAGTCACACCAAGTACAGGAACACCAGCAGGTTCTCAATCAGTCACACCAAGTACAGGAACACCAGCACCTTCTCAGGGCAGGAAATCATTCCAGAAACTCAGAATTAAGATTCCACTGATTTACAAATTGGGCTGGGATTGTGAAAGCTGAATTCTGATGCAATGACTGATGCTCAGTGCTATTTTTAACTCTGCCTTTCTCCACCCATTGCCTGTGTTTGATGTAACGAATCCTCCCACATGATGTGGGAGTGAGATATTTCTAGTACAGTCTTATAGCTGCCAAAACTATTAACTGCAGTGGGACGGATGAGGTCAGAGAATTCCTGCCCAACTCTTTTGATGGGATAGTTGATTTGATGAAAAATTATTTTAACCCGTGACCCTCAATCATTATGTTGAGGTACGCGTTTCACCCAGCAGTCTGGGAGCTGGGGGAGACAGTCTCAGGCTTCCTGGCCAGAGTGAGAGGGTTCGCAGAGCATTGCCCAGCTTTCGGAGAAATGTTCAGGGACCGTTTGGTCTGTGGGATGACCAACCTCACTATACCTAACAGGTTACTGGCCAACACCAAAATTTCTTTAGGAAAAGCTGTGGAGTTGGCCCGGGTGACTGGCTGCGCTGAGCAGGGCGTAAGCGAGTTACAAGGCGTACCCAACAAGGTGAACCGTTTGTGACAGAAAATTACTTGCGAGGAACAGCCCAAGTGTGGGTGCAGCAGAGCCTGAGAACGGAAGCACACCAATGAAGGCGGAAGCTTGTATTCGATGTCGAGGTGAACACTCCCAAGAGGCTTGCCGATGCAGAAATTATGCATTTAACGGATGTAATCGGGAGGGACATTTACAAGTATGGCGCAGAGTGAAGTCAGTAAGAAGCCTCACAACACCAGGTGAAGTAGTCAGGACAGAACTCGCAAAAAAAACACAACGGTTAGTTTAACTTCGTTAAAACAAATGGATGAGGAGCCCGACAAGGGACCCAAATTATTTACCCTAAGCCAGGTCCAATGAAGTAAAGTGCCCCCTGTAGAGAAAGCCCTGATGGTAAGTGGCAGATCACTCAAACTGGAAGTCGATACCGGGGCTGCGGCCACAGCCATAGGGTAGCAGGAATTTCATCCTCTCCAGTGGTCCCCAACCATTGAGATTGACTGAGTCAGGAGTCATATTATCTTCATATACAGTAGAGACATTGAAGAGCTTCGGTTCAGCAACAGCTACTGTATCCCACAGAAAGCAAACAGTGCAGTCACCTGTCCTGGTAACTGAATTGCCGAATGGGCCATGATTGGTTTAAGCAGAGAAAACTAAATTGTTTGGAAATATTAAACCGATGGGATGGAGGTTTTCAGGAGCTGCTGTGTAAATATTGCGAGGTCTTCCAGAATGAGCTCGGACAAATGAGGAGAGCAATATAAGAGGTGTGGCTCAAAGTTCTTTCACAGAATAGAGATGTGTCATGATGGATAAAAGGTTAGGAACCACTGTTCTAGAGTTACCAACCCTCCGTGTCTCCAAGACTTTAATCTCCCGGACGTTGTTACAAACAACCAGGGAATATATGAAAGTCTTCACACAGACAGAGTGTGGAGACTGGGTTCCGGATCAGACCTTGCCAGGGCATGACCCCAACACTAAATGCCAGGGTCACAGAGAGGGCAATCCCAGTGTAACCTCAGGAAACTGTACTCCAGACACTTCACAGCCATAAACATCCCGGCTCTGGGGGAGGGGAGGTAGGGGAAACAGGGATTAACTGGACACCATAGGTTAGTAATGTTGTCTTCCTCTTTGATCACAAGAGCACAAGAAATAGAAGCAGGAGTAGGCCATTCGGCCCTTTATCCTGCCCCACCATTCATTACGATCACGGCTGATCTATGCCGGCCTCAACTAATTTTCTGTGTTATTTAAAATCAGCCCATCTGATCAACTTGGGAATATTTGCAATGTCACCCACGGTAAAGACTGATGCAAAAAAATGTATTTAGCATATCCACAATTTCTTTGTTTGCTGTTATCAATTTGACTACTAATGGAATAATCATTTGCTCCTTAATCAGACAGTCAATCATTTGACAGCTCCTGGCCTTCTCTGAAGTGTGGCCTGGAAGCTCAGTTCAATCAGTCACACCAAGTACAGGAACACCTGCACGTTCTCAGAGCAGGAAGTCATTCCAGAAACTCAGAATTAAGTTTCCGCAGATTTACAAATTGGGCTGGGATTGTGAAAGCTGAATTCTGATGCAATGACTGATGCTCAGAGCTATTTTTAACTCTGCCTTTCTCCACCCATTGCCTGTGTTTGATGTAACGAATCCTCCCACATGATGTGGGAGTGAGATATTTCTAGTACAGGCTTACCAAATGGACAACAGCTGAGGTTAAAAACAGGAAAGAGCCAGAACTGGAGACTGCGAGCTGGGATAGACTGGGAGCTGGGATAGACTGCGAGCTGGGATAGACTGGGAGCTGGGATAGACTGGGAGCTGGGATAGACTGGGAACTGGGATAGACTGGGAACTGGGATAGATTGGGAGCTGGGATAGACTGGGAACTGGGATAGACTGGGAGCTGGGATAGACTGGGAACTGGGATAGACTGGGAGCTGGGATAGACTGGGAGCTGGGATAGGCTGGGAGCTGGGATAGACTGGGAGCTGGGATGGACTGGGAGCTGGGATAGACTGGGAGCTGGGATAGACTGGGAACTGGGATAGACTGGGAACTGGAATAAACTGGGAGCTGGGATAGACTGGGAGCTGGGATAGACTGGGAGCTGGGATATACTGGGAGCTGGGATAGACTGGGAACTGGGATAGATTGGGAGCTGGGAGAGACTGGGAACTGGGATAGACTGGGAGCTGGGATAGACTGGGAGCTGGGATAGACTGGGAGCTGGGATAGGCTGGGAACTGAGATAGAGTGGGAGCTGGGATAGACTGGGAACTGGGATAGGCTGGGAACTGAGATAGACTGGGAGCTGGGATAGACTGGGAGCTGGGATAGACTGGGAGCTGGGAGAGACAGGGAGCTGATATAGGCTGGGAACTGGGATAGACTGGGAACTGGGATAGATTGGGAACTGGGATATACTGCGAGCTGGGATAGATTGGGAGCTTGGATAGACTGGGAACTGGGAGAGACTGGGAGCTGGGATAGACTGGGAGCTGGGATAGACTGGGAACTGGGATAGATTGGGAACTGGGATAGTCTGGGAGCTGGGACACACTGGGAGCTGGGATAGACTGGGAACTGGGATAGACTGGGAACTGGGATAGATTCGGAGCTGCTTAGGAACCGGGAACTTTCCCATCTCCAATCTCATTTATATCACTCTTAAAGGAAAAACTCTTATCAGTTTTGCAACCTCCATTTCTGTATCCTGTGTGCTTTCCCTCTTTGTTTCGCTCTCTGGATTCTCTTTCTCACTGTTTCCTCTCTATGTTTCTGCCTTCTCAGAACACTCGGTTTTATTCGCACTGACTCAGCTGCTGACTCTGTTACTGAATCCTGACCAATGGTGGGACTGCAGCTTCCTGCATTCCGATGTGACGGATTTGCTTCCACACTTTCTGACCCTGCAGGTTAAAAGTAAACGATACTGGGCCAGTCTTTCGAACTATCTTCCCGGGTTCCCAAACTGGCCCTCTCCAAAGACAGTAAGAAGTCTCACAACACCAGGTTAAAGTCCAACAGGTTTATTTGGTAGCAAATGCCACTAGCTTTCCTACCATTTGCTGCCAAATAAACCTGTTGGACTTTAACCTGGTGTTGTGAGACTTCTTACTGTGTTTACCCCAGTCCAGCACCGGCATCTCCACATCATGACATTCCAAAGATCCAGACAAAAACCAAGTCAATGAACAATCACCCCTAACGGAACCCTGATTCTCAATCTGACAGGCTTGCTTAGCATCCACTCTCTCGACAAATGATGGAAAACGTGATCAAAGCGGGATCTCAGGCTCAGCCGGTGGAACCCCAGGAGCAGCATGGCGGGGGGCAGAGAGGAGGGGGGGGGGGGGGTTTGTTAGAGGAGGGCAGAAAAATGTCCAATCAGACAGGTTGTGGTCTGTTGGATAGTTTCCTCATCGATGCTTTGGAAATCTGCACTGCCCTTTCTGCCAACCCATTGGGAGCAGGGTGGTACAGGGTGGTGTACAGGGTGGTATGGGGCTGTGTGCAGGGTGGCATGGTGCTGTGTACAGGGTGGTATAGGGCTGTGTACAGGGTGGTATGGGGCTGTGTACAGGGTGGTATAGGGCTGTGTACAGGGTGGTATGGGGATGTGTACAGGGGGGTATGGGGCTGTGTACAGGGTGGTATGGGGCTGTGTACAGGGTTGTATGGGGCTGTGTACAGGGTGGTATGGGACTGTGTACAGGGTGGTATGGGGCTGTGTACAGGGTGGTATGGGGCTGTGTACGGGGTGGTATGGGGCTGTGTACAGGGGGGTATGGGACTGTGTACAGGGTGGTATGGGACTGTGTACAGGGTGGTATGGGGCTGTGTACAGGGTGGTATGGGGCTGTGTACAGGGTGGTATGGGGCTGTGTACAGGGTGGTATGGGGCTGTGTACAGGGTGGTATGGGGCTGTGTACAGGGTGGTATGGGGCTGTGTACAGGGTGGTATGGGGCTGTGTACAGGGTGGTATGGGGCTGTGTACAGGGTGGTATGGGGCTGTGTACAGGGTGGTATGGGGCTGTGTACAGGGTGGTATGGGGCTGTGTACAGGGTGGTATGGGGCTGTGTACAGGGTGGTATGGGGCTGTGTACAGGGGGGTATGGGACTGAGCGCAGGGTGGTATGGGGCATTGTTCATTTTGACAAAACAGTGAACCACTTTGGCTGTCAAAGTGGTGCCATTGCCAGAAACGATTACCTCTGTTATACCGGGAATTGCGAAGATTAGCCGTGGCTTGTCTATGGTGGCTGACGGGGTCATGGAACGCATGATTTACACATCAAGCCACTTCGAGCGGGCATCCACCAAGTTCAAAAACAGCAGCCCGATGAACGGGCCATTGAATTCAATGTGGAGCCTCCTCCCAGGGGACCGCGCCACTCCCAGTGTGACCAGGCCACTCCTAGGGCAATAGGATCACTCCCGGGGGACCGGGCCACTCCCAGTGTGACCAGGTTATTCCCAGTGTGACCAGGTTGCTCCCAGGCTGACCGGGCCACTCCCAGGCTGACCGGGCCACTCCCAGGCTGACCGGGCCACTCCCAGGGCAATTGGGCCACTTCCAGGGTGATGAGGCCAACTCCCCGGGTGACTAGGTCACTCCCAGGGCGATAGATCTCTCTCAGGGTGACTGGGCCACAGGTCACTCCCAGGGTGACTGTGCCACTCCCAGGGTGACTGTGCCACTCCCAGGGTGACTGTGCCACTCCCAGGGATGTAGTTTGATGCAGGCGAAGGGTCTGCTGCATTTGACAATGTTGGCATGAGTTGACCACACCCTCTTTCTCCTTGTCTATTCTTGGCCAACAAAGAATCCTGGTCCACGTCTTCAACTTGGTTTTCCCAGGATGTGTGCTGTGTAACTCCTGGAGGAGTGGTTGTCACGCTAGGGATGCTGCAATCACTCAACTCCCCCAGAATAACACCCCATTTTCACAGCTGATGTCATCCCTTTGCTGCAAAGAGGGTCCTCCAGACTTGCTCAGATTTGTCAAGTTGCCAGCCTGTCAAAACCATTCCCTTCACTCTCATAAGGACTGGGTCCCTCTGGGGCCTCATCTTGATGTGGGTGACAAAATGGTCAGAGCATCCAGAAAATTCAAAGCAAGGACTATCCCCGGTGGAGCAGGTGGTGAAGATACCGTCCACGGAAGTGGGAGCCAACTTAGAGCACCAGCATTGGAGATCTGTGCCCAGGCCTGTGCTGAAAGATGTAGCTGTAAGCAGCTCATGGTAAGGTCCAACTTTGTACTCGGGCTAACGCAATTGGTGGAACTAGTTTATCATTGTCCTGGCAATGGTTTATTATGCAAGATGTTGGTGAAATGGTGGCCGTACACGTACTGATTAAACTTCTTAACAGCAAATATAAGTGCTAGACTCTCTTCATCAATCTGAATATTTCCTCTCGGCATCAGACAAGGTCCTGGAGCAAAAGCAATAGGCCGCTCCACGCCATCTTCCATCTTATGGGAAAGTACACAGTGGTTAGCATTGCTGCCTCGCAGCACCAGGGCCCGGGTTCCATTCCCGGCTTGGGTCACTGTCTGTGTGGAGTTTGCACATTCTCCCCATGTCTGCGTGGGTTTCCTCCGGGTGCTCTGATTTCCTCCCACACTCCAAAGATGTGCGGGTTAGGTGGATTGGCCATGCCGGGCTCCAAAAAAATGTTTTCATCGACCCAGGGGCTATGTAAATTTTAACCTTTACTCCTTGTTTGCACCCCAGCTCCCTCTGAAAGAACTCTTGATATGTACACAAGAGCTCTTGGAAAACCCCATCCTTGATGTTGAATATTTCCAATTTGCTTCAGCCAGCCTGGTTCCATAATGCTCGACCTCTGTCCTTTCTCTACCATCAGGGTTAGCTGGGCAGACTGGTGCTGGTTAGACACTGGTGTTGCCATTGTGCCCAAGAACTTCAGTGCCTCCCCCATTTGGGTTACTAACTTGTCCGCTGTACCCTCATGGGTATCAGACCTCCCTGTAAATAGCTTTCTTATTATTGCCTGCATCAACCTCCATAGTTAATGGATGCCCATTAAGCATAAGGGAGATTTCAATGGGGTCTGTTTTGTTTAAATTTACAATGTTGAGCTTATAAACTTCGGATTTCTCTTTCAAATCTTTCTCAAGCCTATTCATAGGGCGGCACGGTGGCACAGTGATTCGCACAGCTGCCTCACAGTGTCAGGGACCGGGTTTAATTCCTGGCTTGGGTCACTGTCTGTGGAGAATCTGCACGATCTCCCCGTGTCTGCGTGGGTTTCCTCCGGGTGCTCCGGTTTATGCCCACAGTCTGAAAGACGTGATGGTTAGGCGCATTGGCCGTGCTAAATTCTCCCTCAGTGTACCCGAACAGGTGCCGGAGTGTGGCGACGAGGGGATTTTCACAGCAACTTAATTGCAGTGTTAATGTAAGCCTACTTGTGACTAATAAATAAATAAACTTTAAGCTTTCTCGAGTCCTCATTTTTCTTTGGGAACTAGTTGTGAATGGTCTGACTCTGCATCTGGATTCTACGTGGCCCTTCCTCTTGTACCTGAAACAAATGAACTCTTTACATTTACATCTGTCTTGGGGATGAGCTCCCCGCAATGCTAACCCTTGTTATACCCTTGGCGATTTCTCTTCCTTCTCTTGTGCCCCATCGGATCCTTCACGTGAACATTGCCAACTCGACTTGACCATATTTCTGGAGTTTTATCATGACACTAAAAGCACCATGCAGTCAAACAGCCTATTTCCCCAGCACCAATGTTTTTATTGTTAATAGATTGTGTTCATAGAATTATAGAATCCTTACAGTGCAGAAGGAGGCCATTCGGCCCATTGAGTCTGCACTGACCGCAATCCCACCCCAGGCCCTATCCCGTAACCCCACGTATTTGCCCTGCTAATCCCTCTAACTTACGCATCCCGGGACACTAAGGGACAATTTTGAATGGCCAATCAAGCTAACCTGCACATCTTTGGACTGTGGGAGGAAACCAGAGCACCCGGAGGAAACCCACGCAGACACGGGGAGAATGTGCAAATTCCACATAGACAGTCACCCAAGCCAGGAATCGAACCCAGGTCCCTGGAGCTGTGAGGCAGCAGTGCTAACCATTGTGCCACTGTGCCGCCCTGTGCCACCGTGTTCAAAAGAGAATGCGTAAAATGCAACTTTCCTCAATTGTCTCAGTGCTGTTTCTCCCAGCTGTTGCTGAGTAAATCTCTGTCTGTCTGTCTCTCATTCTCTCTTTCTCTTTCCCTCTTTCTGTCTCTCTCTGTCACTCTCTTTCTGTTTCTCTTTATCTGTCCTTTTCTCTCCGTCCCTCTTTCTCTGTCTCCCTCTCTGTCTCAGAATTCCCTCTCAGGGTCTCTTGGGCCTGTCACTGTGGGATGAAGTAGCTTTCAATATATCCTAACTTTTGGGTAGAGAACATGTCCGACTCTCTCTAAGCTGTCCAGCTGTACAAGTGAAAATCCAAAAGGCCAGCGCACTGAAATAAATCAGCTACACTGCACAAGAAAAATTCCAGGATCCTGATCCTATGCTGCTCTTTGCTGTAGGATTTTGGAAAAAGTTTCCTTTAACATGCGGAGATAGAAGCTTCAGGTTTAATTGAAGGATGTCAAATTCATGATGAAGTTTCATTATTAATGGGGACAGGGATCAGCCATTCATGCTCTCGATTATGCTCCATTAACAGTCCGTGATATCATGGCTGATCCATATCTTAACTCAATTACCCACCTTGGTTCTATAAACTTTAATATTCTCAACTAACGATGAAATCGCAATGATTTGTAAGATTTTGCACCAGGGCCTGGATTTTCTGGCCCACTGCTGGGTGTGTTTTTGATGGAAGTGGGGGGAAAGGGGTGCATCTTTTGGAGGATGTCCTATTGGGGCATCCACCCAGCCCCCATCCTAACCAGGGTGATATTGCACCCCTCCCTCCCTTTTGTTCCATCTCCCCAGACTCCAAAGTCCATCCCCACCACCTCCCTAGACTCACCAATCCTTCTCCAACCAAAGCCCAGCACTCACCTGGGTCCAGTGGCCATGACCCCATCATCGTGGACCTGCTTGCAATCCTGTTTGTGCCCACTACTGAGTGGTGGCAGTGCTGAGACTGCTAGAGTTGCCAGGGACAATCTCGCTCATGCCCTCCGCCCCCTCTTAACGGTATGAGGCTGGCTTGTCTAATGCGTGTCGGTGGGAGTCCAAAGTTCCCCCTCCCCTCCCCGTCAGACCGGTCAGTATAAGGTCAGTATATTCTTCCTGAGATGAACTAGCCGAAGCAGAACACAATAATTCAAATCTCCGTACAGCGAATGCATCAATCTCTCACATTTATACTCCAACCCTATTGAGATGAAGGCAAAATACTGCGGATGCTGGAATCTGAAACTTTGCCTCTATTCTCTCTCCACAGATGTTGTCTGACCTGCTGAGATTTTCCAGCATTTCCTGTTGAGATAAATGTTGACATTATATTTTTGTGTATCTGTGCACTAGCTTTTAGAGAATTACTCATTAGGACATGGCACACCCTGACTCTTCCACTCAGAAATTATTCCCATTCGCTTTCTTTGGTCCAAAGTGTATAACCACTAGTTAGAAGTCTCGGAGCAATGCTCCGAAAGCTCGTGATTACAAAAAAAAAATTTTGAAAAGCATCAGGATAGATAAGTCGCCGGGACCGGATGGGATGTACCCCAGGTTACTGTGGGAGGCGAGGGAAGAGATTGCAGAGCCTCTGGCGATGATCTTTGCATCGTCGATGGAGACGGGAGCGGTTCCGGAGGATTGGAGGATTGCGGATGTGGTTCCTATATTCAAGAAAGGGAATAGGGATAGCCCAGGAAATTACCGACCGGTGAGTCTAACTTCAGTGGTTGGTAAGTTGATGGAGAAGATCCTGAGGGACAGGATTTATGAACATTTAGAGAAGTTTAGTATGCTCAAAAGTAGTCAGCACGGCTTTGTCAAAGGCAAATCGTGCCTTACAAGCCTGATGGAGTTCTTTGAAAATGTGACTAAACACATTGACGAAGGAAAAGCGGTAGATGTGGTTTACATGGACTTCAGCAAGGCGTTCGACAAGGTCCCCCATGCAAGACTTCTCGAGAAAGTGAGAGGGCATGGGATCCAAGGGGCTGTTGCCTTCTAGATCCAGAACTGGCTTGCCTGCAGAAGGCAGAGAGTGGTTGTAGATTGGTCTTTTTCTGAATGGAGGTTGGTCACCAGTGGAGTGCCCCAGGGATCTGTTCTGGGACCCTTGGTGTTTGTCATCTTCATAAATGACCTGGATGAGGAAGTGGAGGGATGGGTTGGCAAGTTTGCCAACGACATGAAGGTTGGTGGTGTTGTGGAAAGTTTGGAGGGATGTCAGAAGCTGCAGAGTGACAAAGATAGGATGCAAGACTGGGCGGAGAAGTGGCAGATGGACTTCAACCCAGGTAAAGGTGTAGTGGTCCATTTTGGCAGGTCAAATGGGATGAAGGAGTATAATATCAGGGGTAAGACTCTTAGCAGTGTAGAGGATCAGAAGGACCTTGGGGTCCGGGTCCATAGGACTCTAAAATTGGCCTCACAGGTGGAGGAGGTGGTTAAGTAGGTGTATGGTGTGCTGGCCTTCATCAATGGAGGGATTGAGTTTAGGAGTCGGGGGATAATGATGCAGCTTTATAAGACCCTTGTCAGACCCCACCTGGAGTACTGTGCCCAGTTCTGGTCACCTCATTACAGAAAGGATGTGGAAGCCATAGAAAGGGTGCAGAGGAGATTTACAAGGATGTTGCCTGGATTGGGTGGCATGCCTAATGAGGATAGGTTGAGGGAGCTCGGTCTTTTCTCCTTGGAGAGACGAAAGATGAGAGGTGACCTGATAGAGGTTTACAAGATGTTGAGAGGTATAGATCGGGTGGATTCTCAGAGGCTTTTTCCCAGGGCTGAAATGGTTGCTACGAGAGGACACAGGTTTAAGGTGCTGGGGAGTAGGTACAGAGGAGATGTCAGGGGTAAGTTTTTCACTCAGAGGGTGGTGGGTGAGTGGAATCGGCTGCCGTCACTGGTGGTGGAGGCAAACTCGATCGGGTCTTTTAAGAGACTTCTGGATGAGTACATGGGACTTAATAGGATTGAGGGTTCTAGGTAAGTCTATTTATAAGCCTAGGTAGGTAGGGACATGACCGGCGCAACTTGTGGGCTGAAGAGCCTGTTCGTGCTGTAGGTTTTCTATGTTCTATGTTCTAAACCTGTTAGACTTTAACCTGGTGTTGTGAGACTTCTTACTGTGCTAACCACTAGTTGTCAGAGTTTTACACATAGCTATTCTTTCCCTGTCTCATTGACACCTCAGATTAAAAGGGCGTGTCACATTCTTACTTGGAATAAGTTATTTTAGAGAGGAGTGACATATTATTGAAGTAACATTACATTGAAAAGGTGTGTCCCTGTATTAAAGGGGTGGGGGGCAATGTCACATTGAGAGAGCGTGTCATTACATTTATGGAACGATGTTGAACTGTAGGGAGCTACCATCATGATTTCACTCATTCGTGCCTGCATATGACCGAGAAGAATAAGAGGGCCTCGACTCTCCGACTGAAAGAGAATAGCAGACAAACGGTGTGGTGAGCTGGACTAGAGTGGGAAAAGCCAAGCATTCCACTCCTTATCACGATCCAATATCTGTACTCTGTAGAGCACATGGACAATGTTTTTTGTAATTTCTCCTTCAGGCAATTTGAACTAGAACCAGAGGCCACAATCTCAGGCTAAAGGGACGATCCTTTAAAACAGAGATGAGGAGGAATTTCTTCAGCCAGAGAGTGGTGAATCTGTGGAACTCTTTGCCGCAAAAGGCTGTGGAGGCCAGGTCATTGAGTGTCTTTAAGACAGAGCTAGATAGGTTCTTGATCAATAAGAGGATCAGGGGTTATGAGGAAAAGGCAGGAGAATAGGGATGAGAAAAATATCAGCCATGATTGACTGGCGGAGCAGACTCGATGGGCCGAGTGGCCTAATTCTGCTTCCATGTCTTATGGTCTTGTGCACAGCCACTGTTATTGTCTCGGTTCAGACACAAACAATGACTTTCTCAGTAACCAAACATCCAGCATCCAGCGGAGATCCGGGAGAGAGAAAGTTAGACACAGGGTTGTCACTGAATGACAGCAAAATGCGATGAGTTGAGTTTTTGATTATGATTCTCGAAGCTAATCTTTCAGGAAGAGAGTGAGAAACAACTTTTGTAAAGCAGGAAATACGCTTTACTGGAATACAAACCACAAGTCTTTCATTCCAGAATCCTCTTTCAGCTGACAGCGAGGCTGGCCATAGACAGATATCAATTCCACTATAAGATTGACACAGCAAAATACAACCCCACCCAAACATCGCAGACTCAGTGTTGTTAGCAACTAGATCCAGTCAGTGGAAATACAGAGTCCAATTATTTCCTGCTGTCACACTGTGAAGTCATGGCTTCAAGAGGCTCAACACTGATGGGGAAAATGATGAACTATCACGTGGGCAACCAGTCTAGAGGGAGCAGAGGCACCCTGAACTCAGACAGTGTAGAGGGAGCAGAGGCACCCTGAACTCAGACAGTGTAGAGGGAGCAGAGGCACCCTGAACTCAGACAGTGTAGAGGGAGCAGAGGCACCCTGAACTCAGACAGTGTAGAGGGAGCAGAGGCACCCTGAACTCAGACAGTGTAGAGGGAGCAGAGGCACCCTGAACTCAGACAGTGTAGAGGGAGCAGAGGCACCCTGAACTCAGACAGTGAAGAAGGAGCAGAGGCACCCTGAACTCAGACAGTGTAGAGGGAGCAGAGGCACCCTGAACTCAGACAGTGTAGAGGGAGCTTTACTCTGTATCTAACCCCGTGCTGTACCTGTCCTGGGAGTGTTTGATGGGGGACAGCGTAAAGGGAGCTTTACTCTGTATCTAACCCTGTGCTGTACCTGTCCTGGGAGTGTTTGATGGGGGACAGTGTAAAGGGAGCTTTACTCTGTATCTAACCCCGTGCTGTACCTGTCCTGGGAGTGTTTGATGGGGGCAATGTAGAGGGAGCTTTACTCTGTATCTAATCCTGATCTATACCTGCTCTGGGGGTGTTTGATGGTTATAGCCCAGGTTGTTCAGAATGATAAAGGTTAATATATAAATATATTTATAAATATATAAATATCCCCCATCCTCAATGATGGAGGAGCCCAGCGCATCAGTGCAAAAGATAAGGCTGAAGCTATTCTTGAGTCAGTTGGTATGTGACTTCAGACTTTTGTACCTTTTTCCCGAAGGAAGAAGGTGGAAGGGATAATGTCCAGGGTGCGTGGGGTCCTTAATTATGCTGGCTGCTTTGCCGAGGCAGAGAGAAGTATAGACAGAGTCAATGGATGGGAGGTTGGTTTGCGTGATGGATTGGGCTACATTCACGACCTTTTGTAGTTCTTTGCAGTCTTGGGCAGAGCAGGAGCCATACCAAGCTGTGATACAACCAGAAAGAATGCTTTCTATGGTGCATCTGTAAAAGTTGGTGAGAGTCATAGCTGACATGCCAAATTTCCTTCGTCTTCTGAGAAAGTAGAGGTGTTGGAGGGCTTTCTTAACTATAGTGTTGGCACGGGGGGGACCAGGACAAGTTGTTGGTGATCTAGACACCTAAAACCTTGAAGCTCTCGACCTTTCTACTTTGTCCCCATTGATGTAGACAGGGGCATGTTCTCCTTTACGCTTCCTGAAGTCAATGAAAATCTCCTTCATTTTGTTGACATTGAGGGAGAGATTATTGTTGCCGGACCAGTTCACCAGGTTCTCTATCTCATTCCTGTACTCTGTCTCGTCATCCTACATGGGTAAGATGGGTATAGAGGGATATGGGCCAAATGCGGGCAATTGGGATTAGCTTACGGGTTTTAAAAAAAAAAGGGCGCATGGACAAGTTGGGCCGAAAGCTGTAAACCTCTATGACTCTATTGTTTGAGATCTGACCCACTACGGTGGTGTCGTAAGCGAACTTGAAAATCAAATTGGAGGGGGATTTGGCCGCACAGTCATTGGTGTATAAGGAGTATAGTAGGGGGCTGAGACACAGACTTGTGGGGCACCGGAGTTGAGGATGATTGTGGAGAAAGTGTTGTTGCCTATCCTTACTGATTGTGGTCTGTGAGTTAGGAAGTTCAGGATCCAGTCGCAGAGGGAGGTGCCGAGGCCCAGGTCACAAAGTTTGGAGATGGGTTTCATGGGAATAATAGTGTCGAAGGCTGAGTTGTAGTCAATAAACAGGAGTCTGACATAGGTGACCTTGTTATCTAGGTGTTGCAGGGTTGAGTACAGGGCCAGGTAAATGGTGTCTGCTGTGGACCTGTTGTGGCGGTAGGCAAACTAGTGGATCCAGGTAGTCCAGGAGGCTGAAATTGATTCGTGCCATGACTAACCTTTCGAAGCACTTCATAATAATGGATGTCAAAGCCACTGGCCGATAGTCATTAAGGCACGCTGCTTGGTTTCTCTTAGGTACCGGGAAGATGGTCATCTTCTTGAAGCAGTTAGGGACCTCAGATTGTTGTAAAGAGAGGTTGAAGATGTCTGTGAATACTCCCACCAGCTGATCCTCGCAGGATCTGAGTGCTTGTCCAGATACTCCATCCGGGCCAGTCGCTTTCCATGGGTTAACCTTCAAGAAAGCTGCCCTGACATCTGCAATGATGACCCCAGATACAGGTTCATCCAGGGCTTCCAGGAGGGCATGCTCTCGCTGACCTCTTGCTCAAAACGGGCATAGAATGCATTGAGATCATCAGAGAGGGGTGCATTGGAGCTGGTGATTTTACATGCCTTCATCAATTACCGCCCCATCAGTCTACTCTCGATCATCTGTAAAGTGATGGAAGGGGTCATCAATGGTGCTATCAAGCAGCACCTGCTCAGCAATAACCTGCTCTGTGATGCCCAGTTTGGGTTTTGCCAGGGTCACTCAGCTCCTAACGTCATTACAGCCTTGGTTCAAACATGGACAAAAGGGCTGAACTCCAGAGGTGAAGTGAGAGTGACTGCCCTTGACATCAAGGTCGCATTTGACCAAATGTGGCATCAAGGAGCCCTAGCGAAACTGCTTCATCAATGACCTTCCTTCCATCATAAGGTCAGAAGTGGGGATGTTTGCTGATGACTGCACAATGTTCAACACCATTCACAACTCCTCAGATACTGAAGCAGCCCATGTCCAAATGCAGCAAGACCTGGACAATATCCAGGCTTGGGCTGACAAGTGGCCAGTAACATTTGGGCTGCACAAATGCAAGGCAATGGCCAGGATTCCTCAATGTCCATGGGGATTACAGATCCCTGGATCTCCATGGGGATTACAGATCCCTGGATCTCCATGGGGATTACGGATCCCTGGATCTCCATGGGGATTACAGATCCCTGGATCTCCATGGGGATTACAGATCCCTGGATCTCCATGGGGATTACGGATCCCTGGATCTCCATGGGGATTACAGATCCCTGGATCTCCATGGGGATTACGGATACAGGGATCTCCTCACCTGTGCAATATAAATTTGGTGGGGCTGGGGGGGATTAATAGTGAAGAAGAAGGTCTCAGGCTGCAGGAAGATATTGATGAGTTTGGTCAGATGGGCAGATGGAATTTATCCTTGAAAAGATGCACTTTGGAAGGAATAACAATACAAGGGAAGTGTAGCTTCGGACTATCCTCCTCACTATCAACAACAACACCAATGTGCATGGATATAGGTGTCATATTGTAAAGTTCAGCTTTGATGACCTGCTCACTGGAGGGCATTTGATGAAATGTTATAAAGCAATGTCATCTTACATATGGCAAGGCAAATATGAAATACATTTCAATACTTCGAAATGTGACATTTTGTGGAAGATTTTTTCTATTAGGCTGGGGTTGTTTTCTTTAGAGTAGAGAAGGCTGGGGGGTGGGGGGAGAGGGGAAACCTGATTGAGGTGTATAAGATTATGAGGGTATGGACAGGGTGGATAGGGAGAAGCTGTTCTCCTTCGTTGAAGGTCAGTAATGAGGGGGCATCATTTTAAGCTGAGGGGCAGGAGCTTTAGAGGGGATTTGAGGAAAGAGCTTTTTCACTCAAGAGGGTGGTGGGAGTCTGGAATGCGGTGCCTGGGAGGGTCATAGAGGCGGGAAACCTCACAACCATTAATAGGTACATGGATGAATATTTGAAATGTTCTAACATTCAAGGCTAGGAGCCAAGTGTTGAAAAGTGGGATTGGTGTAGATTTTGTGTAGTTTTGTCAGTGCAGACTCGATGGGTTGAAGGACTTCTTCTGTACTGTATGACTCTGGGTCAGAGACACTCCTGCAAGCTGCACTTTCACCTGAGTTTAGCGCTGAGGGTTAGGGATGGAGTTTCTTATCCCCAGGGTAGAATCAGGTTGGGCAAGGTGGGGCAGCAACAGGTACTGGGTGTCCAAGTCCAGCTCACTGCTGCTGGGAGGGGCTGGGCTGAATGGGAGGTGACTGGGAAACTCCGGCTAATTTCTCTCTGTTTATTTCCCCTGCGTCACTCACAGGGCGGAGTTCCCGCATCATATGATCGGCAACACTCCGTAGTCACTGGCTGCAGGCTGAGGGAGTGAGAGAGCAGTAATCTGGTTTCCTACACATTGGGATTCTTCCCGGCTGGATACAGGCTGCATTGGGATTGCTCTTGTTGGATACAGGCTGCACTGGGATTTGAACCGGGATTTATGTGTTGACATGGTGAGTATCTTTAATGGGAATAAGGAGACGGGCTAACTCGGTGTCTGATACCAAATAGAAGCGAATAGGAAATAAATAGCTACAAATTGGAATGATTTTTAATTACTAAAACTACTTTAATGAATGAACAGTGTCAGCTTCTAAATCTGCAACACTTTTTGAATCCCTCAAACAACTCACATCTCTGGGGCTAATCTCCACACAGTGACTTGCCCCAGCACAGTGAGGGTCCCAGCACAGTAACTTGTCCGAGCAAGAGTGGCGGTCCCAGCAGAGTAAGTTAGGGGTCCACTGTTGTCTTGTTCCTTCCTCAATATCATGCTGGGCTCCACAGGGATATCCAGCAACCTGCACTCTGAGTTTGGGGTGGCATGGTGGCACAGTGGTTAGCACTGCTGCCTCACAGCGCCAGGGACCCGGGTTCAATTCCAGCCTTGGGTCACTGTCTGTTGAGTCTGTGCGTTCTCCCCGTGTCTGCATGGGTTTTCTCTGGGTGCTCCGGTTTCCTCCCACAATCCAACGGTGTGCAGATTAGGTTGATTGGCCATGCTAAATTGCCCCTTAGGGTCAGGGGGACTAGCTAGGGTAAAATGCATGGGTTTATGGGGATGGGGCCTGGGTGGGATTGTGGTCGGTGCAGACTTAATGGGCCGAATGGCCTTCTGCACTGTAGGATTCTATGATTCTATGAATGGGGTTGGGGTCTGGACCACAGTTTGATAGATGTTTTTCCCTGACTGTTGTTGGGAAGGGGTGTTAATGCTTTACTGTTATCAGGAGGTAGTGAGGGTGGGGGGGAGAGGGAGTTGGGAGAGTTAATTCTTTCCCCCCCTGACTGTTTTGGGGAGGGGGAGTCGGGTTAATTCCTGGGCAATGTCCTGAGCTGATATGTCTGTTCCTGTCCCTGAGCTAATTGAACATGCCCGGGCAAAACTCAAACTTGGACATGACTCACTTTCCCATCGAGACACACAGTTCATGTACCCGTCACAGCGGCTCGACAGCCTCAGCACCCTCCCCCGACTCACCCCCACTGCCCCTACCCCCCTTTCCCACTGCGCCCAACCCCCCCAACTCGCCCCTACCCCCCTTTCCCACTGCGCCCCACCCCCCCAACTCGCCCCTACCCCCCTTTCCCACTGCGCCCTACCCCCCCAACTCGCCCCCACCCCCCCAACTCGCCCCCACCCCCCCAACTCGCCCCCACCCCCCAACTCGCCCCCACCCCCCCAACTCGCCCCCACCCCCCCAACTCGCCCCCACCCCCCCAACTCGCCCCCACCCCCCCAACTCGCCCCCACCCCCCCAACTCGCCCCCACCCCCCCAACTCGCCCCCACCCCCCCAACTCGCCCCCACCCCCCCAACTCGCCCCCACCCCCCCAACTCGCCCCCACCCCCCCAACTCGCCCCCACCCCCCCAACTCGCCCCCACCCCCCCAACTCGCCCCCACCCCCCCAACTCGCCCCCACCCCCCCAACTCGCCCCCACCCCCCCAACTCGCCCCCACCCCCCCAACTCGCCCCCACCCCCCCAACTCGCCCCCACCCCCCCAACTCGCCCCCACCCCCCCAACTCGCCCCCACCCCCCCAACTCGCCCCCACCCCCCCAACTCGCCCCCACCCCCCCAACTCGCCCCCACCCCCCCAACTCGCCCCCACCCCCCCAACTCGCCCCCACCCCCCCAACTCGCCCCCACCCCCCCAGATTCACTCCTGCTGCCCCTACCCACTACTCCGCCCCACTACTCCCTCCCCACTCTCCCAACCCCTGCCGCCCCTCGCCCCCAACCTCTCTTGCACCTCACCCCATGTCCTCCCCCTCACCCACCATCCCCAGCGCTCCTCCCCCATCCTCTACATCTGCCCCTCTCCCATCCCTCACTGACCCCACCCCCTACTGCCCCGCCCTCTACCACCTTTCCCCTATCTCTTACCCTCCCCACCTGCCCACTGCCGCTCTCCCCCTCGCTCCGACCCCTCATTGCAGCAGTCCTGTAGCTGGGTTGCACAGAGTCCTGGCTGGGTTATTTATTTGATGTGTGCTGGTTTGAAAGATTTGTAGAGGACAAGTCTGGACATGCCCAGCGAAGGAGCGATTGGATGTGTATGTGTGTGGTTTGGGGGGTGGGCGGGAGTGTGGACTTCACACTCTGACTCAGGGAGCTGGGGTGGGGAAGGGAAGAGAGCAGGAATCGCTCAGTGAGACTGGGAAGGGGCAGTCCTGGATTGGAGCAGTGCTGGGATGGGATTGGGAAGAGGTGCTATTGTATAGTGACTGTTCCCCTGCCCTCTCCTCACTCTCCCTGGTGAAGTGAAGCCCAGTCCAGCAGTGATGTAGCACAGAGTTCGGATATAGCTAACCTGGTTGGATCATATGGAGTTGTGTTGAGTGGCTCAAGGTGGTGCAGGGTGTGGATCTGACTCACTGTCTCCAACCCACTCACTTCATTCAATATCACCAACAGCCATTTTGTCATTTGCCCCTTTGTTGTTTCCATGGTGGCACTGCTCCCTCACAGCGCCAGGGACCCGGCTTTGATTCTCGTTCTCCCCGTGACTGTGTGGGTCTCCTCCGAGTGCTCCGGTTTCCCCTCACAGTCCGAAAGACGTACTGGTTAGGTGTAACAGCCATGCTAAATTCTCCCTCTGTGTACCCACACAGGCGCTGGAGTGTAGCGACTAGGGGATTTTCACAGTAACTTCATTGCAGTGTTAATGTAAGCCTGCTTGTGACATTAATAAATAAACTTTAAACTTAAATGCAGTAACCTCTTAGTCGGTGCGTGTGCATCTTCCTGTGTGCATTTTCCTATATAACTGTTAGTCAGTGTCTCTATCAATTCTTTCTCTTTGTCTGTCTGTCACCGTCTCACTCTCCTGGATTCTTTTTCAGTCTCTCCCGCTGGCTCTGTACTTCCTACTGTTTTCCTAGTTCTTGCATTTTCTCTGCTTGCCTGTCTGTGCCCGTCTCTCCTCCCCCCCCCCCACCCCCCCCCCACCCCTCCCCGACCCAACCCCCCCCCCCCACCCCCCCCGACCCAACCCCTCCACCTCCCCGCTCTTCCCCTTTTCAGTTCCATTTTCAGTTTCTCTCTTTCACTTTCCTCTTAGTTTCTTTTTCTTTATCCACCGGCTGTTGTTGGGTTGAAAGTGAAATCTTGTGTTTGTTATCACACGGCCAGCTGGTGAGCTTTGATTCGGAATTCCTGCTCACCGATTTTCTAATCGAATGTAAACTGACCAAATCTAAATCAGCTCTGACGAAGGGTCATCCGGACTCGGAGCGTTGGCTCAATTCCCTCTCCACGGAGGCTGTCAGACCCGCTGAGATTTTCCAGCATTTTCTGTTTTTGCCCCAGAATGAAAGCTCAGTCCAGTATCCTGCGGGTGGATTAGCATTGACGTAATTTCTCACCAGAACCAGGCTCTCGGCATCCGCTCTGTGTTCGTACTGTCCCAACCACAGCAATGTGGTTGACTCTCAACTGCCCTCTGAACAAGGGTGACTCGGGATGGGCAATAAATGCTGGCCAGCCAGTGACACCCATGTCCCATGGAAGAAAAAACCTTGACTATATCATTCAGAAAGCCTGATGCTCCTGGATCACCCTCCCCTCCCCAGCACAGACTGGCAGCCTGCACCCCCCTCCCGCTTCCGCACAGACCTGGTTTCCCCCCCCCCCCCCCACTCCCCGGGCACAGATGGGCAGCCTGACCCTTCCACCCCCCCAGCACAGTGTGGCAACCTAGCTCCCCCCCCCTGGCACAGACCGGCAGCAGTCTGGCCGTCCCCCACAGCACTATCCAGCACCCTGGCCCTTGCCCCGTGGCACAGACTGGCAGCAGTCTGGCCCCCCCCCCCCCCCGCACAGGGTGGTAGTGGTCCCCCCACGGCACTGTCCAGCAGCCTGTGTGCCTGATGGCCCTGCAATCTCAATCTGAATGAAGGTTTATGTTTGTGATTTTTCAGGATGAAGGGAAGTCTGTCTCCATTGAAATGTGGCGAATGATGATTAGGAAGCCTGGGAGGAAGGTTTGTCGCAATCTCTTTGGCCCAGTCAATCGGGAGCAGGTCCAAGCTGAGCTTCAGGCGGAGCTGAGGAATGGACTGGCCGCAGCCCAGAACCGGTGGGCCTTTGACTTTGAAGAGGAGCGACCTGTACAGGGGGCCTTCCAGTGGGAGGCGCTGTCGAGTCGGGACGTCCCGCATTTCTACAGGACCTCCGTGCGTGGGGCACCACAGAGAGAGTTCCCGAGCCCACTGAGACCGGGAGCTGAGGCTGAGGAGAGGAACGTGTATCCGCAGCGGGATTCAAACCCACATCACAAAGCTCAGAACCGCAAGAGAAAGCAAACCACCATCACAGGTACGGGTCACTTCCTGGGGAAAAGGATCCCTCAGATCCTCCCATACCAAATTCCCACCTCAGAACCACCACACCACCACCTCCTCCTCCTCACTCTCAACATCAAGCTTTCTAACAGAGACTCTCCCACTCCAATCCATTTGGTTCACAAAACCCTGGAACAGGGGCATTCCTGGAGTCAATAGTTTTCAGCGCAAGAAGAAAAGGGAGGCAAAGGTGGAAAATGTGGTATAGATCAGCCTTGATAAGAACATAAGAAATAGGAGCAGGAGTAGGCCATCTAGCCCCTCGAGCCTGCCCCGCCATTCAATAAGATCATGGCTGATCTGACGTGGATCAGTACCACCTACCCGCCTGATTCCCATAACCCTTAATTCCCTTACCGATCAGGAATCCATCCATCCGCGCTTTAAACATATTCAGCGAGGTAGCCTCCACCACCTCAGTGGGCAGAGAATTCCAGAGATTCACCACCCTCTGGGAGAAGAAGTTCCTCCTCAACTCTGTCTTAAAACGACCCCCCTTTATTTTGAGGCTGTGTCCTCTAGTTTTAACTTCCTTACTAAGTGGAAAGAATCTCCTCCGCCTCCACCCTATCCAGCCCCCGCATTATCTTATAAGTCTCCATAAGATCCCCCCTCATCCTTCTAAACTCCAACGAGTACAAACCCAATCTCCTCAGCCTCTCCTCATAATCCAAACCCCTCATCTCCGGTATCAACCTGGTGAACCTTCTCTGCACTCCCTCCAATGCCAATATATCCTTCCTCATATAAGGGGACCAATACTGCACACAGTATTCCAGCTGCGGCCTCACCAATGCCCTGTACAGTGATAGACTAAGCTTGATTAGATGAATGGCCTCCTCCTGTGGCTCCCCACCCTGTCTGCTTAACAATTCCACTGCCTTCAACCTGCCTAAAGGTTCCTGATGGAGCTCCCCTACCGAGTCCTGCTGAAGCAAATGTCACAGGTTCAGAGGTCAGCCTGTGCCAAGGGCTCATTTACAGCCCGGCACCTCCTAGTGTGTCTAACTGTCATTGGCCGCTTCTGGAGGCAGGATTCAGGCCTGGATCCTGGAGAGACAAGTCATAAGGCTGACATGAGCTGATGTGACTGGGTGGACTCCAGCCAGATTCCTAGGAAACAAGCCAGCTGTGCGGCATTATCGCTCTCTGTTCTGCATTAAGATAATCATTTGTGTCTAACTCGACACCTCTCTGCCCCCTGAAATACCACTGGGTTGGTTTGGTAGCAGTAAGGCTGGAACAGTCTGGTACAGTGCAAGCATGATCTAATTGAACATACAGCAGGACCTGAGGGGCTGAATAGCCTATTTCTGTGGACTTGTGTTCCTAACTGTGAGTGAGCTGATTGGCAGCAAGCGAGCTGATCCAGTCTGAAATCCTGTGCACACAGAGAACCATTTGATGTCCTTTTTTGCACATTCTCCCGGTGTCTGCGTGGGTTTCCTCCGGGTGCTCCGGTTTCCTCCCACAGTCTAAAGATGTGCAGGTTAGGTTGATTGGCCATGCTAAATTGACGCTTAGTGTCCTGGGATGTGTATATTAGAGGATTAGCAGGGTAAATATGTGGTGTTTTGGGGATAGGTCCTTGGTGGGATCGTGGTCGGTGCAGACTCGATGGGCTGAATAGCCTCCTTCTGCACTGTAGGGATGCTATGATGAGGCAATTTATCTCCCAGTGCAGTTGCGACTAGCTGTTAACCATTCCTCTGTGTTCCTGCCTGCAGATTTCTACGCACTGAAGAGAAGGTTCGGGCCACTGGATGCTGAACCCAAACCATAAGGCGGACAGGAGTGGACTGAGGCCTTGCTTCCTCTTCCCGTGTTCCCTGGGAAACACTGGGCCTCCATGGTGGATGCCTCTTCTGTGAAATCCTGACTCTTTGTTCTGTTACTGGGCCAGTCCAGTTCCTCAGCATCTAGTCTGACTGTCTCGCTGTCTCCTGAACTGCATCACCATGGTCTTCCCTTGGCCTACTCTTGTCCAGCGTGTCGGGCCTTATGTAACCGTGGAAACCAGGAGCCGCGGAAACATTCTTTTGGACATTCCGTTAACGGGCCGTGCCGTGACATAAACTGTTTCAAACTCCCCACAACACTAACTCACAGGCCTGAATTACACGGCTCCAGGACCGTGTGGCACTTGTGTTTCAGCTGATGAGTTACTGCACTTGTAATTAATTCCTGGACACAGGGTGAAAGTAGATGGTGGACTTCCGTATTGTGTGAAAGGAGATGTAGGATTTGGGAATGCAGTGTGGAGTGGGTGTGTGAGAAAGAGAATCAGAACAGGTGTGTGAGGAATGGGGGGCGGGGGGAGAGGAAGATTCATGGCATGAGAGAGAGCATGAGGGAGTGTGAGTGAGGGTCGGAGAGGGGGGATTGTGGATGGAGAAGAATTGAGTGAGGGTGGAAGTGAGAGTGCATGTGTGAGTGAATAAACTGGATAGGGAGCATGAGTGAGAGAGGCAACGTGAGGCAGTGAGCTACAAGCAGTGTGTGACTGAATAAGGGGGAGTGTGTGAAGGACGAGAGAGGGAGAATGTGTGAAGGAGATTGTAAAGATAGAATGTGGAGTCTCATTGCTGCTTATCTCGAGATGAGAAGCTGTATATGGTTCTACCCAGCTGTGTACATGGGCGTATTCCATGTATATACAGTGCGTATAATGTAAACACAGCATATTTATTGTAAGAATATTTCAAATATTAATACATTTAAAGTTTAAAGCTGCACAGCTTGGAATTAAACATTTGTGGTATCAATAATAACACAGTTTGGATCTTTAACCTCTGTAGAATGTCTGATTGCAAAGTCCGGTGTACACTGACCATGTGACAGCTGTAAATGTTATTAATGTACTGTATATGAGTTGGATCTTTATTGATTAACCTTGCTTTGATTCTGTGCCAGCAGCAGTTGATAGGATCATTGATACAGCACAGAAGGAGGTTATTCTGCCCATCATGGCTGTGCTAGCCCTTTGGAAGGAGCTTTCCAACTAATCCCTGCTCTTTCTCCACAGTTCCTCAATTCTTTTCCCTTCAGTTTTTATCCAATTCACCACCAAACGTTCTATTTATTTTGCTCCCACCAACCTCTCCAGCAGTGTGTTCTAGGTCCTAACAACTTGCTGTGTGTGGGACTCCTGTCCCAAGAACATAACAAATAGAAGCAGGAGGAGATTATTCTGGTCAGGAAGAAGAGAAAAGCAGCTTGTTATTTAAACGGAGAGAGATTGCAGAACTGAGGTACAGAGGGACCTGGGTGTCCTGGCATGTGAATCACAAAAAGCTCGGTCTGCAGGTACAGCAAGCGATTAGGAAGGAAATGAAATGTTCATGTTTATTGCAAAGGGGAATGGAATATAAAGGTGGAGAAGTTTTACTACAGCTCTACAGGGTCTTGCTGAGACTATAGTTTTGGTCTCCTTATTTGAGCAAGGATATAAACGTTCGCAGTTCAGAGAAGATTTGCTTGACTGATTCCCGGAATGGGAAGGGTATCAGGTGAGGGGTCTATATTGATTGGAGTTCAGAAGGTTGAGAGGTGATCTTATTGAAATAAGATCCTGAGGGTCTTGACAGGGTGGATGCTGGGAGGATGTCTCCCCTTGTGGGAGAGACTGGAATGCAGGGTTCACAGATTAAAAATGAGGGGTCTCCCGTTTAAGACGGCGGAGATGAAAATTCTTTGAGGGTTGTGTGTCTGTGGAGGCTGTGTCAGTAACATCTTTCAGGTAGAAATAGATAAATTCTTCACTAACAAGGGAGTCAAAGGTTCAGGTGTAGACAGGATAGTGGAGCTGAGGTCAAAATCAGATCTGTCATCATCATATTGAGAGGAGGAGCAGGTTCAAAGGGCTGAAGGGTCCACTCTTGCTCCTATTCCTGATATGTGTATGTAGTATTCTACTCCCCCAGCCTGCTCTATCATTCAATACCTTCCAGCACACCTCCCTCGATTCCCTTAGCATCCAAACTCCATTCTCCAGTCTCTGACTGGACTATACTCAATGACTTGGGGAGTGAGTTTAGCTCAGTTGGCTGGACAGCTGTTTAGTGATGCAGAGCAATGCCAACAGCGTGGGTTCAATTCCTGTACCGGCTGAGATTATTCATGAAGAGACCCCACCTTCTCAACCTTGCCCCTTGCCTGAGGTATGGTGACCCTCAGGTGAAATCTCCACCAGTCAGCTCTTCCCCCTCAAAGGGAGAGCAGCCTATGGTCATCTGGGACTATGGCAACTTCACCTTTTGCTTGGTGGCTGCGCGTGTGGGAGGATATTTCAAAGATTCACAAACCTTTAAGTGAACGAACTTCTCTGCTCCCTTATTGAGAGACTGTGCTGCTGTGTTGTAGACAGTGCAGCCAGGGGAAACAGGCTCCAGCAGCTAGATTCTCACCTCCTGCAATACCTAATCGTTCATTTTCTCCAGCACCCCCACCCTTTAGCAGCCGCGTGTAGCACCTACAAGATGGGTGATAAATACTGCTCTAGTCAGCAATGCTCACATCCCATAAATGAATTTTAAACATCTATATTTCATAAGCTTCATATATATGTTCATGGGGACAGGGAGGAGAAAATATGGAGCGGTGGGAGAGGAGAGGATAGTGAGGGTCGGAGAGAGAGGATAGTGAGGGTCGGGAGGGGGGATAGTGAGGGTCGGGAGGGGGGATAGTGAGGGTCGGGGAGAGAGGATATTGAGGGTGAGGGGAGGGAAATGTGAGGGTCAGGGGATAGTGAGGGTCGGGAGGGGGGATAGTGAGGGTCGGGGAGAGAGGATATTGAGGGTGAGGGGAGGGGAATGTGAGGGTCGGGGATAGTGAGGGTCGGAGGGAGAGGATATTGAGGGTGAGGTGAGGGGAGGGGATGGTGAGGGTCGGAGGGGAGGGGATGGTGAGGGTCGGAGGGGAGGGGATGGTGAGGGTCGGAGGGAGAAGATATTGAGGGTTGAAGGGGAGGGGAATGTGAGGGTCGGGATAGTGAGGGTCGGAGAGTTGGGATAGTGAGGGTCAGGGGATAGTGAGGGTCGGAGGGGTGGTGGGGATAGTGAGGGTCGGGGGGGGTGGGGATAGTGAGGGTCGGGGGGGGGTGGGGATAGTGAGGGTCGGGGGGGGGGTGGGGATAGTGAGGGTCGGGGGGGGTGGGGATAGTGAGGGTCGGGGGGGGGTGGGGATAGTGAGGGTCGGGGGGGTGGGGATAGTGAGGGTCGGGGGGGGGTGGGGATAGTGAGGGTCGGGGGGGGTGGGGATAGTGAGGGTCGGGGGGGGTGGGGATAGTGAGGGTCAGAGGGGGGTGGGGATAGTGAGGGTTGGGGAGGGGAATGTGAGGGTCAGGGGATAGTGAGGGTTGGAGGGGGGGATAGTGAGGGTCGGGGGGGGTGGGGATAGTGAGGGTCGGGGGGGGGTGGGGATAGTGAGGGTCGGGGGGGGGTGGGGATAGTGAGGGTCGGGGGGGGGTGGGGATAGTGAGGGTCGGGGGGGGGTGGGGATAGTGAGGGTTGGGGAGGGGAATGTGAGGGTCAGGGGATAGTGAGGGTTGGAGGGGGGGATAGTGAGGGTCGGAGGGGGGTGGGAATAGTGAGGGTCGGAGGGGGGTGGGGATAGTGAGGGTCGGAGGGGGGTGGGGATAGTGAGGGTCGGAGGGGGGTGGGGATAGTGAGGGTCGGGGAGGGGATAATGAGGGTCAGAGGGAGAGGATATTGAGGGTTGAAGGGGAGGGGAATGTGAGGGTCAGGGGATAGTGAGGGTTGGAAGGGGGGGATAGTGAGGGTCGGAGGGGGGGTGGGGATAGTGAGGTCGGAGGGGATAGTGAGGTTCGGAGGGGATAGTGAGGGCCAGGGAAATCAATCAGTGAGGAGGAAAGCAGAGCTGGGATTGTACTTTTACGAACTCGTGCTAACTCAGCCGCTGAGCTCCCCAGTCAGAGCTGGTCTGTAGTTGGATTTCACAGGTTCAGACCAGCACAGAGCAACCTACAGCAAAGCCAGAGTCTGTACAAAGTCTCTGTGAGCCCAGTGTTTGGGGAACATCCTCAAATCAGCTCACAGCAACATTCCCAAACCACATTCCTGAGGAATGGAGAGAAAGAGGGAGGTTTCCTTGACCAAAAATGACCCCACTTGGGAGGAAATCGTGTGTCCGAGAGCTGCCAATCTGATTGGCTGATAGCTTTCCATTCCCAGCAGCTGCAGGAATGCAGGAGGAGGCCTGAGTCTATCCCAGCCCACTGGAGGCCAAGATAAGGTCAAGGGATTCAAAGAGAGGGAGGGAAGACCTTGGGACGGATGGGGGTGTGAAAAGGGGGTGATGATGGTCTGGTTTGGGAAGGGGAGGCCCAGAACCACTGCACATTAAGGTGGAGGTTTGTAGAGGGGGGCGGCACCCAACTTCAGAAGGGGGCTCACGATGTAGCCTCCCCCACCCCCTCCCCGCAACCCTTCCCGCTTGAGACACAAGTCCGTTGATTTACAGGCTTTTCCCTGTCCGACTATAAATTGTGGCTGGGGGGGAAATGATGCAACAATTGGCCCCCCAAAGGGACAAGGAAAGCCTCCCAGTCAAGGCCTTCCTGTCCTAATGTGGAATCACTGCATAGTCAGGACAAACCCCGAGGGAATCCCATTCCTTTAATTTCACACTCCTCCCTCCCCCTGCCTAAAATCCCGTTGGTGGAGGAAGGTAAAATTCCACCTATAGAACAAGATGCAAGCCCAGGTTCTGACCTAAAGTGGTTGAACTCTGTCCAGTAGGCTGGAGAATGCTGAGACATTGGACTAGCTGCTGTTCCTCGGAGCTTGCGTTAAGCTTCGTTCAAACATTTCCGCTGGCCGAGGACAGGGAGGTCAGAGTGGGAGTGAGGTGGAGAATTAGAATGACAAGCTAGCTGGAAACCCAGGGCCATGACTGTGGATTGAGCTAATCGACCAGCCAGTCTGCACTGTGGACGAGAAGGTCACATGGTGATCACACTAATCTAAATACTGTAGCTCTGAGACCAGATTGGACACTGGGAATTCTGTGCTGATATCACCACCAATCCTGCCCACAAGGCACAATGTGGAGATGCCGGCGTTGGACTGGGGTAAACACAGTAAGAGTTTTAACAACACCAGGTTAAAGTCCAACAGGTTTATTTGGTAGCAAATGCCATTAGCTTTCGGAGCGCTGCTCCTTCATCAGATGGAGTGGATATCTGCTCTCAAACAGGTCTCTGTATGCCCTGTTTGAGAGCAGATATCCACTCCATCCACTCCATCTGACGAAGGAGCAGCGCTCCGAAAGCTAACCCCGTTGGATTTTAACCTGGTGTTAAAACTCTTACTGTCACAAGGCAGGAGCACGATGGGATATTCTCCATTTGCCTGGATGAACAAAGCAGCTCCATTTCAATGAAACATAGAAACATAGAAACCCTACAGTGCAGAAGGAGGCCATTCGGCCCATCGAGTCTGCACCGACCACAATCCCACCCAGGCCCTACCCCCACATATTTTTACCCGCTAATTCCTCTAACCTACACATCCCAGGACTCTAAGGGGCAATTTTTTTTTTTTTTTTAAACCTGGCCAATCAACCTAACCCGCACATCTTTGGACTGTGGGAGGAAACCGGAGCACCCGGAGGAAACCCACGCAGACACGAGGAGAATGTGCAAACTCCACACAGACAGTGACCCGAGCCGGGAATCGAACCCGGGACCCTGGAGCTGTGAAGCAGCAGTGCTAACCACTGTGCTACTGTGCCGCCCAATGATACCCTTTCAACAAACACACACTCCCTCCACCACTAACACACAGAGGCAGCAATATGTACCTATGTAAGGTGTTGGTTACAGTTGGTTAGAAGTCTTTATTGTCACATGCAGGTTAGCTGTAAGTCTTAATGGACTCTTCAAGCTATTTACAAATATAGAGTAAAGCTCGGAGCTGTCTCCGTGCTGCTGATACAGGCAGGTCTGTCCAATGATAGACTGTCCCGGGGTGTGTGCGGGTCATATACTCCCTTCCATCACTCTGTTCCACATTAACCCTATGTGTACTGGACTCTTGCTGTACATGTAGCATCTATAAGATGCACTGCAGCAACTCACCAAGGCTCCTCAGACAGCACCTTCCAAACCTGTGGCAGTTGCCATCGAGAGGGACAAAGGCAGCAGATACATGGGAACGTCAACAGCATAGCGTCATCAGAGGGAGGTCATACCTACAAATCTGACTGAATTTTTCGAGGTGATCGGGTGTGTCGATGAGGGTAATGCCGTTTATATGGATTTCAGCAAAGCCTTTGACAAGGTTTCACATGAGAGACTGATAAAGAAGGTAAATTCACATGGGATCCAGGATAACCTGGCAAGTTAAATCCAAAACTGGCTGAGTGTAGGAGACAGAGGGTGGTGGTAGAAGGCTGTTTGTGTGACTGGATGCCAGTGTCCAGCAGCGTAACACATGTCCCTTCTTGTTCATGATATATATAAACTACATAGGTGGGGGGAGGAAAGAGGATGAGAATTAAGTTTGCGGATGACACGAAGATTGGCGGATGGGGTAATAGTGGGGAAGAAGTTCTCAGGCTGCAGGAAGATATAAACGGGGTTGGTCAGATGGGCAGATCAGTGGCAGATGGAATTTAACCCTGAAAAGTGTGAGGTGATGCACTTTAGAAGGTATAACAAGACAAGGGAATATTCAGTGAATGGCAGGACACTCGGAAGCTCAGAGGAACAGAGGGATCTGGGCTGCTTTTCCACAGATCCCTGAAGGAGGCAGGACAGGTTAATAGGGTAATTAAGAAGGCATACGGGACACTTGCCTTTATCAATTGTGTCATAGATTATAAGAGCTGGGAGGTTATGTTGGGATTGTACAAAACTTTGGTTAGGCCACAGCTGGAGTACTGTGTGCTGTTCTGGTTGCCTCAGTACTGCACTGTCAGAGGGTCAGTACTGAGGGAGTGCCGCACTGTCAGAGGGTCAGTGCTAAGGGAGTGCCGCACTGTCAGAGGGTCAGTACTGAGGGAGTGCCGCACTGTCAGAGGGTCAGTACTGAGAGAGTGCCGCACTGTCAGAGGGTCGGTACTGAGGGAGTGCCGCACTGTCAGAGGGTCAGTGTTGAGGGAGTGCCGCACTGTCAGAGGGTCAGTACTGAGGGAGTGCCGCACTGTCAGAGGGTCAGTGCTGAGGGAGTGCCGCACTGTCAGAGGGTCAGTACTGAGGGAGTGCCGCACTGTAAGAGGGTCAGTGCTGAGGGAGTGCCGCATGTCAGAGGGTCAGTACTGAGGGAGTGCCGCACTGTCAGAGGGTCAGTGCTGAGGGAGTGCCGCACTGTCAGAGGGTCAGTACAGACGGAGCACTGCATTGTCAGAGGGTCAGTACTGACGGAGTGCCGCACTGTCAGAGGGTCAGTACTGAGGGAGTGCCGCACTGTCAGAGGGTCAGTACTGAGGGAGAGCCGCACCGTCAGAGGGTCAGTACTGAGGGAGTGCCGCACTGTCAGAGGGTCAGTACTGCGGGAGTGCCGCACTGTCAGAGGGTCAGTACTGAGGGAGTGCCGCACTGTCAGAGGGTCAGTACTGAGGGAGTGCCGCACTGTCAGAGGGTCAGTACTGAGGGAGTGCTGCACTGTCAGAGGGTCAGTACTGCGGGAGTGCCGCACTGTCAGAGGGTCAGTGCTGAGGGAGTGCCGCACTGTCAGAGGGTCAGTACTGCGGGAGTGCCGCACTGTCAGAGGGTCAGTACTGCGGGAGTGCCGCACTGTCAGAGGGTCAGTACTGAGAGAGTGCTGCACCGTCAGAGGGTCAGTACTGAGGGAGTGCCGCACTGTCAGAGGGTCAGTACTGAGGGAGTGCCGCACTGTCAGAGGGTCAGTACTGAGGGAGTGCTGCACTGTCAGAGGGTCAGTGTTGAGGGAGTGCCGCACTGTCAGAGGGTCAGTGCTGAGGGAGTGCCGCACTGTCAGAGGGTCAGTACTGCGGGAGTGCCGCACTGTCAGAGGGTCAGTACTGCGGGAGTGCCGCACTGTCAGAGGGTCAGTACTGCGGGAGTGCCGCACTGTCAGAGGGTCAGTGCTGAGGGAGTGCCGCACTGTCAGAGGGTCAGTACTGCGGGAGTGCCGCACTGTCAGAGGGTCAGTACTGCGGGAGTGCCGCACTGTCAGAGGGTCAGTACTGCGGGAGTGCCGCACTGTCAGAGGTGCCTTCATTTGTGTGAGATATTAAGCTGGGCTCCGGTCCTGGTCCCAGCAAATATCAAACCCAAAACCACCATCATTAAAACAGATAATCTAAACGATATCACATTGATGCTCATGTGTAACATCTCAACAGTGAATACAGTGAAGTAGCTAAAGGTGCTACACAAAGGCTACACTAAAACTTGTTCTGTTGCTGAATGGATCATTTAGTGGAAGATGCTGCCACCTGCAGTCCAGGTCAGGTAATGATCACAGAGCTCTGTCCTTCCCCCCCCCCCCCCCCCCCACTCCACCCTCACCCTCCCCCGCACCCTACCCCACACCCTCCCCCCAGACCCTCCCCCAACCCCACCCCCCAAATCTTCCCCCCACTCTCCCCAAACCCTCTCACACCACTCCTCTCAATCTCCCCCCATATCCACCCTCCACACCCTCCCCCAGTGTTGGGGATTCAGTTCCAGTGCCAGTGTTGGGGATTCATTCCCAGTGCCAGTGTTGGGGATTCAGTCCCAGTGCCAGTGTTAGGGATTCAGTTCCAGTGCTAGTGTTGGGGATTCAGTTCCAGTGCCAGTGTTGGGGATTCAGTTCCAGTGCCAGTGTTGGGGATTCAGTCCCAGTGCCAGTGTTGGGGATTCAGTCCCAGTGCCAGTGTTGAGGATTCAGTCCCAGTGCCAGTGTTGGGGATTCAGTCCCAGTGCCAGTGTTGGGGGTTCAGTTCCAGTGCCAGTGTTGGGGATTCAGTTCCAGTGCCAGTGTTGGGGGTTCAGTTCCAGTGCCAGTGTTGGGGATTCAGTCCCAGTGCCAGCATCGGGGATTCAGTCCCAGTGCCAGTGTTGGAGATTCAGTTCCAGTGCCAGTGTTGGGGATTCAGATCCAGTGCCAGTGTTGGGGGTTCAGTTCCAGTGCCAGTGTTGGGGATTCAGTTCCAGTGCCAGCATCGGGGATTCAGTCCCAGTGCCAGTGTTGGAGATTCAGTTCCAGTGCCAGTGTTGGGGATTCAGATCCAGTGCCAGTGCTGAGGAACAGGCTCTACCTATCCCAGGGTGTTGATATCAGTGATGCCATCCTGCATTGCATTGACTGCTGACAGTTGAACGGGGTTCTGCTCACTGAGGTTGAGTGATCTCCACACAAACCACTTTTGGTCAGTCCTGGAATTAAAAGGAGCAATTAATCAGAATCTACAAAGAGAAGTTGGAAAGGTGTGGATCAGAATGTCCATTCCCAGTGTTCTCATTTACCTTCACTGTAAATCTCGCTCCTCTTCTCTGACATTCTGGGCTGTGGTTTCACAGGTTAAAATCTGGGAAGTGTCAGGAGGCACTTTGAGACATCACAGCTTTTACCTAAACCCACCCTACTATTACCATCAAGCCAGGGATCAACCCTGGTTCAATGGAACGTGCAGGAGGGCCTGCCAGGAGCAGCACCTAAAAACAGGACTATTTGCATACCAAACGGCATAAACAGCAAGTGATACAGCGAAGTGATCCCACAACCAGGGCGGCACGGTAGCCCAGTGGTTAGCACTGCTGCTTCACAGCTCCAGGGTCCCGGGTTCGATTCCCGGCTCGGGTCACTGTCTGTGTGGAGTTTGCACATTCTCCTCGTGTCTGCGTGGGTTTCCTCCGGGCGCTCCGGTTTCCTCCCACAGTCCAAAGATGTGCGGGTTAGGTTGATTGGCCAGGTTAAAAATTGCCCCTTAGAGTCCTGAGATGCGTAGGTTAGAGGGATTAGCGGGTAAATATGTGGGGGTAGGGCCTGGGTGGGATTGTGGTCGGTGCAGACTCGATGGGCCGAATGGCCTCCTTCTGCACTGTAGGGTTTCTATGATTCTATGAACCAAGGATCAGATCCAAACTCTGCAGGCCTGCCACATCCAGCCGTGAATGGTGGTGGACAATTAAGCAGCACGGCACGGTAGCACAGTGGTTAGCACTGCTGCTTCACAGCTCCAGGGACCTGGGTTCGAATCCCGGCTTGGGTCGCTGTCTGTGCGGAGTTTGCACATTCTCCTCGTGTCTGCATGGGTTTCCTCCGGGTGTTCCGGTTTCCTCCCACAGTCCAAAGATGTGCGGGTTAGGTTGATTGGCCATTCTAAATTGCCCCTTAGTGTCCCGGGATGTATAGGTTAGAGGGATTAGTGGGTAAATATGTAGGGATATGTGGATAGGGCCTGGGTGGAATTGTGGTTGGTGCAGACTCGATGGGCCGAATGTCCTCTTTCTGCACTGTAGGATTCTATGATTCTATGAGCTCAGTAGAGGAGAAGGCATCACAAATATCCCCATCCTCAATGATGGAGGAGCCCAGTGCTTCAGTGCAAAAGATAAGGCTGAAGCATTCACAGCAATCTTCAGCCAGAAATGCAGAGTGGATGATCCATCTCGGCCTCTTCCAGGAGTGCCCAGCATCTCAGATGCCAGTCTCCAGCCAATTCGGTTCACTCCATGTGAAATTGTTATGAAGCGGAGGTTGATCTCCACCCTGAGAGCTAACAACAAAACCCCCAAAGAGGAATATCTCGCCTTATAATCTGTTAAAGTGAGTGTGAAGTGGGACGATCTGCTCTTCAGCAACTTTTAGTGGTTAAATCAAAATAACTCCCTGACACTCTCTCTCTAAAATCAACAAATAACACTTTATTTATCTAACTAGCAGTCAATCGGTTAATTAAACCCAATAAAACATGATTCTAATGGAATGCTGTTCAGATACATACAATTCCTACTTATTAACCAAAAAATAGGATTTTAGTCACTCTCTAAATTACAACCAGGTTTTGTGTGTTCTGGAACCTTCTGGGCCTTCTCTGTTGATTCTCCTGTCTGGACTTATTTTTTGCTATCTTTGGTACCTTCGCTATCGAGATGGTGTTTTCTCTTAAGACATAAATAAAGCTAAGAGCTGAACTAAGAGCTGTTACTCTGGCAGTTGCTCTCTGCTTTTGTCCCACTGCCTCCTTCTTTCTACCTGTGATGATGTATCAATATCCCCCACAAGAGGATTGGACCTAGGTTGCCAAAACTGTCAGATTTAAATTTAATAGGTTCTTGGTATCCAAGTAATAGAAATCATAGAAACCCTACAGTACAGAAAGAGGCCATTCGGCCCATCGAGTCTGCACCGACCACAATCCCACCCAGGCCCTACCCCCATATCCCTACATATTTTACCTGCTGATCCCTCTAATCTATGCATCCCAGGACACTAAGGGGCAATTTTAACCTGGCCAATCAACCTAACCCGCACATCTTTGGACTGTGGGAGGAAACCGGAGCACCCGGAGGAAACCCTGTCTAAAAGTGTCTAATTCAAATTGATTGGTTAAATTCAAAAACAGCTTGTTGTCTTGGTAACACTGCTGCCTGGCCTCTCGACACAAATGTTTCATTTTGGGCTCTCCTTGCACCTGTACCATTTTAAATCTCTAAGCACAGAAAAAGCACCATCTGTTAACAGGACCACGCAATGCTGTCCCTTCCAGCATTTTACAATCTTACAAACACCAAATTCTAACTTTCTAATCTCCCAATCTACAATTACTCTACTCAACTACACAACAATATCAGGAAACGGCTGAAGGCTCTGGATACTGCAAAGGCAATAGGCCCTGATAACGTTCCGGCAATAGACTGAAGACTTGTGCTCCAGAACCTGTTGCTCCCCTAGCCAAGCTCTTCCAGTACAGTTACAACACTGACATCTACTGATATCTACCTGGCAATGTGCCCAGGTATGTCCTGTACACAAAAAGCAGGACAAATCCAAACCGGCCAATTACCGCCCCATCAGTCTACTCTCGATCATCAGTAAAGTGATGGAAGGGGTCATCAACAGTGCTATCAAGCAGCACCTGCTCAGCAATAACCTGCTCAGTGACGCACAGTTTGGGTTTCGCCAGGGTCACTCAGCTCCTGACCTCATTACAGCCTTGGTTCAAACAGGGACAAAAGAGCTGAATTCCAGAGGTGAGGTGAGAGTGACAACCCTTGACATCAAGGCTGCATTCGACCCGAGTGTGGCATCACAGAGCCCTAGCAAAACTGGAATCAATGGGTATCGGAGGGCAAACTCTCTGCTGGTTGGGGTCATATCTGGCACATAGGAAGATGGTTGTGGTAATTGGAGGTCTGTCCCAGGACATCGCTGCTTTTTCTCAAAGGATTGTGAATCTGTGGAATTCGCTACCTCAAAGTGCGGTGGATGCTGGGACAGTGAGTAAATTGAAGGAGAACTTAGATAGATTTTTAATTGGTAAGGGGTTGAAAGGTTATGGGGAGAAGGCAGGAAAATGGGAATGGGGATCATATCAGCCATGGTTGAATGGTAGAGCAGACTCAATGGGCCGAGTGGTCTAATTCTGCTCCTATATCTTATGAACTTATGAGTCCCTCAGGGTGGTGTCCTAGGCCCAACCATCTTCAACTGCTTCGTCAATGACCTTCCTCGTCATAAGGTCAGAAGTGGGGAAGTTCGCCGATGATTGTACAATGTTCAGCACCACTCACGACTCCTCAGAGTGCAGTCCATGTTCAAATGCAGCAAGATCTGGACAATATCCAGGCTGGCCATGTAGCAAGTAACATTCACGCCACACAAATGCCAAGCAATGACCATCTCTGACAAGAAAGAATCTAACCATCTCCCTTTGACATTCAATGGCATTACTATCGCTGAATACCCCACTATCAACATGCAGGGTGGCGGGTGGGAGGGGGGGGGGTGGTGGGGGTGGGGGGGTTACCATTAACCAGAAAGTGAACTGGACCAGCCATTTAAATACTGTGGCTACACAAGCAGGTCAGAGGCTGGGAATACTGCGGTGAGTAACTCACCTCCTGACTCTCCAAAGCCTGTCCACCATCTACAAGGCACAAGGCAGGAGTGCGATGGAATACTCTCCACTTGTCTGGATGGGTGCAGCTCCGACAAGGCTCGCCACCATCCAGGACAAAGCAGCCCGCTTCACTGATACCCCTTCCACAAACATCCACTCCCACCAGCACCGACGCTCAGTAGCAGCAGTGTGTACCATCTACAAGATGCACTGAAGCAATTTGCCAACCATCCTTGGGCAGCACCTTCCAAACCCACGACCATCTAGAAGGACAAGGGCAGCAGATGCAAGGGAACACCACCCTCTGGACATTCCCCTCCAAGCCACCCACCACCTTGGCATGGGGGGAGTGGGGGGGAGCGGCGAGGAGGGTCTTTGAACTTATCTTTTGGAAGGTTCCCTCATTCAGACTATGGTTCAGAGGGGGTGTGATCCGTGGGTTTTGGAAAAGTTGCTCTGACTCCATGAAAACTGTGGAAGCCAGGGCATGTCTGACCTCGAAATGGAGCTGGCCAGACCGGGAGTGCAGGGTGTGGCTTGCCACATGAACCAGCCCACACCCTGAACAGGAGCCACTCCCAAAAATCGGAACTCCTGGATGTGATCAGGAATCCCCGATTCGGTTCCCAGCCACCATTTTTAAAGCAAACCCGACTGGTTAAAAATTCAGCCACCGTCATGCCATGATTGAGGGAAGAGAGGGGTCTGTATCTGCGTTCTTGTGTTCAAATCTGTCCATGGCCTTGCCCCTCCCTATCTCTATAATCTCCTCTAGCCTCACAAACCTCGGATATCTCTGCATTCCTCTCGTTCCAGCCTGTGGAACATCCTCAATTTTAATCTCTCCAACATTGCTGTCTGTGCCTTCAGTTCCCCTGGGTCCAAAGCTCTGGAACTCTCACCCTAAATCTCTCCGTCTCTCGACCTCACTTTCCCCCTTTAGCGACACTCCTAATGACCTGCCACTTTGACCAGTTTCTGGGCCAGCTTTCCCCCATCTCTTGCTGTGTGGTTCGGTGCTGACTTACTAACCGATCGGTGATTCTGCCAACCGCATTGGGACATTTGACCACTTCAAAGATGCTGAATAAATGCAGGATGTTTGTTCAAAGCATCGTGAACTTACAATAAGGTCACTGATAGAAATTGTAGCACAGTTTCTCCTGCCCCATCCCAAAACCCCCGCCCAAACCCCCACCCAAACCCCCGCCCAAACCCCCGCCCAAACACCCACCCAAACCCCCGTGCAAAACTGCAACCAAACCCCCAACACCCCCCCACCCCCAAAACCCCCACCCCCAACCAAACCCCACCAAAACCCCCACAAACGCTCCCACCCAAACGTCCCCGGCACTGCACCCCCTGTGCTCACTGTTGGGTGGTTGTTCCTGAGCTCTTTCGGCTCACTCACCGTTTATATCTCCAGAAACAAGCAGCCATCAGGCAGAGTGGCAGCAACAGGCAGAGGATGATTGTGATGACGGTGATGGTAATGGTGCCAGGCGGATGCTGCCAGTCTGTGTCTGTAAGATCCTGGTGTGGGTCGGCTGGATGGAGAAGGAATCGGAGCAGATAAAGACCGGTGGGTGCAGCACGGAATCAGACTGTCTACAATTCAGCAAAGAAGCAGAGAGTTTATCCGAATCAGCTTCAGAAACCCTGTCAGCATCTCAATCCATCCGGCTAAAGCCTCCCCTAATCCCTGTGTGCAGAGAGCGGGGGGTAGGGACAGTGCTGAGGGAGAGAGACAGAGTGTTCACCTCAACAAAGTAGCTCAGGGAATGGAGGCTGGAATAAATAATCCGGGATCAACCCTCACCTCTCGCTCCCTCTCGCTTCCTCTCTTTGCCTCTCGATCCCTCTCCTTCCCTCTCTCTCGCTGCCTCTCGATCCCTCTCCTTCCCTCCCTCTCACTGCCTCTCGATCCCTCTCCTTCCCTCCCTCTCACTGCCTCTCGATCCCTCTCCTTCCCTCCCTCTCACTGCCTCTCAATCCCTCTCCTTCCCTCCCTTTCGGTGCCTGTCGATCCCTCTCCTTCCCTCCCTCTCACTGCCTCTCAATCCCTCTCCTTCCCTCTCTTTCGGTGCCTCTCGATCCCTCTGCTTCCCTCCCTCTCACTGCCTCTCAATCCCTCTCCTTCCCTCTCTGTCGCTGCCTCTTGCTGCCTGTCGATCCCTCCCTCTCGCTGCCTGCTGCTTCCTCTCGATCCCTCTCCTTCCCTCCCTCTCACTGCCTCTCGCTGCCTCTTGCTCCCTCTCGCTTAAGAACATAAAAACATAAGAAATAGGAGCAGGAGTAGGCCATCTAGCCCCTCGAGCCTGCCCCGCCATTCAATAAGATCATGGCTGATCTGAAGTGGATCAGTTCCACTTACCCGCCTGATCCCTATAACCCCTAATTCCCTTACCGATCAGGAATCCATCTATCCGTGATTTAAACATATTCAACGAGGTAGCCTCCACCACTTCAGTGGGCAGAGAATTCCAGAGATTCACCACCCTCTGAGAGAAGTTCCTCCTCAACTGTCCTAAACTGACCCCCCTTTAGCTTCCTCTCACTGCCTCTTGCTCTCTCACACTCCCACTCGCTCCATCTTGCTATCCCAATAGAAATGGCCACACACAGAATGACAGATCAGATAGAGAAACTGCATTTTGAACTAACCAATGTGTAACTCAGTGAGGTAAAGGTTGGTGGATGATGTTGTTTTGTATAATACCTTCCCTACCTGCTCTGGTGGTGAATGGTTCCGACCATTGGCTGGACAGAATGAGGCTCCCATCATTCATTAACACATAGCGTCCCCTGAGAGAGACAGAACAACAGCTCCAGTTATTATTTCAGAATGAGCCATTGAGAAAGACGTACAGGCAGTGGACGGAATGTGGCATTGTGGATGAGAATAGTGTGGGTTATAATGAGGAGCCCCGGGGAGGTGTCTGAGCGGCACGGTAGCACAGTGGTTAGCACTGCTGCTTCACAGCTCCAGGGTCCCGGGTTCGATTCCTGGCTCGGGTCACTGTCTGTGTGGAGTTTGCACATTCTCCTCGTGTCTGCGTGGGTTTCCTCCGGGTGCTCCGGTTTCCTCCCACAGTCCAAAGATGTGTGGGTTAGGTTGATTGGCCATGCTAAAATTACCCTTAGTGTCCTGAGATGCATAGGTTAGAGGGATTAGTGGGTAAATATGTAGGGATATGGGGGTAGGACCTGGGCGGGATTGTGGTTGGTGCAGACTCGATGGGCTGAATGGCCTCTTTCTGTGCTGTAGGGTTTCTAAGATTTCTAAAGCTGGCAGTGTTACTGCCGGGGAGTTAGTGTCTTGTTTAACAGACTGCGTGTTCTGAATAGGACACCCTGAATAAGCAGTCTGGACTGAGAGGGTAAATGGGTACAAATTGTTTTGTATTTGGCCATTTTTTGGGGGTTTAAAACACGAGCAAGGTAGATCAGTTTCGAGTGACAATCTAGGCAGGCACTGGGTTCACTAAAGGAGGCCTGATTTTGTAGGCCTCCCAGGTGGACAGTTGAAACAGGCATTAGGCCCCCTTGAGCACATTAATGCCTGTTCTAAGATTTATTTTCAAAATTAATCACTGATATTTGGATGCCGGGAAAATCCCACTGAGTGTTCTTCAGCGGCCTCCTGGGTTTAGCAACAAGAGAGGGTTAATGAACCATGGGGAGTCAGGGGGGAGAGAAACGCTCTCCCTGGCTCCACACGAACCTTGGTGACCTTGCCAATCGCCCTCAATCCTGGGACTCACTCGTGGGTAGTGGCCCAACATTGAAGCTTACTTTGCTGGCCAGCTGCCTGAGGACATACAGCAGGTATCTGTGCTTTGTTGAACAAGGCCTTGGGCCTAATTTTGATCAGGCCTCGGGCCTACCTGTCCTGGTTCAGGGATTGTTACCGGCGCTCAGGCCGTGTCAGCTGGTTGGTGCCGCGCAGTTTCTGCACCAATGATTTTTTTCTGGTGACATGTTTTTGACTTCCATTGCTGCTTTGTTGGCCATGCACGGAGCACTAGGTTACATCAATATCATCGGTAAAAGAAATATTAGTGGGGGAGAATTAAATTGACTAACCCCAGGAAGTGGGCCTGTAGATCACGGTACAGAACTAGCCCTCACCCACTCATTGCGATGCTGGCAACAGATTAAATTTCAAATGATTTTGCCGTGCTGTGCTTTACACGTCTGCAGGAACCTGATCTCAAGATTCCAGTCAAAGGGGAGGTGCATTGTGTAAGATGTTTTCAGAAGGCGATCTGGGCTTTGATCAGTGGCTGAGCGTGGAGAGGGGGTGTGCGCACCGAGGCTTTCAGACAGCGCACGGGATGGTGCATAAGGTGGAAAAATGTAATTATCCCAATCCATTCCCACACCCGTAACCTCAGGGCAGGGAATTTGTAACATTCCCATTAGTTGCTGTTAAGAGAAAATAAACTCTTATCACATTCAAAGTCTTCAAATATTACTCAGCATTCTAACTTTGTAACTGTACCAAAAAAGGCCATCTGTCTAAATGGTTAGCAGAAAAGATGCAGGAAGTTTGGACTTTTATTTTTTGCTGACTCATCATCATCATCATCATGCTCTATTCCATGCGGTTTTTATGGGATCTGGGCATTGTTGGCGAGGCCCAGCATTTGTTGCCCATCCCTAATTGCCCTTGAGAAGGTGCTGGTGAGCTGCCTCATGACACATTGCAGTCCCTGTGGTGTAGGTACATGCACCATGTTATTAGGGAGGGTGTCCCAAGATTTTGACCCAGTGACATTGAAGGAATGGTGATATATTCCCAATTCAGGATAGTGAGTGGCTTGGAGGGAAATCTCCAAGTGGTGGAGTTCCCAGGTATCTGCTGCCCTTGCCCTTCTAGGTGGTAGCAGTCACCGGTTTGGAAGTTGCTGCCTAAGGAACCTTGGTGAGTTCCTGCAGCGCACCTTGTAAATGGTAGACACTGCTGTCTCTGTTCATCGGTGGTAAGGGAGTGAATACTTGTGGAAGGGGTTGAAATCAAGTGGGTTGCTATGTCTTGGATGGTGTTGAGCTTCTTGAGTGTTGTTGGAGCTGTACTCATCCAGGCAAGTGGAGTATATTCCATCACTCTCCTGACTTGTGCCTTGTAGATGGTGGACAGGCTTTGGGGAGCCAGGAGGTGAGTTACTCACCACAGGATTCCTAGCCTTTAACCTGTCCTGATACCTACAGTATTTATATAGCTAGTCCAGTTCAGTTTCTGGTCAGTGATAATCCCCAGGATGTTGATGGTGGGGTGATTCAGTGATGATAATGCCATTGAATGTCATGGGGACATGGTTAGCTCCTCTCTTGTAGATGGTCAGTGCCTGGCACTTGTGTGGCACAAATGTTACTTGCCACTCATCAGCCCAAGCCTGGATATTGTCCAGGCCTTGCAGCATATGGACATTGACAATGTTTATACACATGTATGCTTTTATCTGTAAATAAATCTGACCACTGGATTTAGCCTGTACACTGTGTGGTCATATGCTACCTGTGAGTGGGCATTCGCAGTTAGCAATATACTATGATCATAGTTAACACAACTGGGGTTACAGCAACCCCCCCCCCCCGCAAGCTCTGCACAGAACATTTTTATAGATTAGAATTGGTCTGCTTTGGGTGTTAGCTGTAGGAACAAGGGAAATGTGGCTGTTCTCAAAGTTCCCAGGTCTGGGAACTAAAACACTGCTGTTGGTGGTCTTGTGGTGCAGTGGGTAACTTCGCTACCTCTGAGCCAAAAGCTCCGGGTTCAAGCCCCATTTCAGGACTTGATGTCCACAGGTGGTGTGTACATGGTGCAACTAAACAGATTGATAGTCAACCTAGAAATCCTTCTAGTACACCAATGGCAGGCAGTAAGCATGGGAGAGTCTCCTGGTTAACCAGAACTGTGCGGTAGATTCGGCACAACACCCTCCCCACGTTAAAATACTCCACGTACAAGGCCTCGCCACAAGCTCCTTGGCAAGTGTCAATGCCTTGTACCTTTAAGGGACTGAGTCCCTGTGTTTTAATTTGTTTTTGATTACTGAAAGGAGTAAACATGGGGATGGCTGGGACACTGGAGTGTTGGAGTAGTGCTGGCTGTGAAATAAGTCAATAAACTCCCTCCAGCAAAGAAATCTGCTGTGTCTTAGTGGATCCAGTTCATAGCAAATAGCCTCCCTGTTTGAAGTGGTAGAGAGAGAGGAAGTCCTTGCTGTGAAGGTGGATATTATTGAGGATGGGCTTGGTATAGCAGTGATGATCTGTACGACACAACAATGTGGCTAAGCTCACTGTCCCTCCCACACACCAGTAATGGTGGAGCGGCTGCACTCCGGCACTGAGGCTGGCTTTCGGGATTGTCAGTCCCGTTGTGCCTCCTGGAAGCAGCCCTTTCCCAGGACGTCCTCCGGGGGGTGAACTGACAATCCTCCATGCCCACCTGTAAGTTGTGTTGCTGCGGAGTGGTCCATTACACATCTGAACGGGGGGGCACGTTTCCTCAGAGCCAATCTGGAATATTCCAAAGTCCCTGATTGGGTTTTTTCTTGGTGGGGGGTGGTAGCACTCATTAACCGGGAGGTGGCGGTCAGCTATGTACGGTCCCCAGCGACCCCCGTCCGTGTATCCATAGGAGGCATTCTGGCCAATGGGCACCGGGTCGGAGGACAAATTTAAAATGGCTGAAAGAAATAAAGAGGAAATACATCAGTGAATATCTCGGGGTGGCTGGGGGAGGGAGCAGAGCGGTGTAGGAGAGACGCCAGCATGTGATCTAGACACTTACACCCACAGCAGCACTGTCGGGATGCAACGCTGAGGGGCGCTGCGCTGAGGGGGCGCTGCACTGAGGGGGCGCTGCACTGAGAGGGCGCTGCACTGAGAGGGAGCTGCACTGAGGGGGCGCAGCACTGAGAGGATGCAATGCTGAGGGGCGCTGCGCTGAGGGGGCGCTGCACTGAGGGGGTGCTGCACTGAGGGGGTGCTGCACTGAGGGGGCGCTGCACTGAGGGGGCGCTGCACTGAGGGGGCGCTGCACTGAGGGGGCGCTGCACTGAGGGGGCGCTGCACTGAGGGGGCGCTGCACTGAGGGGGCGCTGCACTGAGGGGGCGCTGCACTGAGGGGGCGCTGCACTGAGGGGGCGCTGCACTGAGGGGGCGCTGCACTGAGGGGGCGCTGCACTGAGGGGGCGCTGCACTGAGGGGGCGCTGCACTGAGGGGGCGCTGCACTGAGGGGGCGCTGTACTGGGGCGCTGCACTGAGGGGGCGCTGCACTGAGGGGGTGCTGCACTGAGGGGGCGCTGCACTGAGGGGGCGCTGCACTGAGGGGGCGCTGCACTGAGGGGGCGCTGCACTGTCAGATGTGCCACTGAAGAAGCTCAGTCAACATGTACACCTCAACCAGCAACTCTGAACTCCGGTCATCATCACATTGCTGCTTGTGGGATCTTGCTATGCTCAAATTGACTGCTCCGCTTTCTATAGAGGGAAAGTGACGACAATTCAAAGACTATTTCCTCGGGTGGATGGAACAAGGGGGCATAACTATAGAATTCGTGGTGGGAGATACAGGAAGGATATCAGAGGTAGGTTCTTTACGCAGAGAGTGGTTGGGGTGTGGAATGGACTGCCTGCAGTGATAGTGGAGTCAGACACTTTAGGAACAATTAAGCGGTTATTGGATAGGCACATGGAGCACACCAGAATGATAGGGAGTGGGATAGCTTGATCTTGGTTTCAGATAAAGCTCGGCACAACATCGTGGGCCGAAGGGCCTGTTCTGTGCTGTACTGTTCTATGTTCTAATTTACAAAAGACTTTATCGCTCAGAACAAGACCAGGGTGTCAGGCTGGACTTTGTAACCTTCTCACTCACTGGGCTGTGCATAGTCATCCAGGGAATGGGGTGGGTGGATGGGGAGGGTCCCTCTCCCTCTATCCTGATATTTCCCAGTATTCTCCGTCAGTGGGAGGGAGTTTCCCAGTCAACAGCAGTGGGAGGTACGGAGCAGCTGTGATTGGATGGTGATTTCTGGATTCACTCCTTCCCTTTTACCCACGCCCTCAAGGCCCTGAGAAAGGCCGGACTCCCTACTGCCCATCGGGGCAGCTATCCCTGGGTTTAGGCCCTCGTGTGGGATAGCTTCTGGAGGTTAATATGGCCCAGCTTCTGGAGGTTAATATGTACAGGGACTGGCTGTGTAAAATCTTTATACTGTGGGAGTTTCAGTATGATGTCAAACTGGGAGAAGGTCAGAGGAAGCACACCTCCTCCTGATTGGCTTCATGGATGGCGTGCCTGAAGGATTAGACTCTGCGCTAGATTTATATCACCGCAGCGAGGAGTGGGAGTTGGGAAAATTCCCAGCTCGGCATGCCCGCCTGGAGAGTGTTTGGAAAGACAGGAGGTCACTGTGGGCCAATGGCCGTGGAGACTGCCAGTGAACCGGGACAGAGTTCAGAGGCAGCCAGAGGGGTTACCTGGTATGGGGTGGGCTGTTTAATAAACCCACCTTAGAGCGGTGGGACTTCATCCAAATTAAAATAAAATCACATAGAACCTCAATCCCTCACCCTCACACCGGCCCTGACCCATTCATGCTGTGGCCTTATGTCCCACCAACCCAAGGTATGCCCTCCCCCACCATGGCCCCTCATGCCCCCATGTCAAGGTATGCTCCCACCCTCCGCCTATGGTCCCTCATGGCCCTTGCCAATGTAAGGGACTCCCATATTCATTCATTCACTATACACTCTATTGAACCAATAATCCCTATAATGACTAGAATATATAAACAATTTTTTAAAAAGGCATTGTGTAAAAAATGTTTTTTAAGCGTCATTCATTGATAACTTTTTTGCTTCCTAAAAAAACTCCCTTTTACTACAGCCCAATAAAAGTGTCAATCATCCAGACCTTTTACAGCATTAATTGCTGAAACTACAAGCACTTCAAATCAGTACACAGAGTCATACAGCGATGGATTACTCGGCTCCCAGCCACTGACGCTTGGTTGAGAATCCAGAAATCCATTGGTCTTTGAAACAACTGAGCTCCAGGAAAACATTGCTTGATTGACAGCTCTGACTTTTGATCCATGCTGCCAATTTCATAACTTTTATTTACACACGATAACAAGGTTTCAGCTATTGATAATTCAAAGGATCTGGATGATTGACAATTTTATTGGGCTGTAGTAAAACGTTTATCTTTTAAGAAAGTAGAAAGTTATCAATGAATGCCTGTTTTTTAGAAGTTTTCTTTACATATCCAACAGTCACTATAGGGTTCATTGGTTCTATGCAGTGTATAGGGGGTGAAAGGGCATGAGATATGCCATACTTTGGCATGGTGGCATGAGGGACCACAGGGGTTGGGTGAGTGAGTGGGGGAATACCTTGGCATGGGGGGGGGGGGGCGGTGCGGGGGCATGAGGTGTCCCATTGAATTTATCTTTTGGAAGGTTCCCTCATTCAGACTATGGTTCAGAGGAGATGTGATCAGTGGATTTTTGAAAAGTTACTCTGACTCCAAGAAGGCTGTGGACGGGGAGGAGATGCCTGACCTCAAATTGGAGCTGGCCAGGCCGGGAGTGCAGGGTGTGGCTCACCACCTGAACCAGCCCACACCCTGAACAGGCAACCACTCCCAAAAATCGGAACTCCTGGCTGGGATCAGGAATCTCGGATTCGGTTCCTGGCAGCCAACTGGGTGAAAATTCAGCCTCATATATCCACACCACCGTCGTGCTGTTACCGAGATGTGAGGGTTCATACCCGTGCTCTCCGCCACCAGGACATACACCGTGAAGTTCTGGCTTGGCTCCCACCTCAGGTTCTGTGTGATCTGGTCAAACAGGCCACAGGCAGGCAGCTGGAGTAGGAGGGACTTGCTGCGGATACTGCCCGTTACTGTGCCCGCAAGAGCAGGAGTGATCCATAAAGCTGAAACATAGAGACGGGTAATCAGCAATGGGTCCAAGGTGGGCAATCCAACCACCCTTTATAGCATAGCAATCCCCAAACCCATCCCCCCCGACCTTCAACAGAAATACCCCAACCCAAAAAAGATGTTACATTCCTGATAATTCACTTTGATTCGATTTGAGTTATTATTGTCATATGTATTAACATACAGTGAAAAGTATTGTTTATTGTGCACTATACAGACAAAGCATACCGTTCATAGAGAAGGAAACGAGAGAGTGCAGAATGTAATGTAATAGCTAGGTGTAGAGAAAGATCAACTTAATGCAAGGTAAGTCCATTCAAAAGTCTGACAGCAGCAGGGATGAAGCTGTCCTTGAGTCGGTTGGTACATGACCTCTGACTTTAGTATCTTTTTCCCGACGGAAGAAGGTGGAAGAGAGAATGTCCAAGGTGCGTGGGGTCCTTAATTATGCTGGCTGCTTTGCCAAGGCAGTGGGAAGTGTAGGCAGAGTCAATGGATGGGAGGCTGGTTTGCGAGATGGATTGGGCTACATTCACGACCTTTTGTAGTTCCTTGCGGTCTTGGGCAGAGCAGCAGCCAGACCAAGCTGTGACACAACCAGAAAGAATGCTTTCTATGCTGCATCTGTAAAAGCTGGTGAGAGTCGTAGCTGACATGCCAAATTTCCTTAGTCTTCTGAGAAAGCAGAGGCGTTGATGTGCTTTCTTAACTATAGTGTTGGCATGAGGGGACCAGGACAAGTTGTTGGTGATCTGGACACCTAAAAACTAGAAGCTCTCAACCCTTTCTCCTTCGTCCCCGTTGATGTAGACAGGGGCATGTTCTCCTTTACTCTTCCTGAAGTCGATGACAATCTCCTTCGTTTTGTTGACATTGAGGAAGAGATTATTGTTGCCGGACCAGTTCACCAGATTCTCTATCTCATTCCTGTACTCTGTCTCGTCATTGTTTGAGATCCGACCCACTGCGGTGGTGTCGTCAGCAAACTTGAAAATTGAATTGGAGAGGAATTTTGTCACGCAGTCATAGGAGTATAGTAAGGTTCTTACTGAGCTCCATGTAGCTGACATGGCTGAGGTTTAACCCCTCGGCATTGATTAATCGCTTCTATTCCATAACTGATGAAAAGTGTTGAAGATGTCATTACCTTAGACAGTGAGTGCCCTGCGGAGGGGATTGACAGCTACATAAATGGTGAGGTCCATCTGGCTGGAATGCAAAGTGTGTGGATGCCACAGGTGGCATCGCGTGGGCTTTACCATCCAACTCCACCTGACCCTGAGTGTCCTCAATAGAGAGGGCACAGCCTCAGCCAGCCTCATGCCAGAGGCTGGCATGCTGGCTGTAGGACCAGCTGAACAGAGGGGTGAATGTTAGCTTGGGGCCTTGATAAGGGAATGGAAAGCATGGCGCCCGCAATAGCTCCTGAGTTCTATCCATCCCGTTATCTTTGCTTTAGAATCGCCCCTCATTCCCGAGAATTGATGGATCTTCGCCTCAGGTTCCAGCTGGGGTAGTGGGGTTGACTTGACCTCTCCCTGATTGGAGGAATTCCTGGCAGCCGCACCTCCCCAGGTTGGGACTGCTCTCTTTCCGGAGCTAACTCGTTCCAACCTCTCAAATCCCAATAGCTTGCCTTGTCCTTAATGAAACCCAGTGATGTACAGCCTTGGGACATGAATAAAGAGCGACCATCAAAGATATTGACTTGTTATAACAACAACTTGTACTTATAAAGCGCCCACAATATGGGAAATATCTCAAGCTGCTTCACAGAAGTATGAAAGGTTACAATCAGAATCGTTAGCTCTGTGTCTCTCTCCACGGATACTTGCTGTGCTGAATATTTCCAGTAGTTTCAGGGGGTGATTCTCCAATCCTACTATGCTGCTTTTGTAGCTCAGTGGGCCTGGGATTTGAGTGGAGGCCGTTTCGTGGGCTTCCTGCTGGGCGCCACGGCCTCCATGAGTCTCCGAGTGCCAGATTTCCAACGCCGTCAACTCCGCACCAGAAATCGGCGCGGAGCTGCCTAATGTATTCACGATCTAATTTAAATACCATTAGTGGGCCTGGGACTGAAATCTCCAAGCCCGCTAGCCTCTCCCCCACTCCTCACCAGGAGAATTTCACTCCACCGGGGTTTACTATCACTCTCCACTTGCGGGGAGCTGGTGGCCCGACCCTGCTAGAGAGTGAAGGGGAGGCAACTGAGGCCTCCCAGAGAGTTGGGCACTGGGGGGGGGGGGGGGGGGCGTGCCCTCTGGGCATTGCCATGTTGGCAGTGCCAGCTTGGGCCCCTGACACTGCCCATCGGGCATAGAGCACTGCTAAGGGGGCGGGGCCGAATGGGGGGACAATCTGATGGGAGGGCAGGGCCTCTGGGGGGGGGGGGTGCGATCGGTGGGGGTGGGGGGTCCCGCTGTGAATCTGCACTTTGGGCTGAGTGGCAGAGGGAGGGAGGCCAGCGATTGGGGCTGGTCATTGGTTGCCTGCCCGGGACGGCGGGGGGGGGGGGGGGGGGGGGGCAGTGCTGTGGGTGGGGAGGGGGGGGGGTCCTGCGGGGAGGGCGGTGGAGAGATCGGGGCTGTGGAAGGGGACATCGAGGCAGGCTGCGGACGGGGGGGTGGGGGGGGGGGGGGGCAGTCAAGACTGGCCTGGTCATGTTCGGGGGGCCAGCAATTGGAGTGTGGAGGAGTTGGAAAGCCAGTAATGAGGGGGTCGCGGGGCTGGCCAGCAATCAGGACGCGGGCAGACAGGGGCCACTGTGCATTCGCTGATCTTTGCGCTGACAGATCGGTGCCTGTGCAGTGACCCGTTCAGTGCTATGCTGCCGGCCTCTCCAGCGGGAATAGGAGCCGCTCCCTGATTTTTGGACTGATTCACGCTCGTGCACTCAGCAGTGCAGGGAGTGTGGGAGATTCATTTTGAAAATCCCGCTGAAAGAAACAGCGGGATTTACTCCAGTTTTTATGCAAATTTAACAGTTATTTTGGGAGAATCTTTCTGTCTTTAGTTCAGTCTCAGCATATTTTATTTGTGCATCTTTGGGTGTGATTATGAGATGAAATTTGACACTGTGTCATAGCCTATAGAGGAGCAGATGGTGAAAAGCTTGGTCAAAGAGGTGAGGGGGAAGTGGGAGAGAGGCAGGCAGGTTGAGGTGGGGGATTCCAGAGCTTTAGGGTCCAGGCAGCTGAAGGCCCTCCCCCCCCAGCCCCAACCCCCTCCCCACCGTGGAGGCGTGGCTAAAATCGGGGATGTACAAGGGGCTGGAAGTGATGCAGGAAACCCAGGAGGGGTGGCTCACTGATGTTCTTTGGGAAGGGAGCCTGTTAGCCACACAGGGGGCTGGCTACACGTTCACTCCAGTCCCACAATACACGCCTGATTCCTCATGCCCCGGGGCACCTGAGGTGCATGCATTGCCAGCTGCATAAATGCTGCATTGCCAGCCTTTCCCACATCCCAAAGACAAGATGCCACGCCCAGAGACAGCGGGCTGATTCTGGGATTGTTGTACCTGCTTCTCCTGTTTGGTGCCGTTGGAGTCGGATAATAATTGGGTTGCCTGGTAACCCTTCCTCCTGACCATTGACAGACGTCACGGTGATGGTGTAGTCCTGGTCTGTCTCCAGGTTTCGCAGGGTGATGAATCTCACACTGGTTACTTTGACTTGTGTCTCTGTGTCAGCCACAATGTAAACCTGGGGAGATAATATGACCTGTTTAAATGCCACTCCCTGCCCACACACTTCCTTTAAGCTCATCTTTGCAATAATGTGGGTGCTTCAGCTGAGGAATAACTCCACATTCCATATTCCTTTGAAAACATCCTGCTATAGAGGGAGTGCAGCAATTCCTGGGATGGCAGGTCTGTCATATGAGGAGAGACTAATTCGGTTAAGATTATATTCACTGGAGTTTTATAAAATTCTAACATGGTTCAATAGGGTAGATTCGGAAAGAATGTTCCTGATGGTGGGGGAGTCCAGAACTAGGGGTCATAGTTTGAGGATAAGGGGTAAATCTTTTAGAACTGAGGTGACGAGAAATTTCTTCACCCAGAGGGTGGTGAATGTGTGGAATCCACAGAAAGTAGTTGAGGCCAAAATGTTGTCTGATTTCAAGAAGAAATTAAATATAGCTCTTGGAGCTAAAGGGATCAAGGGATATGGGAGGAAGGAGGGAATCAGGATATTGAATTTGATGATCAGCCATGATCAGAATGAATGGCGGAGCAGGCTCGAAGGGCCGAATGGCCTCCTCCTGCTTCTAGTTTCTGTGTTTCTATGTTTTGCTCATTCACGGGGATGTGAGCAGTGCTCGATTCTTTTCTGATTGGGAGTTACATTTTCTAAACAGCTCTGCCAAGACTTGAAGTCTGACTCTTTGGATTATTAGACCAGACTTCTCGAGTTACTGATCTGTTAATATCCACTACACCACCGGATTCTGGCTGCTGTGGGCCTTGGAGCGTGATTTCACGCTGACTGCTAATTAATTGAGCTCCGAGAAAGGGGAGGCCGTGGGCTGGCCTTTTTAATGTGCTCTCTCAGGGGGGTCAGTCACTGCGGAACTGTCTCAGGGAGCTGCAGACCTGTACAAAATAAATTGTGATGGAAAGTCTGTATGAATAGTGTCTGGGTGGTACATTCAAACACAAACCTCAGGCCCCAGACATCTTTATTAATTTGATTTCAGCCCAGACAGTTCAATCTGCCCTGGATCGACAGATCAAACACAAACCTTTTTAACGATCCCAGAACACAAACCAGCTACCCCTAACCCCAGTGGAACAAATCCAGTTCCAACCACAGATTCCACTGTACGAAAATAAAAGTGACAGTTCTACAAACAAACTAGAAGTAGCTTAATTTGCTCGGCGAATGAATGCCAAGAAACAGACTTTAATTGGGAACTCTGACAGTGCTGAGCTTTTCCTGGCGTGTGTTTCACACAGGCTGGCCGTTAATTAGCCAGCCAGCGTCAAAGTATGTCCCAAGGCTGACCATGGTCTGAATTGAATTTTGCGCCCTTCCAGGCTCGCCAAGGCCCTGGAGAATTCAGGCCACTGGCTCACACGGCACTGTACTGCGCTGCTGGTTAGGGGGGTGATGTGAGGGGAGCTCTGTTAGTCAGTATTTAATGTAAATGTATCACACTTACCCGATATTTAATCAATCGGCTGGCAGCTGCAGCGGGTAAAGTCCAGCTAACAAATACAGTGCCAGCTTCCACCTCCATTGCTTTCAGCCCCACAGGAGTGGGCAGGGAGTCCCCATGAAATTCTACATTCACACAGAACAGTCAGACATCATTAGCTGAGCTGGAGAACATCAATCTAAACAGGGCGGCTGCAGCATGGGGTTAGTGTTACTGGACAAGTCAAATCCCAGAGTGAAACCTGCCTTGAAACACCTTAACTTTGTTTTCAGAAACTGTGCAGGAAAGTTACTGAACATATTCACAGGAGTCTGATGTTGAACTTTTAATACAAAAAATAAAATATTTATTTAACCCAGAAAAACAAACTATAGCGTAGACAAGAAGGTTGGAAATATCTCAGTACAAACACAATACAATGCCTCAAATTCACATGATTCCTTTACCCCAGCAATATCATTGCAGACACATAAACCAGTGAAGAGTTACCACTAGCTTGCCACACAAAGGCTTCTCATTTGGGACTGGTACAATTGCAAACAATTCTCTTGCAGTGAAATCCTGAGCATTCACTTGATGCTTTTCAGCCACCTCGTATCTCTCCCGAGATACCCAAAAACTGTGCTCTAAGCTCAATCTTCCAGTAACACCTCTTCTAAACTCATCACTTTACTGAGTTTGAGATATGACTGTTCATTCAACAACTATCCCAATGGCCGTGTCATTGTTTCTTCACAGTGCTGACTTCCGCTCCCTGCCCCAGGGGGTAAAATCCAGCCCAGACAATGTGTGGTCTGCATAGTCATATCAGTGTCGCTAACCGACTGGCACAGGCCAGAGCTAACCCACTGGCACAGGCCAGTGCTAACCCACTGGCACAGGCCAGAGCTAACCCGCTGGCACAGGCCAGAGCTAACCCACTGGCACAGGCCAGAGCTAACCCACTGGCACAGGCCAGAGCTAATCCACTGGCATAGGCCAGTGCTAACCCACTGGCACAGGCCAGAGCTAACCCACTGGCACAGACCAGAACTAACCCGCTGGCACAGGCCAGTGCTAACCCACTGGCATAGGCCAGATCTAACCCACTGGCACAGGCCAGAGCTAACCCACTGGCACAGGCCAGAGCTAACCCACTGGCACAGGCCAGAGCTAACCCACTGGCACAGGCCAGAGCTAACCCACTGGCATAGGCCAGAGCTAACCCACTGGCACAGGCCAGAGCTAACCCGCTGGCACAGGCCAGTTCTAACCCACTGGCACAGGCCAGAGCTAATCCGCTGGCACAGGCCAGAGCTAACCCACTGGCACAGGCCAGAGCTAACCCGCTGGCACAGGCCAGTGCTAACCCACTGGCACAGGCCAGAGCTAACCCGCTGGCACAGGCCAGAGCTAACCCACTGGCACAGGCCAGAGCTAATCCACTGGCACAGGCCAGAGCTAACCCACTGGCACAGGCCAGAGCTAACCCACTGGCACAGGCCAGAGCTAACCCACTGGCACAGGCCAGAGCTAACCCACTGGCACAGGCCAGAGCTAACCCACTGGCATAGGCCAGAGCTAACCCACTGGCACAGGCCAGAGCTAACCCACTGGCATAGGCCAGAGCTAACCCACTGGCACAGGCCAGAGCTAACCCACTGGCACAGGCCAGAGCTAACCCACTGGCATAGGCCAGAGCTAATCCACTGGCACAGGCCAGAGCTAATCCACTGGCACAGGCCAGATCTAATCCACTGGCACAGGCCAGAGCTAATCCACTGGCACAGGCCAGAGCTAATCCACTGGCACAGGCCAGAGCTAACCCGCTGGCACAGGCCAGTGCTAACCCGCTGGCACAGGCCAGTGCTAACCCACTGGCACAGGCCAGTGCTAACCCACTGGCACAGGCCAGAGCTAACCCGCTGGCACAGGCCAGTGCTAACCCGCTGGCACAGGCCAGTGCTAACCCACTGGCACAGGCCAGAGCAAATGCGAGGTTATTCACTTTGGAAGAAATAATAGCAAATTGGATTATTATTTAAATGGAAAAAAATTACAACATGCTGCTGTGCAGAGGGACCTGGGGGTCCTTGTGCATGAGTCGCAAAAACTCAGTCTGCAAGTACAACAGGTGATCAGGAAGGCAAATGGGATGTTGGCATTTATCGCGAGGGGGATAGAATATAAAAGCAGAGAAGTCTTGCTGCATCTGTACAAGGCACTGGTGAGGCCGCAACTGGAGTACTGTGTGCAGTATTGGTCCCCTTACTTGCGAAAGGATATGTTGGACTTGGAGGGAGTGCAGAGAAGGTTCACCAGGTTGATACCGGAGATGAGGGGTGTTGATTATGAGGAGAGATTGAGCAGATTAGGTTTGTACTCGTTGGAGTTTAGAAGGCTGAGGGGGGATCCTATAGAGGCATATAAGATAATGAACGGGCTGGATAGGGTAGAAGTGGAGAGATTCTTTCCACTTAGAAAGGAAACCAGAACTAGAGGGCACAGCCTCAAAATAAAGGGGGGTCAGTTTAGGACAGAGTTGAGGAGGAACTTCTTCTCTCAGAGGGTGGTGAATCTCTGGAATTCTCTGCCCACTGAAGTGGTGGAGGCTACCTCGTTGAATATGTTTAAATCACAGATAGATGGATTCCTGATCGGTAGGGGAATTAGGGGTTATGGGGAGCAGGCGGGTAAGTGGAACTGATTCACTTCAGATCAGCCATGATTTTATTGAATGGCGGGGCAGGCTCGAGGGGCTAGATGGCCTACTCCTGCTCCTATTTCTTATGTTCTTATATGGGACAGTGTTTAATGAATGTGTGTCTGGTGTTAGGGGATATGGGACAGTGTTTCATGAGTGTGTGTCTGGTGTTAGGGGATATGGGACAGTGTTTCATGAGTGTGTGTCTGGTGTGACATTGCATTATGGGTTGGTATTTAGTGAGTGCGTGTCTGGTGTGACACTGGGATATGGGTCAGTGTTTGATGAGTGTGTGTCTGGTGTGACATTGCGTTATAGATTGATATTTAGTGAGTGTGTGTCTGGTGTGACACTGGGATATGTGTTGGTGTTTAGTGAGTGTGTCTCTGATGTGACTCTGGACTATGTGTCAGTGTTTTGTGAGAGGGCGTCTGGTGTAACATTGGGATATGTGTCAATGGTTAGTAAGTGTGTGTCTGGTGTGACACTGGGCAGTAGGTCAGTGTTTAGTGAGAGTGGATCTGGTGTGACACTGGGATATGATTCAGTGCTGAGTGAGTGTGTGTCTGGTGTGACACTTGGATATATGTCGGTGTTTAGTGAGTGTGTGTCTGGTGTGACTCTGGGTTGTGGGGCAGTGTTTAGTGAGTGTTTGTGTGGTGTAACACTGGGCTATGTGTCAGTGTATAGTGAGGGTGCGTCTGGTGTGATACTGGGATACGGGACAGTGTTTAGTGATTCTGTCTCTGGTGTGAGAGATGGCATTGAGGCACCTACTGAGTGTGCTGGGTGATCCCAGACGAGTTGAGGGAAGAGGGTCGAAGCTTTCTCACGAAACCCTATAGCTCACTGTGGTTTTATCTTCTTTACAATGCATGGTCTGGAGAGTCATGGAGTTTGTAAAGTTGGCTATCCTACTTATAGGTATAGAGCAAAGGCAGAGACACCGATGTGCCATGGTACCTGACCAGAACGATGGCCCTGCAGAGAAGGAAGAGGTTGGGTCTGTCACTGTTCCGCAGATGCGTAGGTACCAGCTGAGGGTATTCCAATGTCGGTCATCGTACCTGCAGATGTCAGAGCTGCAGTGCCATAGAAGGCTGCATGTGTCCTGGGGAATGGTGGACTACCCGATTCTGCAAGAGCTGGCACCATGTAGAATGGGAGGACACAAACTGCCTGTGGCCCTTAAACTCACAGCCACTCTTAATTTCTATGCGAGTGGCTCACTCCAGGGCTGCACGGGCAACCTGTGAGGCATCTCCCAATCGACCACGCACAAATGGATCCTGGAGGTGACAGATGCCCCATAGGCAGTGGTTCACATGTTTATCAATTTGGACCGGGACCAGACGAGCCAAACCACCAGAGCCAAGGGCTTTGTCACTTTTGCAGACTTGCCCCAGATGCAAGGTTTGTCAAACTGCACCCACGTAGCCCTGCGTGCTTCAGGGTACCACACGGCGCCATTCATGAACCACAAAGGATATTCCTGTCTCAATGTGTAGTTCGTCTATGACCATATGACCATGCAGGTGTGTGCCCGTTTCCTAGGGAGCATCCATGACACTCCCAGCCACCTTTGAGGGAGCGTGGCAGCTGGTGGGATGGCTCCTCAGTGACAGGGGGTACCCACTTAGGAGGTGGCTGTTGACACCAGTGCAGAGGCTCCAAACATCTGCTGGGGCTTGTTATAATGAGGCTCATGCTGCAACACGCATACTCGTCGAGCAGGTGATTGGCCTGCTGAAGATGCAGTTTGGGTGTCTGGACCGGTTGGGGGGAGCGGCTAGGGCAGCCGCTCCCCCCAGCCCCCTGTAATACAGTCCCCAGAGAGGGTCTCCAGCTTCATTGCGGTCTGCTGTGCTCACCACAACTTGGCACTGCAGAGGGGAGACCACCTGGACCTGGAGGAGATGGAGGAATGCTACATCTCCTCGGATGAGGAGGGCGGTGAGGAGGAGGTGGAAGAACCCTGGGCAATGGGCTGACACGCTAGGGGAGGCCTCACAGCATCTCGCTTCGGGGACAAGCAGGGCTAGGGAGCGACTGACTCTCCCACTAACATCTAACCAGTTAGGTAGTGCCAACAATATGCTCCCATGCTGTTGCTAGGCATCATGGGCAGGATGCAGAAGCATTGGCCGGACTCTGCGGGAGAATGATGATGACTTGCATTGAGAACAGTGATGCTGCTCTCATCCTCAGCGATATGTCTGACTCCTGCCTGAGAGAGAGCTTAATGCATCCTGCCATCGAATGGGCTTATCACAGGGATCAGAAACACGGGATGCACAGCGTCAGTTACTACAGGCCCCACTCATGTCCGGGATCATGCTCTTCACATCTTACAGCCGGGGTGGGCAGTATGTCAGCACCTTGACAGCTCCTGGCCTCACAATCACTCGAGAACACTCTGAGACATGACAGAGGAGGGCGAGGGGGTTCATCCTTCCATGGGTGGGCTCTGGGGGGAGGGGAGTAATGCCAGCAGCTGTGTTGCTGGTGTGGGAGGGTCATGGCCCTGCCATTCTCCCACTCCACAGGATCCCGCCGGTTTGGTGGCAGGAACAGACAGGGTGGAAGCTCTGAGTGACCAAAGTGAAACTTCAATATAAGATGGTGATCTATCTGCACGAGTGCCTCATTCACCCAATGCCCACAAAGTGCCAGTGGCTTCTTACTCTTCCTCACCCTCACACTGTGTCTAGGTTTATCCCCAGGATCCACAGCTGAGGTTAAGGCAGTCTGCCGACTTCCTCACCCTTCGGCCTGAGATAATCTTGTCAGGTGTGCCCTTGGGAGTCTGTACCTTGAGGGTCCAGGCGTGCTTTCGGCAGTACAAATGTTTGACTGCTGCCCTCCTTGGTGTCAGGGGCTGGGGGTCGCTCACAGGAATGGGGGTGTCAAATGGGCTGGAGATGTCCAGGGTCCCCTGGCTGGGGGACCTTGGGCTGTACTCCTGCCGGTCCTCTTCCCCTCGGGTTCCCAGGGCCGCTGGGCTCCTCCATGGGATGGAGGGGCAGCTGGAGTGAAATCCAGAGGCGTTGCTGACTTCTCGCACTGTCACTCGCAGATTCCCATCAGTGCCTGCAGTATGGAGTCAAAGCCCGGCACCATGGAGCCATGCCCTCGGGGACGGAGCTCAGACATGCTGCGGACATCTCCTGCCCTGGAGTGCTCGTCCTGCATTGAGGTCTCCTCTGCGGACACCACCCTCGCCTCAGTGAGCCAGCAGCATCTATTCGGAGAGAAGGCGACGGGACTCCTCCAATCGGCCTCGCAGTTTGAGGGGAAACGCTGTCATCCCTTCCTGATGATCACCACTCTGCAGCTCCAGCAGCTGTGGGACAACAGAGCCCAGGGGCTCAGCAGATAGCTGGGCTCCAGCGTCCCTCCAAGTGCTGGCTCCCTGGGACATCCCTGTCTCTGCCTGCTGTAGATCTTCAGCTGCAAGGAGCCCATCAGAGAGTGACCCAGAATCCTGTCTACTTAGTGAAACCACTGAGTTGTGAGTAACTGCACTGTGGGTCCCAGTATCCGCACTGTCCCAGTGTCAGCGTCTGTCCCCAGTGTCCGCACTGTCCCAGTATCAGCGTCTGTCCCCAGTGTCAGTGTCTGTCACAGTTTCTGCACTGTCCCAGTGTCAGCGTCGGCCCCCAGTGTCCGTGTCTGCCCCAGTGTCCACTTCTGCCCCAGTATCCATGTCTGGCCCAGTGTCAGCGTCTGTCCCCAGTGTCTGCTCTGTACCAGTGTCCACTCTGTACCAGTGTCCACGTCTGCCCAAGTGTCCACGTCTGCCCCAGTGCCCACATCTGGCCCAGTGTCTGCGTCTGCCCCCAGTTTCTGCGTCTGTCCCCAATTCTTATCTAGACAGCTATATGACCGGAGTGGGAATGGAGGGATACAAAAGAGTGGTCTAGTTTGGACCAGGGAGCGGCGCGGGCTAATTGTTCCTTGTTTCTCGTTTCAAGGCTTCATTCTATGATCATCTTGCTGGTGCCAGTACAGAGCGAGACTGCGGATAGTTGGGAACCTGTCTCGGGGGCAGGGAATTCATATGGTGTTCATGGAAGTGGAAATGACTAGGGTTGGGAAGCATTTTCCGATCAGGGCCATTGTGATCTCCTGGACTCGTTTCGATCGCCTCAGGGGGTCGGAGAGGAATTTCCCAGATTTTTTTTTTTTTCCCCATATTGGCCCTGGGGTTTTTCACTCTGGGTTTTCGCCTCTCCCTGGGGATCACATGGTCTGGAATAGGGGGGTGGGGGTGAGTTAATAGGTTGTGATGAACAAAGCATCGTAGCTGTGAGGGACAGCTCGGTGGATAGGATATTGGTATGTAGATAGGCTGGAAAATTGGGCGGGGATCCTGGATTCAGGATTCAATCCTGGACCGGGGAGCGGCGCGGGCTTGGAGGGCCGAAGGGCCTGTTCCTGTGCTGTATTGTTCTTTGTTCTTTGTTCTTTGTCGGTATCTGCCCCAGAGGCGGCGTGTACCCCCATTGTCGGCGTCTGCCCCCAGTGTCCGCCTCTGCCCCCAGTGTCCGCCTCTGCCCCCAGTGTCCGCCTCTGCACCCAGTGTCCGCCTCTGCACCCAGTGTCCGCCTCTGCACCCAGTGTCCGCCTCTGCCCCCAGTGTCCGCCTCTGCACCCAGTGTCCGCCTCTGCACCCAGTGTCCGCCTCTGCACCCAGTGTCTGCCTCTGCCCCAGTGTCCGCCTCTGCCCCCAGTGTCCGCCTCTGCCCCCAGTGTCCGCCTCTGCCCCCAGTGTCCGCCTCTGCCCCCAGTGTCCGCCTCTGCCCCCAGTGTCCGCCTCTGCACCCAGTGTCCGCCTCTGCACCCAGTGTCCGCCTCTGCACCCAGTGTCCGCCTCTGCACCCAGTGTCCGCCTCTGCACCCAGTGTCCGCCTCTGCACCCAGTGTCCACCTCTGCACCCAGTGTCCGCCTCTGCACCCAGTGTCCGCCTCTGCACCCAGTGTCTGCCTCTGCCCCAGTGTCCGCCTCTGCACCCAGTGTCTGCCTCTGCCCCAGTGTCCGCCTCTGCCCCAGTGTCAGCGTCTGTCCCCAGTGTCAGCGTCTGTCCCCAGTGTCCGCACTGTCACAGTGTCAGCATCTGTCCCAGTGTCAGCATCTGTCCCAGTGTCAGCATCTGTCCCCAGTGTCAACGTCTGTCCCAGTGTCGGCATCTGCCCCCCAGTGTCAGCGTCTGTCCCAGTGTCAGCGTCTGTCCCAGTGTCAGCGTCTGTCCCCAGTGTCAGCATCTGTCCCCAGTGTCAGCATCTGTCCCCAGTGTCAACGTCTGTCCCAGTGTCAATGTCTACCCCAGTGTCCCCGTCTATCCCACTGTCAGTGTCTACCCCAGCGTCCCCGTCTGTCCCAGTGTCCCCGTCTATCCCCAGTGTCAGCGTCAGTAAAAAGCTTTCCACTCAGAGGTTGTTAGAATCAGGGAGTCACTACCTGAAACACGGGCGGGGGAGCGGTGATGGTGGTGGTGGGGGGAGCGGTGATGGTGGTGGGAGGAGCGGTGGTGGTGGTGGGGGGAGGGGGGGTGGTGGTGGTGGGGGGAGGGGGGGGTGGTGGTGGTGGGGGGAGGGGGGGGGGGTGTAGAGACAGGAACTGCCACAACATCTGGGAAACATTCAGCACTTGAACATTGAGAATTTGAAATGCCATTGATTCGAATGGATTGGGCTTCATTGCAGGCACAAATTCAATGGGCCGAAGGGTCTCTTGCTGTCCTGTAAAAATCTATGATTCTAATTACTTCATAATCCCAGGTGTGACCTATCTCAGAGGTCAAAGGGCAATGTGCTGAGCCAAGACTAAACCAAAGGTCAGATTCACCATCCTGCTAATTGGTCAATAGATCGCCCTTGGTATTGTTCCTGGCCAATCACTGGGCCCTGCGATATCAAAGTGTAAAGAGTTATCAGCAATGTCCTTGGCTCCCGATCCCTGTCCTTGGCTCCCGATCCCTGTCCTTGGCTCCCGATCCCTGTCCTTGGCTCCCGATCCCTGTCAGTGATGCCCAAGCTCTGGGGAGATTAACCAGTACTTACTGCTTCTGGTGGTGAAATTAACCAAGTGGCCAGTGTCCTCGTGGCCACAATCCAATAGCCTGATGACATAAGCAAAATAGGAAGTGGAATCGTCCAGTCCTGTGAATAGACAGGAAGTGTAGCGGCGTTACAGGGGGACAGTCCAACAGTCAAACACAGCTCATATTAGAAGGCATTTCCTTCAATGTACTACACCCATTCCAACCCAGGCTGAAGGTCTGGCCAAACCTCCTCATGTCTGGGGTGTTTTATCAGGATGGCTCTGGGCCTTGGTGACACCCAATAATTGCCTGATTTTGATTAAAGACTCTCAGTTACTCCCAAAGACTTTGCCGACTGCATCGAGCTCTCTCGCTGCACCCAGTGTCTCCCCGACTATAGCTGAAGGAACTGGGGATTTCTGAACCTACCTGTCAGGTTGTAGTCACAGCTACCAGAGACCAGGTGAAAGCCTGTTAGGATTGGCTGGTTAATGTAGAGTCCATAGTACACCTTGTAATTGCTGGTGTCTAAGGTTTTAGACACAGATGGGTTCCACATCAACAACACTGAGCTAAACGTCAACTCCACAATCCGAACATGACGCTGATCCTTGGGAACTTTTTGAGAAAAGAAAGAATTATAATCAAGGTGTCCTGTCCATAATGCACAATCAGGGTCTAGGGTCTATAACATAAAATCAATATCCAGCTTCATAGACTATACTCTGTGTGTAAATGGAACCCCTAATGGGGTGATAAGATTTTTAAACCATTAGATACAGTGGTTAACACTGCTGCCTCACAGCGCTAGGGACCTGGATTCAATTCCCGGCTTGGGTAACTGTCTGTGCGGAGTCTGTACGTTCTCCCCGTGTCTGCGTGGGTTTCCTCCGGGTGCTCTGGTTTCCTCCCACAGTCTAAAAGACGTGCTGGTTAAGTGCATTGGCCATGCTAAATTCTCCCTCCGTGTACCCGAGTAGGCCCCAGAGTGTGGCGACTAGGGGATTTTCACAGTAACTTCATTGCAGTGTTAATGTAAGCCTTACTTGAGACTAATAAATAAACTACTTTATTAAGGCACTGACAGAACTACCAGCATTCAGTTAAATTACTTTTAAAATAGGTTTATAAGCTAACAAGAAGCAATTTACACATGAGATGCAGTAATTGATTCAAACGAGTGATTATTATTGTAAAACACATATTTTGATATTTTGAATGTATTATTATTGATTTTAAGGAATATTGTTCACTTTAGTCAAAAAGGCATCAGGATAAAGTTTCAGATGGAAGGAACACTTAATCATATTTCATGAATAAGGTTTATTCACTGTTCGGCCGAGATGGCCTGGTGCCCAGATGTGGTATCACGAGTTAGTCTGGTTAGACAGTGCCCTTCAAGGGAACACATGAGAATGTTTATTTGAACTCTGGGCTGAGCGTCAAAGCTACTAGCTGGGAGTGAGGTCAGCCAAGAGAGGAGTCAGCATTCGGATTTCACGGACAAATAAATTACCGTTATGCTGAGGAGTGGAATGCAATTGGCCAAAGTGTTTGACAGGCATTATTGTTGATTTGTGTATCCTGAAGATGATTGATTTAAAACTAATGAAAGGCGGGAATGATTGATCAGAAAAATCTCTCATTGATCTGTTTTTGATTGTATATGTTAGATTCATCAGAGAGGTTTTGCTGCTCTATGTCAGAGCTACTTAACCCTTTCATGAACTCCTGGCGGCCATTGGTTTAAATAAAGTTACATCTTTAATACAGAGACACTGGCTTTGTGAGTCTTTTATTGGTTGAAGTTCAGGCAGTGTTATCACCTCGGATACCCCACCAGTAGCACACAATAAGGCTTAAGATAAAGATTGATGTCGGTGGTAGGGTAGATAATGTAATCCTTATTTAAAGATATACTAGAAAAAAATCTAGATTCTGAAACTAATTTAAGAAGTAATTAACACAGGTGAGGAAATGAAAGGGCCTGCCTGGCCAATCTTATTGCATTCTTTAAAGAAGTGACAGTAAATATAGACAAGGGGAGTATTTTGGGATTCCTGAAAGGTCATCAAGAAGGTACCGTGTCATGGTCTAGTGACTAAAGTCAGAAGATGTGGGAAAGGAACAAACGGGCTATAAAACGGTAAAGGGCCGGCACAGTGGCTAGCACTGCTGCCTCACAGCACCAGGGACCCGGGTTCGATTCCCAGCTTGGGTCACTGTCTGTGTGGAGTTTTTATGTTCTCCCCGTGTCTGCGTGGGTTTCCTCCAGTTCATAGAATACTACAGTATATAAGGAGGCCATTCCGCCCATCAAGTCTGTACCACCACCATCCAGGCCCTATTCCCGTAAACCCACACATTTACCTTGCTAGTCCCCCTGACACTAAGGGACAATTTAGCATGGCCAATCAACCTAACCCACACATCTTTGAACTGTGGGAGGAAATAGGAGAACCCAGATGTGACCCACGCAGACACGGGGAGAACGTGCAAACTCCACACAGACAGTGACCCGAGGCCGGAATTGAACCTGGGTCCTGTGCTGTGGTGCTGTGAGGCAGCAGTGATAACCACTGTGCCACCGTGCCGTGTGGATTTCCTCCCACTCCTCAAGGCTGTGCAGTTTAGGTGCATTGGCCATGCTAAATTGCCCCTCAGTGTCCAAAGATGTGTAGGTTAGGTGGATTAGCCAGTGTAAATGTGTTGGGTTACGGGGATAGAGAGCAGGGGTGGACCTGGGTAATATGCTCTTTCAGAGATTTGCCAAATGGCCTCCTTCCGCACTGTAGGGATTCTACGATAAAGAGGGAGCAGAAGTGAGAGATTGGTAAATGGTGCAAAGTGGTATTTCACTATGATCAATGCTGGAACATTTATTGAAACAATTTGGACCTGTGACTCAAAAGCACAATTTTGAAATTTGCCAATGACACCAGTTGTGGTGTGTGGTTAATACAGAGGAGAACTTAGACAAAGTACAGGAAAAAGATCAACAAATATGTAGAATGGGCATGAAATTGGCAAATTACTTTCAGTGTGGGTAAATGTGAAGGAGGAAGAATATGGACTGTACACACTCATTGAAAAATAAGTATCTAAATGGGCTGGAGGACCAGAACACACCAAGGATACAGAAACACAAATGATTAAAGAAGTGATGGAAACGGATAATTCCATAAAGATCCATAAAAACATCCGAGTTAATATCTGGAGGAATAGAATTGAAAAGCTGAGAAACTATGTTCAGGTGGAACTTTGGTTAGATCATGTTTGGTGTATTACGAAAATGAACTGTTCTATTCCCCGTGTTACAAAGAGGGGTGGCACAGTGGTTAGCACTGCTGCCTCACAGCGCCAGGGTCCCGGGTTCAATTCCGACCTCGGGTCACTGTCTGTGTGGAGTCTGCACGTTCTCCCCGTGTCTGCGTGGGTTTCCCCTGGGTGCTCCGGTTTCCCCCCACAGTCAAAAGATGTGCAGGTTAGGTGTTTTGGCCATGTTAAAATTGCCCCTTAGTGTCCCGAGATGTGTAGGTTAGGGGGATTGGTCTTGGTAAATGCATGGGGTTCTGGGTGAAGTGATGGGGGAATGGGCCATACCCATTCGAAGTGATTAAACAGGCTGGGAATTTGTCACTTGGAAAGAGAAAACTGAGGGTTGCTCTGATAGAGTTCATAAGATTATGATGTAGTGAATTTGGAGAAATTGTTTCCAGACTGGAACTACAACTAATAAATACAATAACATTATTGATAAATCTACTGGAGAATTCAAGAAGACCATGGTGTCAGGATTAGATAGAAAAGGAAGAGAGGAGTGTGGAGAATAAACACCATTTGGCTAAATAACCTCTTCCAATGCTGTAAATATTTGTACACAATCTGAGTGCAGGAATAAGTGTTGTCCAGGTTGCCAGCGAGAACTGCTTTGCTCTACTTTGAAAAGTGCAATGGCATCTTTTACATCCATGAGGGGGCAGTTCAGGCCTTTAATTAAAGTCACACAGGAATTGAGCACCTCAGACAGTGCAGCACTCTCTCTGTACTGAACTGAGAGTGTTAGTCTGTCAGGGCCTGAGGAGGAAATTCTGCCATTGACACTCAAACTCACCAATGTTGTAACTGAACCGGAATCCTTTGAACTGGATGCTCTTGTCTGAGTGGAAATGTACATAGACTTGGAAACCAAAGGAAAAAGGAATTCGATAGGTGTGCCCCCGCCTGAGGATACCAGTCAGAGACTCTCGTACCGTCCGGTTGTCCAAATGATTCCTGACTCCAATGTTGACCCAGTCGTGAAGCTCCTCCACATGAAACTCTTCAACTGTGATTTCTACAGCTGGAGAGCACAAATACAGTCAGACACACAATCACAGTCAGACACACAATCACAGTCACAGTCAGACACGCAATCACAGTCACAGTCAGACACACAGTCACAGTCAGACACACAGTCACAGTCAGACACACAGTCACAGTCACAGTCAGACACACAATCACAGTCACAGTCAGACACACAATCACAGTCACAGTCAGACACACAATCGCAGTCACAGTCAGACACACAATCACAGTCACAGTCAGACACACAATCACAGTCACAGTCAGACACACAATCACAGTCACAGTCAGACACACAATCACAGTCACAGTCAGACGCACGAATACAGTCAGACACACAATCAGGCACACAGTCACAGTCCGACACACAGTCACAGTCGCAGTCAGACGCACGAATACAGTCAGACACACAATCACAGTCACAGTCAGACACACAATCACAGTCACAGTTAGACACACAGTCAGTTAGACACATAGTCACAGTTAGACACACAGTCAGAAACTCGCAAACACAATCGCAAACACAATCACTATTGCAAATGTAATCACAATTATAAACACAATCACGGCTGAGAGAGTATTTGAAATGTTGTCAGAAACATTTCAATCCTGGTTACATATCAATACGTTTCTCTCCAGAGAGAGCCTTAGTTGTGGGAGGCTGAAGTCTGACTGAGCCAGTGTAGCCGAGGTGCATTGGCCATGCTAAATTCTCCCTCTGTACCCGAACAGGCGCCGGAGTGTGGCAACTAGGTGATTTTCACAGTAACTTCATTGCAGTGTTAAGATAAGACTACTTGTGTGTAATAAATAAACTTTAAACTTTAGCTGTCAGAGGATGCAACCCCAGCTTCATGTTTAGGCTGGAGGTGTGATGGTGATATAAATACTGCAGGGGGCAGCAAACCTCAGCTGTGGGGAACTTTGACCCCTATGCGGTTTAACACATTGACCGTCTTGGGCCCCTGTCTGACCAATTATCACCTCTCGCTGTCCGGATCTCTATCCTCCTGCCTTCTCCACACTAACTCTCTGCTGCACTAACTTTCCCTTTTTGGATACCACTCCACCCGAGGTTTTTCTCCACAACAGCTGTAAGAAGGAAAGTACTTTTTAAAATGTATTCATGGAATGTGGGCGTCCGTGATTGCACTCGAGAAGGAGATGGTGAGCTGCAGTCTTGAACTCGCTGCAGTCCCTGTGGTGTAGGTACACCCACAGTGCTGTTAGGGAGGGAATTCCAGGATTTTAACCCAGTGAGATTGAAGGAACGGTGATATATTTCCAAGTCAGGATGGTGAGTGACATGGAAGGGAACATCCAGGTGGTGGAGTTTCCAGGTATCTGCTGCCCTTCTCCTTCTAGATGGTAGTGATCTTGGGTTTGGAAGGTGCTGCCTTAAGGAGCCTTGGTGAGTTCCTGCTGTGCATTTTGTAGATGGTACACAGGGCCGGCACCGTTCATCAGTAGTGAAGAGAGTGAATGTGTGTGAATGTGGTGCCAATCAAGCGAGTTCCCTGTCCTGGACGGTGTCAAGCTTCTTGTGTGTTGTTGGAGCTGCACTCATCCAGGCAAGTGGGGAGTATTCCATCACACTCCTGACTTGTGCCTTGTAGATGGTGGACAGGCTTTGGGCAGTCGGGAGGTGAGTTACTTGCCGCACTATTCCCAGCCTCTGACCTGCTCTGGTAGCCACAGTATTTATATGGCTGGTCCGGATTAGTTTCTGGTCAATGGTAACCCTCAGGATGTTGATAGTGGCGGATTCAGCGATGGAAATGCCATTGAATGTCAAGGGGCAATGGTTAGATTTGCTCTTGTTGGAGATGGTCAGTGCCAAGCACTTGTGTGGTGTGAATGTTATTTGCCACTTGTCAACCCAAGCCTGGATATTGTCCAGATCTTGCTGTATTTGGACATGAACTGCTTCAGTATCTGAGGAGTCGCAGATGGTGCTGAACATAGTGCAGTCATCAGCGAACATCCCCACTTCTGACCCGATGATGGAGGGAAGGTCATTGATGAAGCAGCTGAAGATGGCTGGGCCTACTTCTCAGGTGGCTTATTTGGCTCGTTAATCACTGGACTGATTTCCCTTTCTGTTCTGAGTTTTGCTGGAATTCAGCGTCAGGATGGACAGCCTCAAGGAAATAGTCACGTCTGACCTCTGAACCTAGATCAAGCTTACTGACTGCAGAGCTGCCAGGTCCTATCCTCAGTGCGCGCGCACACACACACGTGCACACACACACACGTGCACACACACACACGTGCACACACACACACACGCGCACACACACGTGCACACACACGCACACACACACACGCACACGCACACACATGCACACACACACGCACACGCACACACACACGCACACACACGCACACACACACACAAATGCACGTGCACACACACACACGTGCACACACACACGCACACGTGCACACACACACACGCATGCACATGCACACACACACACGTGCACACACACTCGCACACACACACACGCATGCACGTGCACACACACACACGCATGCACGTGCACACACACACACACGCACGCACACACATGCATGCACGTGCACACACACACACGTGCACACACACACACGCACACACACGCACACACACACGCACACACACGCACACACACACGCACGCACGCACACACATACATGCACACACGTGCACACATTCAGAACAGGAATGGCAATGCTAGTTGACTCCCCCTCACCCACCCCAGCCCCCACATCCCATCTTTAACAAAGTAAAATATTCTGGCACCTTCCCTGGAGCAATTATCAAAGAAAATGTCACAGATTCACAGACAGAGCTATTATTACAGGTGGCTAAAAGCTTGCGCAAAGTGGCAGGAAAGTCTTACAGGAGGAAGGTGCGGTAGAGAGAGGTGGAGAGGTTTAGGAAGGAGCTTATACAGCCTGGCAGCTGGAGGCACGGCTGCTGCTGCACACTGTCTGACTGAGGACTATCTTGCGCACGCCATTCTTTAGCAAGCGTGTTTTAGACTCTGTCATTTTCTATTGGTGTGACACAAGGTCGAAAGGCCTGGTGGGATTCTAGCTGTTTTAATCAGCATTCCTGAGATGACAGCCTTCAAACTCCTAGGGAGAATATTCCAGAAGGTTGTAGATGCCAGACGGCAGATTGTTGCAGAAGACCACAACTGAGGCTAAGATATAGAGACAGTCAAACTGTGTGTTGTTTCGAAAAGAGGCCATGGCCAATGCCAGGCCGAACCCTGCAGGAATGTCCATTACCAGAGACAGGGACAATGCAATTCAATCACATCTCCACCACAAGGATGCCTCCCATAATGCTGGAGTTGTCAGTAAATGGCCACCCGTTAAAAATGTATGTGAATATGGGGGCTGCTATCAGGGAGCAGACGTCCGATCACCTCCGGGTTGGTATTGAGCTCCTGAGCTTAGAAAACACAAATGTCAGGCTGGCCATCTACACGGGGGAACCATTACAAATAAAGGCCACCACGACAACCCTAATGACTTACAGGCAGCTCAACTTCCACTCATCATTGTATGGGGACAAGGACCTAGCCTTATGGGGAGAGATTGGCTCCAGCACATCAGACTGAACTGGCTGGAGATCTTTAGGCTGGGTGCGGGGGGAATGTATGAAGTTGTCAGTAAGTACCCTGAACTTTCTAGGAAGGGCTTGGAAAAATAATGGGAGCCAGAGCTAAGATCTATGTCGACCCAATGCTACGCCTAAGTATTTTAGAGCGAGACAAGTTCCATGCTCCCGATTGGAAAAAGTAGAGTCAGAACTGGAACGGCTGGAAAAGCTGGGCATGAGTACAGTTCGCAGAGCGGCTGCACCTGTTGTCCCTGTCCTCAAGCCAGATAAGTGGGTTTGACTTTTTGGAGACTATAAGCTTACTGTCAATAGGGTTTCTAAACATCACAGATACCCCATGCCCGGATTGAAGATCTGTACATCGGGTTAACTGGTGGCCAAGCATTTCCTAAGTTGGACATGAGCTGTGCATATCTCCAACTTGAATTAGATGAGCCTTCCCAAAAGTATGTGACAATTAATATGCAAAAAAGCTTAAATGAGTACATTCACCTGTCCTTTGGGGTCGCATCCGCACGTGCCATTTTTCAATGGGTCATGGAGAATATGCTCCAAGTTTTTTTTAAAGTCCAAGTCTTTTATGGACACAGGAACTTTGGAACGTGAACACTTAGCAAACCTGGAGGCGATCTTACGGTTGTTCTTGGGGGTCAGAACCAGTGTTGGTGGCTTTATGGCGCTCCCTTCAGAAGTGAAGATCTCCAATCCACTTCACACCCCTGATCTGGTGCTGCCTCCAATCGACCCCAGGCTCCATGCGGGGGAAAAGCCCCCCCCTTCCCCCCAGTCTGACCTGTACACTGTAGCTGCTGACCGGCACTTAGAGCACACTGTAAATGAAGGTGATGGTGGTGGTAGACTGGTCTCGGTAAGATTATTACAATGTCCTATCCTTGAACTCCTGGGTGGATGCAAAGCGAGGGGTTGAAGTGAGTGGTGTTGGTTAAGGGGAAGCTAGACAGCTGTATGAGGGAGAAGAGAACAGAGGGTTATGATGATAAATGTAGATGAGCAAAAAAGTGAAGCATAAACACTAACATGGAGTGGTTGGGCCAAATGGCCTGCTTCTGTGCCCCATATCCTATGGAATCATATGAATCACGAGCTTGGATCCAGTAGGCCTCTGTAATGTCAATCTGATAGAACCAGCCTCGTGACATAACCAAGCCCGTAACATAACCAGCCCGTAACATAACCAAGCCCGTAACAACTGTGGACTGAGAAAGTATGGCTACAACAATGATTTAACAACAATAATGGCAATAGTGGCTTTAAAATGGCTATTCTGACTGAGAGCTAAGCATGCTGGGAATTTTGGTCAACTTACAGATTAAAACCAGTTGCAGGTCGTAAAGAGGCTCTGGTCTGGGAGCTGTGATCTGAAGCTTCCTGTGTTGGTCAGATCAGGGAAGTTGTTTACATTAACTGATGTGGAGATGCCGGCGTTGGACTGGGGTAAACACAGTAAGAAGTTTAACAACACCAGGTTAAAGTCCAACAGGTTTATTTGGTAGCAAAAGCCACACAAGCTTTCGAGGCTCTAAGCCCCTTCTTCAGGTGAGTGGGAATTCTGTTCACAAACAGAACTTATAAAGACACAGACTCAATTTACATGAATAATGGTTGGAATGCGAATACTTACAACTAATCCAGTCTTTAAGAAACAAAACAATGGGAGTGGAGAGAGCATCAAGACAGGCTAAAAAGATGTGTATTGTCTCCAGACAAGACAGCCAGTGAAACTCTGCAGGTCCACGCAACTGTGGGAGTTACAAATAGTGTGACATGAACCCAATATCCCGGTTGAGGTCGTCCTTGTGTGTGCGGAACTTGGCTATCAGTTTCTGCTCAGCGACTCTGCGCTGTCGTGTGTCGCGAAGGCCGCCTTGGAGAACGCTTACCCGAATATCAGAGGCCGAATGCCCGTGACCGCTGAAGTGCTCCCCAACAGGAAGAGAACAGTCTTGCCTGGTGATTGTCGAGCGGTGTTCATTCATCCGTTGACCTCTGCAAGACGTGCCGGATCATCGACACAGATGCCATCATCTCACGTGAGAACACCATCCACCAGGTACACGGTACATACTCTTGCAACTCGGCCAACGTTGTCTACCTGATACGCTGCAAGAAAGGATGTCCTGAGGCATGGTACATTGGGGAAACTATGCAGACGCTGCGACAACGGATGAATGAACACCGCTCGACAATCACCAGGCAAGACTGTTCTCTTCCTGTTGGGGAGCACTTCAGCGGTCACGGGCATTCGGCCTCTGATATTCGGGTAAGCGTTCTCCAAGGCGGCCTTCGCGACACACGACAGCGCAGAGTCGCTGAGCAGAAACTGATAGCCAAGTTCCGCACACACAAGGACGGCCTCAACCGGGATATTGGGTTCATGTCACACTATTTGTAACTCCCACAGTTGCGTGGACCTGCAGAGTTTCACTGGCTGTCTTGTCTGGAGACAATACACATCTTTTTAGCCTGTCTTGATGCTCTCTCCACTCCCATTGTTTTGTTTCTTAAAGACTGGATTAGTTGTAAGTATTCGCATTCCAACCATTATTCATGTAAATTGAGTCTGTGTCTTTATAAGTTCTGTTTGTGAACAGAATTCCCACTCACCTGAAGAAGGGGCTTAGAGCCTCGAAAGCTTGTGTGGCTTTTGCTACCAAATAAACCTGTTGGACTTTAACCTGGTGTTGTTAAACTTCTTACTACATTAACTGAGACAGTGTGGCTCCAATTTATGGCTGCTATGTATGGGACATGTAAAATGAATTAAGTATCATGGCGTCATTCAAAAATAATTTCATTAGATGTTCGAGCCATGTGATAGTTTCTGGTTATACAATTGGCTGGATGATAGAGAATCTTCCAGAAGCAAGTGGAGAATTGTGGATAAAAGACATGCGAGTTCTTTGTTTGGCAGTGAACGTGAAGAGAACAATCATCGCAATAAAGCTTGTACCCTGAAGAATGCTTCAGAGAGAAGGAGGTAGATTCTACATCGAGGATATTTCTGGGCCAAGGCTTTCCTAAACTCGGTCATATCTATTTTCAGTTAAATAGTTAAAGTTGCTGTTCAGTTAGTGTTAAAGTGCAGTTGAAGAGTTAAAGTTTAGTTGATGTTCAGTTAAAGATCAGTAAAGAGTTAATAAGTTGCAACTGTTTATGTTTGAGTTGATACTCGAAGTGTTAAATAAAGAAATAATTGAATTACTGTCCTTGTTTGTCTCATTAAACTGGAATGCTTTAAATTGAAGCTGTATGACAGAATGGCACCCCGTAACATAACCAACTCCATAACATAATCCCAACAAAACAATAAGTCTGCAAGATGGCCGGAGATTGAAAATCAGCAGTTTTTGACAATCCAAAAATTCCGAAATCCAAAAAGAGATTCAAGGGAACTTCTTTGAAGGGTAATTACGCCAGTAAACTCATTCTAGATAGTGGGCTTGGAGTCCATGGGGATAAAACTGTCCTTAGGTAGAGACACAAAGTAGGTGATACTGTATTGACTATCTTTTATTTGTTAAGCTTCACACTCAGTGACTTTATGGAACCCAGTGATCTCGAGGCTAATGGGCAGTGAATGTAAATCCATTGCTTTCGTTTCCTCGGCCACACCCAATTTCAACCTCGTCTACCTGGACGGATTTTAACGCAAACCGGATCAGTTCCTGGTGTGCTCCTGAAGGGAGGAGTGTATAATTTTCAGGATGTGGGGTTTGACTCACCCTGTGTTGTAACTGCACCAGAAACCAGAGACATTGGTGCAAGCCATTCCAGAAGACACTCTGGGGCGAATCACACAGGAAAGGCAGAGATCCTTTATCCCATTGTACCTATGATTGCTCTTTGAAAGAACGGTTACATTAGCCCCGTTTCCCCTGCTATTCCCCAATAGACCTGCAGAATCTCCTTTCAGTTATGTTACGGGGTGGGTTATTCCCCAATAGACTTGCATATTCTCCTTTCGAATTATAGGAATGTTTCTGTTGAATCTGTGTCTCAGCGATGTATTGCAGATCACAACTTGCTCCATATCTCCATTCTGCTTCTTTTACAAAACCTTAAACCAGGGGCCTCTGGTTATCCACCATTCTGTGGAGATGCCGGCGTTGGACTGGGGTGAACACAGTAAGAAGTCTCACAACACCAGGTTAAAGTCCAACAGGTTTACTTGGTAGCAAAATCCACTAGCGCTCCGAAAGCTACTGGATTTTGCTCCCAAATAAACCTGTTGGACTTTAACCTGGTGTTGTGAGACTTCTTACTGTATCCACCATTCACCAGCACAAACCACTTCTCCTCATTTACTGGGTCAAAATGCTCCAATAAATCTCTTCACCCTTTCTGTGGCCGAATGAGGACGATTCCTTAGTCTTTGCAACTTGTCATCTCTGGCAGCCTGATGAAACCTCGCCGCACTGAGGGAGGGATTTTCCAGCCGCAGTCGCTCCAAGACCAAAATTGCACACACACAGTGACCCAAGCAGGGAATTGAACTCAGGTCCCTGGTGCTGAGAGGCAGCAGTGCTAACCACTGTGTCACCCATAGAGTCAACATTGACTGTCTTACTGGGTAAGACGTTTAACAACACCAGGTTAAAGTCCAACAGGTTTATTTGGTAGCAAAAGCCACACAAGCTTTCGAAGCTCTAAGCCCCTTCTTCAGGTGAGTCACCTGAAGAAGGGGCTTAGAGCTTCGAAAGCTTGTGTGGCTTTTGCTACCAAATAAACCTGTTGGACTTTAACCTGGTGTTGTTAAACTTCTTACTGTGTTTACCCCAGTCCAACGCCGGCATCTCCACATCATGTCTTACTGGGCCCATGGCTTCTATTTATAAAGTCCATTTAACGGCATGTGAATGTGCTGATCTTTGGCAAATGTGAGGGTGAGAACAGGAGCAAGTATAACATTTCACTCACTAGCTCCACCTGGAGGTTCCAGCTGCACACTCACCATCAACACTGATGTTTCTGGTCAACTTGAGGAACCAGTAGACATCCTGATTGGCTGGGTAGAACTTTGGGTAGTTGGGGCTCTGGATAAGTGCTGAGTAGTACGAACACTGAGTATCAGGAAGACACAGGGGCCCTGAGAGCGAGAGAAAGCACAGTTAGCTGAGACAGGGCACTCCAATGACAGCAAGATTGATTTTGCAGACAGTATCCGGAGAGAGACTCAGAATGGGAAAGCAAAAATATAAGAGTTAAAAGGAACAAGGAAAAGGCTTGGTGGGAGGCCAGATCAGAGCTGAGCTCGCAAATACTGAACCAAGTCAAGTTCCCAGTGATGGGACTGGCCAATGTCATGGAACTCACCCCGGGTCATGGATATTACATACGAACAGATGGAGGCCATTCAGCCCCTTCAGACTGTTCTTCCATTCAGTGAGATCACGACTGACCTGTATGCTAACTCTATCCAATTGTCTTTGTTCTGTAACCTTTCATACATTTGTAATAATTCTTGTTCACAGCTTAGGGAAAAACAACAACACATTTATTTACAAGTAAAGGCTGTACAGAGACTTGCAGCCTCATGGCTGCAGCCAGCTCCCGAGAAGGTTCTAGAACAGAAACCCCTGCTTACCCCAACCTGCTCCCCGATTGGTTCCTCAAGTCATGTGACACTTACTTTGCAGACTGATCCTTAAAGAGTCACTACAACATTGATAATTAATCGCAGGTTTAAGGTGATGAACTGAGGTTTCCCTGACTGATTTTTGTGGGAGACTGTTCCACTCTTTTGCTAACTTCTCTCTGATTCGTTGGGCTCTGATTTAAGTTTATTTTCCTTGTTTTGCACTTCCCCACTAATCAGAAAAATGTTTCCCTTTATTTATCCTCTCAACTCCTTTCATCTTTCTTAAAAGTTCAATCAATTGTTGTTTCTGTAATCGTCCCTCATAAATCTAACCCCCAGAGTCCTGCTAACATTCTGGTGAAGTTGCGGTGCAATCCTTTAAGGACAGTGCTAACCACTGTGGGCGGCACCGTGGCACAGCGGTTAGCACTGCTGCCTCACATCGCCAGGGACCCGGGTTCAATTCCCGGCTTGGGTCTCTGTCTGTGTGGAGTCTACACATTCTTCTCGTGTCTGCGTGGGTTTCCTCCGGGTGCTCCGGTTTCCTCCCACGGTCCAGAAGACCAGTCACAGTGCAGCACTCTATCAGTTATAGCTGTTAGCCTGAATCGTCTGCTCAAACCTCTGGACTGGGGTGTGCACTCACAAACCTCTGGCTGAGAAGGGAGAGTGTTCCCACTGAGCAAACACTGGCCCCTTTTGGGAGCTGGTGGGTTGTTGTGAACACAGAGCAGTGACCCTCTCACTGTAGAGATTCCAAGCTGCCATCCTCCTCTCCACAACAACTCAACAGCGGGAATTCCGATGGGAAATCCATGTTCTCTGTCCTAAATTGAACCGGTTAAATTACAGATTATAAGAAGCAGCAACGGTCCCACTAGAACCACCAAGTCCCAACGACACAGGCTGATCCACAGGCAAGATGACACTCTTTTACACCCACAGCTAACACAATGGATTGTACAAGTCCAGGTTTGCCCATTTCCACAGGGTTAACCCTCGCAGTGCCGTTGAGCTGTGTGCCCTTACCTGTGCAGTTCGGAGCGCCTGTAGTTCCATGGTGATCTTGGTCACAAAGCTCTCCATTCTCACACCGACTACTTTTCACATCTGTGAAGGGTAGCAGAGGATTAGGAATGGCAGGAGACTCTGTTGTTCACGACTGAAATCCGATCAGCGAGGAACCTCAGACAAGCCTCTCTGCTATCCCCCATCGAGTGGTTAGGGACTGGCATCAGGCTATGGAGTCAGGTACCCATAGCTTCCACACAGAAGAAAAACATTGCCACATCTTCCATCGTGGTGCTGGCAGTGTGAAGGACAGAGAGTGGGAGAATGGGACAAAGACTAAATAGGAATTGGACGCACTGTAAGCAGGGGTGGTATTTCTCTTCTCATTGTCCCAGTGGGGTTCTTCATGATCTGCTCTTACAGATACCGCTGGAGGCAAGCCACTGGTAAAGCTGACCTTTCATTGAACACTATCGCTAGCTCTTTGCTGATTGGCAGTGCCACTGGGGAGGTGGGGCTACACCTGAGGCCGAGGAGTGATGATGGGAGGGGGGATTGTGGGGTCGGGGTTCATGGGTCAGCAGCAAGGGCAGGGGTTGGTTCTCAGTGGACCTGCTGGGATGGGAGCCTGGCTGGGAAACACGAGGTTTGTTTTCTGGGTTTCCTGCATGGTGAGTCCCGACTGGGTTAACCCAGGGGCTGTGAGATGTCTCTATCACATTAATCACCCACTGCAGGCCCTCAACTGGCAATGCAGTGGGAAGAGCATCCACGGGTCTTCCTGCCCTGGACGTAATTGGGGTGAAGGTAGGAAGGTAGCAGAATGCCAACCTACCACCCTCTGCCTGATGAACTAATTCCCACCTCACCAAACTCACTACAGGGAGGGCACTAAATCATTAATTCCCACCATGGGGCTGGGTTTGGTGGGGCTGAGGGGGGTCTCAATCACCATTGGTTCCCTGGGGAATGCCTGATGGTACCTAATGCCCGTCAGGTGTGATAGTGTCCACCCTCAAGCCCTCACTGTCACTGAGCTCCCTGTCAGCTG